>NC_136742.1:25577255-26177255 GCF_936440315.1 Barbus barbus
GATAAATTGTTTATAATGAATTACCTGTGTTTTTATATTCCTTACTTTTTGTTTTAGATTGAGACTTAAAATGTAACACTTTTCACTTTTTGCAGTGCCTTCTTTACTCGTAAAAAATTGAGGAAACCCACTGCCTTAAAATTATTAAGTAATTAATAATAAAAAAAGTATAAGTTTAGTGAATTGTCAATTGTCACTTAACTTTTTTTTCCAATTATCATTTACTTAATAATTTAAAGGCAACGGGTTTCCTCAATTTTTAAAAGTTAAGTCAACTTATCTCTTTTTACAGTGTGTAAATTACTGTAACTTTGTAAACATGCAATAAACAGATGTTACAAAATGACACAATTTATTCTGTTTATGAATGTAGATTGTTTTAAATTATCACTTACTTATTGTTTGCTACTTTTATTCTGTATTTAGAAAGATGCTATTGTATACTATTCTATATATTTAATTTATGTAATCCTGTTTCTGTGGAAATGTCTGTGGAAACTGTGTATATATATATATATATATATATATACATATATATATATATATATATATATATATATATATATATATATAGTGCTGTCAAATGATTAATCACAATTAATCGATTCCAAAATAAAAGTTTTTGTTTACATAATATACGAGTGTGTACTGTGTATATTTATTGGGTATATATAAATACAAACACATGCATGTATATATTTAAGATTTTTTTTTAAAGTTTTTGTATTAAATATAATATAAAATATAATAATATATAAATGTATACACATGTAAATATTTTCAAATATATATAAAGTATGTGTGTGCATTTATATATACATGATACAGTTTAAAAAAACAAAACCCCCCAAAAAACCATGGACTCAATGCCAGGTTATTGAGCAGCCTACAAAAATATTTCTATGGGTTTTCAAAAAAATCTACATTTATGTAAAATGAGGTCTATGGTAAACATTATTTGAAGAGACTTCCATGTTTTCTTCTCTGGTAACGTTTGTAACAGACTGCAATAATGAATATACATGAAATAATAACTATGTGAAATTTACAACTAAATGTGAATAGGGCTAGCCTACAAACTGACGTCAAACTTCACCAAACTTCCATTTTCATTACTATATTTTCCTTTTTTTTTTTTTTTTTTTTTATAAATTGTGTTTATAATGAATTACCTGTGTTTTTATATTCCTTACTTTTTGTTTTAGATTGAGACTTAAAATGTAACATTTTTCACTTTTTGCAGCGCCTTCTTTACTCGTCCGCGTGAAAGACCGGGGTTTATTTTGAAATGTTGAAAGTTGTTGTTTCCGGCTTCACCAGACAGCGGAGCTACATGTAAACACAGCGTCCATTTCCAAAACACCGTCCGGAGAAACATCACCGCTGAACATGGGGGCCGTACTCGGGCTTTGTTCCATGGCCAGTTGGGTAAGTTTACATATCAATATACTGATGAAATATAAATAGAATCGTATAGATGTGCGAAGGAAAATAACTATTTGTTTTTAGCGAGTTTATTATGCGATGCAGATGGGAAAAAAGCGAAAGAGAAAATGGTGTCTGGGCCGTTCACGATGCTCTGAATTCATTAAACCCACTGAATCTTTTGAATATTTAAAAAGAATGACACACAACAACATATTAATTAATTTCATCATGTTTTGGTTTGATTTAAATCAGTTGTTTTCTAGATGCACAGTGTCATGTTGGGTGGTTCCCCTGTTGTGATGAAGCAAACAATGTTTTTGTATTCATAGCAATTGTGTGTTGTTATGTTTTGCGTAATTTGTCCCACCAAGTGACATATATTAGTACTTTTACTCGTAATTGCAGCCAAATAACGTTACTCGTAGATAAACGGCATTTTGTCGGCTATTGTGGTTGTTTCATGGGGGGGTTTAATATGATCTTAAATGGGACACACATAGATGATCTTCCATCATAACATGAGGTTTTCAAACAAGGTCACATGGATTTGTTAGGATTTCAGGTGTTGCGACATCAAAACACCGATTAGATGTCAGTTTATGACACACACACACACACACACACACACACACACACACACAGGAGAGATGCGAAAACATGGGGCCTGAGGCTATGTAGCAGTATTTACTGTTCAATAACACTTAATAAAATTAACTTTTATTCTTTTTCTATTTTTTCCCCCAAGTATTATTCTAAAAAAAAAAATCAGCTTTGAGTAAATTACACTTTAAAATATTAATATTAAATATCTCAAATCGTTTGATTCGACGTATTAAAATAGAAAACCACTATTTTAAATTGTAATACTTTTTTTTTGCAATACTATTGTTTATACTGTATTTTTGAGCAAATACATGTAGCCTTGTTGAGCTTAGGAGACTTCTTTAAAAAAAACAACAATGACATAATAATAAATAAGTAAACCTTAATGTTCTCCAATATTTAGTAGTGTGAATATTTTTATAAGATGTTTATCCAGACATTTATTTTAGGAGGGTTTTAATGTCGTCTTTAATCACATCTAAACTCTTTTGTTATGTAAAGCCAGACAAATTTAGCCACAAGCTTTGCTTGGTGTTTTACTTAGACTACAAATGAACTTATAATCTGTTTCTTTTTGTTAAAAATTGTGTCATTTATCAGTTAATAGGCAAAAATTATGACGAAAAATCATATAGATTTTATAGTTATCAGTCACAATATCTTGCACAATGCATGCCTAATTATAATTCAATCAGTGCTTAATATATATATTTAGAGGGTACTACCTGACAGATTTCACAGAAATATGTATGTTGCGATAAAACAACTGTGACAGCCCTAGGGTCTGAAAAAAGCTAACAAACAATCTTGTGATCTGTAGAGGGAGTGTGTGGCTGAAGTTCACAAAATATCTGAAATGGCTTACATCACCTTTAATGTGCTCTTTTTTTTTTTTTATCTTCTCTGCAGATTCCTTGCCTTTGTGGCAGTGCTCCCTGCCTGCTGTGCAGATGCTGCCCGAGTGGAAACAACTCCACAGTCACTCGGCTGATCTATGCCTTCTTTATGCTGCTGGGTGTGGGCTTCGCCTGCATCATGCTCATGCCAGGCATGGAGGGGCAGCTAAAGAAGGTGACCCAGCAATCCTGAGCGTTTCTTGGAAATTAAAGTTTTGCATTTGTTTTACAAGGTTGCAGCTGAAGCAATCTGACCATTTCTGTGTTGTTTTTTTACGTCACTGCAGATTCCAGGCTTTTGTGAAGGAGGAATGGGGTCGTCCATCCCGGGAGTCCAAGGTCATGTGAACTGCGATGTGCTGGTGGGCTATAAGGCTGTGTATCGTGTGTGCTTTGGGATGGCCATGTTCTTCCTTCTCTTCTCTCTCATCATGGTAAAGGTCAAGAGCAGCCAGGACCCAAGAGCTGCTGTGCATAACGGGTATGTAGACGTTGGTGTGACCTAATGGTTAAAGTCTTGACCAACTCGAAGGTTGAAGATTTGAATCTTTATGAGCAAGACACAGTTGTGTTTAAAACATTAAAATAATTTCAGAAATGTCTCATTGAGCTTCTTCTAAATATTCATATCTTCTACAGGTTTTGGTTTTTCAAGTTTGCGGCTGCCACTGCTATTACAGTTGGAGCTTTCTTCATTCCTGAAGGCCCTTTTACTACTGGTAAAGTTTTATTTTATTACCTTAAATATGAAATATGCATGCAATTACGTGTTTACACTGTAAAGGTGAAAGGAATTGACTTTAAATGGCTTTTTAACAACTATCATTAAAAAATAACTGCTGAATGTGTAACAGTTTTACATGAATTATACATGATACAGTGGAATTTATGCAAAAAAGATGGCAAAAAGTACAGTGTTTAGCCAGCTTAAGTGATGAGATTAGGCAGATTTGAGTTGTTTCTCAAATTTTTGTTGTGAGGATCTAATGATGATCTTCTGCTGGTCCTCTTCCAGTCTGGTTTTATGTAGGCATGGCTGGAGCGTTCTGTTTCATCCTCATCCAGCTGGTGCTCTTGATCGACTTTGCTCATTCTTGGAACGAGTCCTGGGTGGAGAAAATGGAGGAGGGAAACTCTCGCTGCTGGTATGCAGGTATGCATTAAGAGCACTTGATTTGTTTGGTCCCACATAAGAATCAAAAACCTTTTTCCAACAAGCAGCAGTGTAGTACAACAAAAAATATAAATGTATACTACTGTTCAAAAGTTCATATTATTTTCTTGTGTGTGTTTTTGAAAGAAGTTTCTCTCTTTTTTGTTGCTTAAAAATACTATATAAACAGTAATATTGTGAAATATTATTCCAATTTAAGTTTTCTATTATAATATGTAATTTATTTATTTAAAAATTATTATTTAATTATTATTCTTATTATCATTGTTGAAAACAGTGTTGCTGCTTAAGAATAGAATCCAAATTTGTTAAGGATTTTTTTATTTTGAATTTGTTTCATCCTTACTCAATAGAAGTGGCTTTCCAGAAAATCTTGCCAAATTTTTAAATAGTAGTGCATATCTTAATAATGTCATAAATATAACATATTTAAATTCATAAATGGAACACATTATTATTATTTTTTTTAAACATATTTGTAAAGGTATTGTCCCTGTTTTATGTTTAGATACTTCTTACAGTGTATGCAGTCATAAAGAAGATTGATTGTGTATTGTTGTAACGTAATTTTTTTTTTCCTACCATCCTTAGCTCTTCTGTCTGCTACAGCCATCAACTACGCTCTGTCGCTGGTGTCTCTGGTCTTGTTCTATGTGTATTACACTCACTCTGATGGCTGCACTGAGAACAAAGTCTTCATCAGCATCAACATGCTGCTGTGCGTTGGTGCATCTTTCATGTCCATCTTGCCTAAAATCCAGGTAATGAATACAAAACATCTGTTTGTATGACTAGTATTGAAACTGTGATCATTTCCTATCCTTCAGTATTGCTCAGTTTTGGATATATATCGTATCAGGTGAACATCAAGTTGTTTAATTTCTTCATCTCCTCCAGGAGTCCCAGCCCAGATCTGGTCTCTTGCAGTCCTCCATTGTTACTCTGTACACCATGTATCTGACCTGGTCTGCCATGACCAATGAGCCTGGTAAGGACTGTGAGAGATTTGTTTTAAAGGAATAATCTCTTGGTCTAAAATAATGATATTTTTTCCCCTCAAGACCGCAGATGCAACCCTAGCTTGCTTGGCATTATTGGCCTCAACAGCACCACCCCTGCTGGTCAGGACCGTGTTGTTCAGTGGTGGGATGCCCAGGGTATTGTGGGCTTGATCTTGTTCCTGTTGTGTGTTCTGTACTCCAGGTAAGAGAGTTTGCATGTGTTAAAATATATGGTCTGTTTTTGCAGCTATTTTTCAACACAGCAGTCAAATTTTATTTTATTTTTTTATTTCTTCAGCATCCGCAACTCTAGCAACACCCAAGTGAGCAAACTGACCCTCACCAGCGACGAGTCTGCTCTGATCGAGGATGGTCCAGCTCCAGAGAACTTTGAAGAGGGTGATGGCTCCAACCGTGCCGTTGACAATGAGAAGGATGGAGTCACCTACAGCTACTCTTTCTTCCACTTCATGCTTTTCTTGGCTTCCCTGTATATCATGATGACACTGACAAACTGGTACAGGTATGTGCCCACGTGATGATGTATTTATCAGTTTCACTGCACAATATATTAGTGAACATGTTTTAGTTTGATTAGGCCAATTTTGTAAGTAGGTCAAGTGTAACCACTTTTCTGGTTACAAAAGTGCATTAATATGCATAAAATTCTGTACATAAAAATATACATACTGAATTGCAATACACCCTTAAAAATAAAGGATCTTTATTGGCATCTGTGGTTCCACATAGAAGATTTAAAAGTGCTTTCCCCCTAAACCTAATAACTGATTGGGCCACCCTTAGCAACAACAACTGCAATCAAGCATTTGCGATAACTTGCAATGAGTCTGTTACAGCGCTGTGGAGGAATTTTGCACTTTTTCACACAGGGCCATGTGGGTTTGGATTTAGTTTTCCCTATACATTAAAAATATCTCCCCTGATACACTTGAGCAATTTAATGTTATAAAAAATATATATTTCAAATAAATGCTGTTCTTTTTTTTACTTTCTATTTATAAAAGAATCCTGAAAAAATAAATAAAATTTAACCAGCACAGCCATTTTTAATATTTATAATAAGAAATAGTTCTGACCCCACTCTTTTGAACGGTGGTGCATGTATATTTTTTACTAATTCTTTTTAACTAAACTCTTAAAGCTGTTCTTAATTAAAACAAATTTAATAAAATAATTTGTATATACAATATCATCTGGCATTTTGTTGTCACTATTTATATTTAAATGTTTATGATCAACAAGGTTTACAGATTTATCTTTAAACTCTGACTGAATTTTTTTTCTTGTCAATTTTATAGCCCTGACTCCAACTATGAGACTATGACCAGCAAGTGGCCCTCTGTGTGGGTGAAGATCACCTCCTGCTGGATCTGCATCTCTCTGTATGTGTGGACCCTGGTGGCTCCACTGGTCCTCACCAACCGTGACTTCGACTGAGAGGACGGATAGAAATTAAAGCTTGCAATTAAAATCCAACATTACTTATGTGAATATCCACATGTATAGGGATAGGAGGTCTAAATGTAAATACCTGTGAGTGTTTTGTTCATTCAGTTGACCCTACATGATTTTTTTTTTAACCTTGCATGCTTTTATGTAGTGTTTATTTGTTCATATATGAGCTGAAATAAATGAAGAACATGGCTTGGGTTTCCTGTGATGTGATGTTAATATTTCCTTCAAGAATTTGTTCTTCAAAATTAAGGATAAATTAACCTTGATTAAAAACCTCTGTGTGGTTAAAATAAGTTATTTGTGGAGAGTAGTGATAAAATGCAAGTCATGTTTTCCCATAAATCGTGACATCCATAATTTCCTATAGAATGCACATATACAGTAGTGAATTAGCATGCAAAAAATTTACAGGCAACTTAGAATTGTAGATTTGTCATGCTTTTCGCCTCTTGATGATTTGCACCATGAACATGACTGTAACAGTGCTAACCCTTTTGCAACTTGCACACGTTAGTTTTTTGCACACTATTCATTTTATGCTTGTAGCCAATGTGTGTTAAACAATGTTTTGCACTGAATATATGATCCTTTGCTGATAAAACCTGAATAGATGACTTGTTTTGCTTTACCCTTTATTGTAGCCTATTAAAGGCACACTGGTGGTTTTCTTGATGGCAGTTCTCACATTTGTTTTTAATGTCAGTGTTATTGTTTGCCCTTTGACAAGTGCATTGTAATCACCAAATATGTCATCTTATTAAAGGTTTAAAATCCAGATTATGTTCTCATTGGAGTTTCAAAATATTACCAGTTATTGGTACAGATTTCAGGATTTAATTACCGTACAATGTACGATTTAATCACGATAACGGTTCAGGTTTCCGATATCGATTTACCAGAAAATATTCAGGCATATGTATTTTTCTAAATGGAAAAAACAAAATTAATGCTGTAAATTAAACGGTGAACCCTCTTGGTACATTTTGGTAGAGTTTTTACATACAGTAGTTAACATTTGAAATTGGATCAACAATAACAAAAAAAGTTAATCAAAGTTGTCCTAAAACGAAGGCATTTTGGTTTTAGGGCAACTTTGATGAAAGGTTTAGATCCACTTCAAATGTTGACTACTGTATATAGGCCTACAGTTCTAATTATATTATACAATTCTAATTATCTTCTCAACTTAGTCGTTAGAATATATATGTGTATATATAGAGAGAGTCTAGTATAGTAGTGAATGTGCCTATTTTGGCTTTTGCAAAATGCTCCTCTTTTACTTTTTTGTTTGTAACATGCTCACAACACAAACTGATTTATTGATGTCTTTTCATGGTTCAAAACCGAGATATTTTTAGTTGTTTGGTATTTAAAAGTGGAAAAGATTATCAATTCGCGTGGGCTCCGTGATCTTTCTTGCTACAATCGGTATTTATTTCTTTAAATTTCATGATGAAACTGTCAGAATAATTTTTAAAACTAACAAAGCGTGTAGACTCTGCACGATCGCTTCCGCATTTGGTCTCAGCCAGCTCAGTTACATCCGGTGCTACGCCGGAAGCCGTTTTTGCGATTGGCGAAAATGGCACAGGGGTGGATGACATATTACACTCGCTGTTTACAAGAGCTTCCCCGGATTACCGTGAATGACGTTAAACGTATTGTGAGGCAATCAGCTGTTACACCCAACAGTAAGAAAGGGCTTCAAATTATTGTATGCAAATAGTATTTGGTTAAGTTTTACTGACGAATCAGGACTAACGGACATAGAAAATGGCATTTAAAACGTTTTTTTTTTCTTTTCCGGTTCATTAAAATCATAAAATGGACATTTCAACCAAGCCCTATTTGAAAACCAAAAAAAAAAAACCCACACCAGAATCAACGTCTAAATTCCTTTAATGCTACTGCAAAGCTTTGTATAATAATGAAAAGCTCACGGTAACAAGAATCACTGTGTATTGTCCAACATTATGGAACTAACCACAAGCCAAAGTCTTCACGTCTATTTACAGTGACATTAGGACATCAGGCAGGCACTT
Organism: Barbus barbus; assembly: GCF_936440315.1. NCBI lineage: Eukaryota > Metazoa > Chordata > Actinopteri > Cypriniformes > Cyprinidae > Barbus > Barbus barbus. Next base: position 25,585,876 of record NC_136742.1, read on the forward strand.
CTATACCATATACATAAAGGATAGCTGTAACGTTTTCTGAACTGCTCAATAATAACACAGGAAAACACGTGCTTCACAAAACAGTCAGCTGCAATGTAAACCAGCAACATAACTGCAGCCTAATCTCCTGCTAGAGATTGTGGAAAGGACACTAGCTAGTGAACAGTAACTAGAAGTATCTGTGAAAGGAAGGAATGTCAAACTCATGGACAGATGGTACCAAAAAATTCTGGCAAATAAATATCATCATTTTGATGAATATTTACAAAAAATGAAAAGGTCTGTTTTCCAGGCTGATTAGCTTTCAGAAATCAACCTGTGGCGAGTCGGCACTGGGCAGGTCAGAGTTTAGTTCGCACAGGTAGAACAGCGTGGTCTCGCTCGCCTCCGCCTCTGTGAGGGGCTCCAGACGGATCAGAGAGCTGCGAGGTGTCTCTGTTTCCGACTCCAGGGCCTTGTCCAACAGGTCTGTGGGTTCGTCAGGGCTCTGGGGCAGGATAGGATTTTCAGTTGGAGAATCTGGTGGGGCCAGAGGGGTGCATCCATCCAGGAATGCCAGCAGAGGGCAGGTTGTATACTGGATCAGCTGCTTATCTGAAAGAAGGAACCAACACGCTAGTAAGCAAAGCGCAGTGATGGCACACAAATAACACTGATTTATAAAGGAACATGCAACAATTACCTGTGTTTTCAGACTCAGGCTTCCCTTTGTTGACATTGTCCTTTGTTTCCGAGACAGCTTCCTGCCAAAAGCAAAAGAAAAACAGAGCTTTATCAAAAATATGACAATGCAGAATAAAATTAAACATGTCATCATGGTGAATTACAGCAGGTGAGCGATGCATCATTGGAAATTATTTTAGAGCTTTTCAACAACAAAAAACAGATTATGTACAGCAAGTAAACACATTATAGCTTATAGAATCTCCAAACAAACCTGCATGATATCTGGGTCAATGCTGAACTGTTTTCCATACAGCATGGCCTGGAAGTCTTCCAGACTGCAGTCAATGCTGTCCAGATAGTCCATCAACTCAACTCTGTAGTGATTTCATTTACAATGAAATGTTCATTAAATATGCTTAAAGCAGATGTAATTTTTGCACTACAAGTCTAAAAAAATAAATCAATAAAAATAAAAAAAGAGAAATGTATAATTTGAATTTGGTTGAACCAATTATTTAGCATTTGATTTGAATGATAATTTTGAATGCTAGATTAATTTGAATGGAAGCCCATTTCCTTCACATGATACAAAAAATAAATAAAATAAAATCATGCTTTGACAGGCACAGAGTCATAAATATGAGATACTAAGTATGAGGGGGAAAAAAATGCAAAATTATGAGAGAGTCATGAGATATAAATTAAGAGATGTCAATTAGGAAATAAAATCAATTATGAAAAAAATATAAGAAAAAGTAATGTAAAAAATAAATGGAATTATAAGATAAATTGAAATTATTAGATACATTAAATTATGAGATAAAAGATCAAATTGTGGATTATGATTTACCAAAACAAATGTGTCAGAAAACGACTTCCATAAATATGTTTTCAGAGTTGGAATAATGTTTGATTATCTCAATACGTACAAAACATTTTTTTTTATTTCTCTTGGCAAGGAGAAGCTCATGATAGATATTAAATCTCAGCAGCCTTGTATTATATATAGCCTACTACTTACTTGCCAAGAAGGTTTATATTTTGTGAAATGGCTCCATTTTCGCTGAGAATGGAGTCCATCAGCTTCACTGGATCCTCTGAACTTAGAGCGGAGGGGTTGTTCAATTGCAGGGCGCTTGATGAAATGTCAGAGATGCTTTTGGGTACTGCTTCTTGTTGAGCGGTTGAATTTGTTACCGTTCCGTTTGTGCTGTCGTTTCTTATAGTTGAGCTGCTTTCACAAGCAACTTCCAGAATTTCAGCATCTCTGTAAGAAATCGAGAAAAACACAGATCTCATTTCTAATTTTCTGCCACAAAACTTTAGGCAAAAGAGGTGCAATGGTTTGAATCAAAACCTAAATGCTTACCCTTGGTCAGCTAGTATCGATACGCCATCTATAAATTCTGCATCTTCATCTGTGATGTCACAGATGACGACATCTTCAGAAATGTCAGAACTGTTCTTCAATCCATTGAGTCCATTCACTGCAGACTAACAGAGACAGCAAGAGATGAGTCTCTGACAAACTCATATTCAAGTTTCAATATTAATGAGAATATCATATTTATATAAATAAATCGGTCCCCCACCAACGTGAATTTAACTGACGGTGATTCTCACAATTTAAGGTTCATATCCAGGGGCAGTACGGTTTCACACAAAGTGAACCCTGCCTCAAATCTCATTTAAAGTGAAAAATGCAAGATATCGAATAGCAACATCACATTTACAAAATAACTGACAAGAGCACATTTGCTCCTAGCAAGGTGTATGGAAGTGTATGGAACCTAATCAGCCCTGGATGGTTCTACACCTACTTTGCTGTGGTCCATAGGTTCCTCGAAGATCTGGTGGATAAATTTTGACTTCTTTCCGTTGCTGTTCAGTGTAAGTGGTCTGAAATTGGATAGCAAGTAAGGTACATATTAATAATAGTGTAAAAAGATATTATTTGTTTTTAATTTATAATAATAAAATAAAAATATAAATTCTCTCTCTCAAAATTACTGAATCAGAATAGGAACCAGGAAGATACATACACTCTTATTTCAAATAACTGTTTTCTGTTTTAATACATTTTAAAATGTATTTTATTTCTGTGATAGCAAAGCTGGAATTTCAACAGCTATTGCTCAAATGTTAAAATCTGTTCAGCTAATTAATATTTTTTGTTAACTATTAATAGTTTTTATTCAGTATTCTTTAATGAATAGAAAGTGATTTATTTGAAAGAAAACATTTAATTGAAACAGATTTTGAAACAGAAAAATGCCGGTAGTATACTTTTATTAAATGCATTTTAGTCTTACCTTTTGCGTTTTAAATTTAACATACGATTGTTCTGAACAAATGTGAAGATAAACTGCACCAGCTGCAGGGAACAATACAAAAAGTGGCATCAACATTTAAACCTGTGCATTAGATCATGCACTTTTTATGCTGATATACAATAGAAATGTCTGCAAAACTGCTACGTGCAAGTAGAACGTACCTCCTTTATGACCTGCTGCTGCTGTGCATGTTTCTGTCTGAGGTCTGACAGCTCGGTCCAAAGAGCTTCATTCTCTCTGGAAAAAAAGACAACAGAAGAGAGAATGAGAGTTATACATTTTCTAAAAAACATGCCATGGTGTCAGAGTGTAGTTCTTTGTTCTTGCTAAGACATTCGGAGTGGTTTAACCATGTTGATACTTGCTGAACAGGGCAATATTAGGCACAACTAGTGATTAGACCATCTGTTCCCTTAACTTCTGGGTAAATACACATGGATGAGATTAAATGATACAGGATAATGTAAGGCACAAGCACAGATTAAAGCTTCTAACAGAGTATTTTATTACCTTTTCAGTGTAGCAAGTCTAGAATCCATGTTTTCTTGCTGCTCATGTACGTTCTGAACGCTTGTCAGAATTTTCGAAAGATCTCCTTGCCTTATTTTGCTCTCTTCAGGGCGAGCATTTGACACCTATATCAAGAATAATGACTATCAACTTCAGCTTAAATTCAGATGTTGCTTACAACAATTTAAATTGTTGTTATACAAAAAATGTTCTCTAAATATTTTCATTTGCATCTTATTTTCAGGTCTCTCATTTTGTAATTTTTAACAGAGATTTACCTTTCTTTTGATGTTCTCTAGCAGGTCATCTTGCCCATGTTTGAAATATGGATGCTGGAATTCAACTGGTCCATCTCGCTCTTGCTTCACAATGCCCGAGTCAATGTGCATCACCTTGCGAAAACCATCTGTTTGTAAAGGACAAAGAAACTAATATTAATCTCAAATTACAGCTGAACAATGGGGAAGGAGGAGAATTTCGGTGGAGCTGTAGAGAAACCACTTACACATGTTGAGCTGTCGGACAAAACTGGCCATGTTGTTGTGCTTGAAAAACTTTGGAAGAATCTCTTTTGCAAACCTTTGTTCATCCAGTACAAGGAAACTGCTCCCTTCCTATGAAAAATAAATGAAGAGCCTTAACTAAATAAAACAGACCTGTCATTTTGTATGTTGTTCCTCATTCTGTTTTTTTTTTTTTTTTTTTTTTACTTTACAGTCGTGGTCAATATAAATTCTTGATTGAATAGAAGAGTGTTTACATTGAAAACAAATTACATCAAAATGCTATTTTTGTATTTCACAGAGAAATTACAAGAAAAAAATAATCAAAAGAATACTACGAAGGTAGAAAATAATAAAAAATAATTAGTATAATAAAATATCTGTTGTAAATAAATATATATACATATATATAAATACACACACATATACATATACATATATATACATATATATATATATATATATATATATATATATATATATGTAAACTAAATCATAATAGAACTGTTAAATAAAATAAAACGGAAAAAATATGTTGCAAATCTTAATACTTATATATCATAGCACAACCTCCATGATCTGACGCACATCCATCAAAATCAACATCTAATCGCATAGGACCCGGATCACAAATAACTGTGTCACTATAAGCTAAGCTAGAATGCTAACATTCAGGTCTTTTCTTTCAATTACCTGGCTCCAGCAAATAAATTCATTTGTATCCGAATCCTCGACGAGAGTCCAAAGCTTGGTGAGAAATGCGGGAACGTTGGAGTTGTGTTTCATTTTGTTGGAATGAAAAGTAAACGCTGCAAAGAATAAATAATATGAGTCAGATAGGATTGTTTTCTTGGGTTTTAGACGAAACACGAGAACCAGTGAAAATAGCGACGCAAGTACACAACTTCCTGTTGGATTCGAGAGCTCTGATTGGTCCGTTGCGGCCTTACGTAAGATTGCTCACGTGTATTGTCAGCCGTATGTTGGTGGTAGCCAATGAAAACGCTTCGTTGAAGAGAGAGAGACCTGATTGGTCACTCTTCCACCCCCGAGAGCATTAAAGCGACACCAGCGCTCAAAAATGAATATTTTTGATAGTGTTTGTTTGTATGGCTGTCTGTTGCACAAATCGCACAACATCAAATCTCATTAAATATAGCGTTTTAAACGTTTTAAGCGCTTAACAACATTATAATTGATTTAAAGCGTAAATTTGAATATTTTTCCAAAGAAATATAATTATAATTATATAATACATATATTTATGCTATAGCACGTAAATAAACTTAATAAATCCACACTAGCAACATATTCGGATGAAAGTAGATGTAGAAAGTAGATGAAACATATGAACTAGCTTGCCAAATTAAGCATAAAATGTAAGTTATTTTATATTATTTACTAGTGTTTGGTACTGTTGTATTAAAATATACAGTTTACTGAACACGTTTGCTTCGGCCTTGAGCTTTGTGCCAGCAGCTGAATCATACCTGTGAAGATATTAATAACAACAGCACTCTTGTGTCTGTGATATTGCGTAATGTTACCTTTTACATTGTGGCTGTTGTAAAAATCAAAATAATAAAAATAAATAAATAATTGATGGTAATATTGGTAAAAAAAAATTCAACATCTTTTTAATTTTTTTCTAGCCACTTGCCAAGGCTTCTAAGTTGCATTCAATAATCAAAATATGTAAAAAAAAAAATATTCATATGAAATTACATATCCAGTCATTGGTAGTGCAGAAATTTATTTTACATGGAGCAGGTTGCCTAATGGGGGTAGGCTTATATCACATGACCAACATACTTGCTTTATCTTTGTTGACTCTCCTGGTATTGGACACCTTTACCTGTGAAATAAATTAATTATAGGTTGTATTGCAACAATGTGATCTATAAATGCTGAATCTACAGACGAATGTCATATAAATGTCTTTTGAAGCAAATGTGTGATAACTAACCTCAGTCTTCCATTTTAACAGCTGATCCAGTTTGCACGTCATTGCAGTTGCAGTTCATACAGTTTGCACAAGTGAGTATTATGAAACTTAAGTATGTCACTTTTCACTTATTACAACTTTTTCATTGGGTTACATTTTGTAGTCATGATGCTACTACGTTAATATAGTCAAAATACTTGCCAGCAACGTGTAATTGTGGAGTGAAGGAAACATCTTTTGAATAACTAATAGGGAATTGAGGATTGAATGAAATGTATGATGCATGTAGTCGTTTGGCCTATACAGGTACATCTAAAACAATTAGAATATCGTGAAAAAGTTAATTTTTTCTTGTATCTTATTTCAAAAAGTGAAACTTTCATATATTCTAGATTCATTACATGTAAAGTAAAACATTTAAAAAGTTATTTTGTTTTAATTTTGATGATTAGAGCTTACAGCTCATGAAAGTCAAAAATCAGTATCTCAAAATATTAGAATATTTACATTTGAGTTTCAATAAATGACCATCACTACAGTATAAATTCCGAGTATCTCTTGTTCTTTGAAACCACAATAATGGGGAAGACTGCTGACTTGGCAATGATCCAGAAGACGAACATTGACACCCTCCACAAAGAGGGTCATTCACAGAGGGTCATTACTGAAAGGAGTGGCTGTTTACAGAGTGCTGTATCACAGCATATTAAATGTAAAGTTGACTGGAAGGAAGAATTTGGGTAGGAAAAGGTGCACAACCAACAGGGATGACAGCAAGCTTGAGAATACTGTCAAGCAAAGTCGATTCAAACACTTGGGAGAGCTTCACAGGGAGTGGACTGAAGCTGAGTCAGTGCATCAAGAGTCGCCACGCTCAGACATCTTCAGGAAAAGGGCTACCAAGCCACTTCTGAACCAGAGACAACGTTAGACGCGTCTTACCTGGGCTGTGGAGAAAAAGAACTGGACTGTTGCTCAGTGGTCCAAATTCCTCTTTTCAGATGAAAGTACATTTTGCATTTAATTTGGAAATCAAGGTCTAAGAGTCTGGAGGAAGAGTGGAGAGGCACAGAATCCATGTTGCTTGAAGTCCAGTGTGAAGTTTCCACAGTCAGTGATGATTTGGGCTGCCATGTCATCTGCTGGTGTTGGTCCACTGTGTTTTCTGAAGTCCACAGTCAACGCAGCCATCTACCAGGAAATTTTAGAGCACTTCATGCTTCCTTCTGCTGACAAGCTTAATGGAGATGCTGATTTCATTTTCCAGCAGGACTTGGCACCTGCCTACACTGCCAAAGGTACCATGGTTCAATGACCATGGTGTTACTGTGCTTGATTGGCCAGCAAACTCGCCTGACCTGAACCCCATAGAGAATCTATGGGGTATTGTCGAGAGGAAGATGAGAGACACCAGACCCAACAATGCAGATGACCTGAAGGCCGCTATCAAAGCAACCTGGGCTTCCATTACACCTGAGCAGTGCCACAGGCTGATTTCCTCCATGCCATGCCGCACTGATGCAGTAATTCATGCAAAAGGAGGCCCAACCAAGTATTGAGTGCATAGAAATGAACATACTTTTCAGAAGCCTGACATTTCTGTTTAAATTTTTTTATTATTGATCTTGTAATATTCTAATTTTCTTGGGTTTTCATTATCTGTAAGCCATAATCATCACAATTTCAAGAAATAAAGGCTTGAAATATTTCACTCTATGTGTAAGGAATCTATATAATATATGGGTTTCACTTTCTGAAATGAGTGACAAAAAATATTGACCTTTTTCACGATATTCTTATTTTTTGAGATGCACCTGTATTTGCGTTTTATAATAACCAGCACTGCCATATTCTAACACTAGAGGCCAGCATTGCACAGCATATATTAGTAGTGAAATCAATCTGATCTGAAAAGTTCAGAGACAGATGATAGCTTGATTTATTCTGTGTCATTACACTTATCGATGACATTCAGATTGTTCAAGAACAGTACATTAAATAGATATGCATGCTAAAATGTGGTTGTATAAAGCAGAATGCAAGGCATTAATGCAAGCAAGAGGTTAAAAGGGCAGAGTTTTTCAACAAACCTAATCACCTTCGAGGGAAAACATGGCGAGATAAAAAAAAAAAAAATGTCCTCCTCGATGCCCTTGAGTCTGTTGTGAAGAAGATTTTACCCACGTAGCCAGCTGCAATAAAAGAGCCTTCTTATGCTGCCCAGCTCTCTCTCCCACACGTACACACATGTGATAGTAATTTCAGTTTTAGCTGATGTTATAAATAACTGATTATTGTGCTTTTTAAATGCTTAGCACTTGATTTAATTTGTTAAGCCAGCTACAAAACAAATTGCCTTCTGAGAGAAATAAAAAGGCTGTATTTAATTAACCAGACCTGATGTTGGACAGAGTAACTGTAAGTGGACTAACAACACTGAGACGAACATTAAGGTGACACATAACAGAGAATGAACTTGACAGGCCCGACTAATGAGAGCAGACAGTGATATTCACATCAAAGAGTCTTTCCTAATAGCCATAATTAGAACATTCTTTGATTCTTGGTGAAGAGAGATTATGGAGATGGCAAAAATCAGTGTGAATTATAGTTAGACAAGTGATAGAAAAGTCACTACTGCCTAGTATATAGGAAAATTGCAATGAACACTTCTTTCTTTCTATTTTTTTATAATGCCAAACAGATTATATCACAATGTTTTTTTATGTGAAGTGTTATCAAAACAACACAAAACAAAAAACATGGATAAATGGATTTTGGATTTTATCTGATAAGTATGGTCATTTTAGTTAAATATCTGTTTTAGTGGATTAGAAACTACTAGAATTTACCGTAAAGTTGATAAGAGAGCAACCAAAAAGATCAGAAAAAATTATGAAATTATTTATAAAACAATTAAAACAAAATATTGTTATAAAACACTATTTTTATACACACATTTTTATCATTTTTTTTTTTACATTTTATTTTATTTTTTGTATTTTTTTTTGCACGTAATCCCGCTGTTTAGTTTAGCCACTGTTGCTGTGTCAGTCTGATCGGGATACACAAACAGAGCAATGTTTTTATAGCATATGAATAATCATACATCAATATTAATCTTCGATAGGTGAAAATGTTACAGCATTCACAGTGAAACCTTTTAAAAACATTGGAAAACATTGGTTTATGGCACGCTCATAATGTAAACAAACAAACAATCAAAAACAAAAAACAGATGTAGGAGTCACCCGAGGTTGACTGACACACTTTTTTATTGAACCCGTTTGCTTGGACAGGCTTGATGTTTTCAGGTAGGTACTGGTTGGGAAGCAGAACACTCACTCTCCCTTGCCCTCTCTTTTTGTCTTTCATTTTCTTTAGTTTTTTTTTCCAACAGAGTTGGACCAAAAAAGCCTGGAAGGAATTGATATTTTCCATTGGATGTAGAACTTGGACCTCTGTTTTATAGTTGTTGTTCCCTCTCATTATTTGATTAATCCTGAAGTCTAAGAGAACTGAAATGAAACAGAGAAAAATATATTAGTGCTGAGCTCAGCAGATTTATTTTTTACCTAATGAATAGATACGTTTGGATTATGCCTCGCAGAGCTGCCAAGGAGACCATTTTTATTGCTGTTCGAAACATCTTTGATTAAGTGAAGCTGAATGGTTATGCCTCTCTGTATTAATTGGTGCAGTATTTCCATATTCCACCACACAAATTAAAATCAAATGATCTCATCATGCAACTAGTTGCTGTTTTAGAGCCAATGTTTTAAACTGCAACAATAAAACACACCTTACCAGTTGGATATCAGGGAGAAAACCTTTTTTTCTTCACTTTGAGGAAGTTCTTTTTAAATAGAACATAAAATCCAGTTCTTTTCTTTCAGCTCGGTGAGACTTGGAAATGGTTATAGACGATATGCTAGCCAGAGGCAGTAAAAGGTATGTTTTCACATTTAGCCTCAACATCAAGGATTCTTAGGTTTGAGAGGAGACGTCGCCACGTATGACCTCACGAAGCTCATAGAACCAAAGGTTAAATTAGGTGAAGAAATAGTTTTTCTCCATTTTACAAATAAGAGGTTTTTCATTATCACACACTCTGCTATGTGTAATTGTTGAGTGAGTGACTATATAATTAAATAATGCAAAAGAAAAAAAAAACAAATAGGGCCACATGCATTCATTTTTTAGTGTTATAAAATGGAATATGGAAATATATTGACATTGAATAGTATTTGTTGCGTTATTCTGATATGCAGTTAATTTTTAATCATTTGACAGTATTAGTCAAAATTCATTGAACACCAAATGGTGTGATATCTCACGATAAATATGATGTTAGTCTTTTTCCAGTGCATCCAGCTCTCCTGCCACCTCATTAACGCATTAGTCACAATCGAAGAGAGGAAGACGTTCACATCTGGCCTTTGTTCCTTCTGTTTTGTAGGCTTATTACATAACTTGAAGCCTTTCAGGCCTTTGTTTGAAATCTCTAAACTTTTACAATTTGTACGCCTGATAATCTTAGTTTCCATTTAAATAGCTTAACTTTTCTCAAAATTTCTTTCCTGATTCACCTCCATGATAATGAAGCAATTTAGTCGACATGTATTCTGTTTTCACTCCATCGGGGGTTATCATAGCATGCCAAGTGTCATAAAAGTAAAGAGATAAATAATGCAGCCAAGCTCTCAGAACCACCTGGCATGTACATTTATATGCTTCGGTATTAACATTTGTTTGTGCTTTATTGCTCAGAAAATGCTTAGCGCTGTGTCATTAGGCCACGGGGATGTGATTGCCTGTATTTTGCAGTTTCACATAATCCAGGTGGAATTCCATTGTGAGCTGAATTTAGGATATCGTCACAGGTATTACAATTTAAGGGCTTGTTGTTCAGATAAGCAAAATCTGTGTTCCAAAACCTGGTGAGCTCTATGCAAGACAAGCATTTTAAAGCATAATGCATGCACTCCTGAACAGTTCACATATTAATTTAGTTGCTTTCTAAAATGCCTTGGCTGCATTTTAGAACAAAACAACAACATAACACTTGCATAGTACTTCCCTAATATATAGTAGGTGAAAAACAGTGAACAGAGTAGTATGTCTGAATTCACAGTATTCATTAAACAGGAGGCAAAAGCTCCCTGATAAACTACTGTTTCTTGCGTGATTTTGAAGTGTGCATCTCATGGACACTTTAATGTTCCATTAGGGCACAGGAGAGGATTTGTGAAAGTCAGTGAAGCGATGAAACTGGTAGGTCACATGACAAAGACAAAATGACAAATGTACATTACGTCCGGATTGCCAGAGAAGGCAATCCCATAATGCACTACAACAAGCTACCTATGTTCCACAGTGTTTGCGATGCTGCCTTAGAAGGCAGCGAGTCAGCTCACTAGGCCTAAATGTTGGACAGATGGAGTGCTAACTACCCTCAAGAGAGCACGTTATGAAGCTTTACCTTGCCAGGTGTTTCTCATTTTGGTTACAGTGAAGTAACGTGAATCCCTTTTCATTGAAAGACCTGGTACAAAGAGTGGATTCAGAGGGAGGTATTTGATGATGCCAGGTTTAAGACTCCCGTTGTGTCTCATATGCATATTCAGCACTTCCCCATAAACACAGAGGCTGTAAATACAGAGGAACAGCTAACTGTGTACAAGTTGTAACCACTAAAATATCCCTGGCAGACCGCAAACCAGGAGGTTCGACGAGGTGTGTGTGCTGAGAATGACTTACATGGGAATTACAATTTAAAACGGTCTGCCTGAGGGTGTGAGATTTCTGAGGCTTCAAACTTCTCATGCCTTTCAGAAAATCTATTTAATAATGTGCACTGCATGTAATATAGTAATTCATTGATTCCCTGCACTGCAAAAAAAAAAAGAAAAAAAAAGAAAAAAAAAGGAAGCATTTTTGTCTTGTTTTCCTTGTACAAATATCTATACCTTCTTAAATCAAGTACACATTAGAGAAGCAAATATGATATGGTTAATATCTGAAATTAGAAGAAATTTCAGATCAAATAAATTATTAAAATTGAGTGATTATGAAGTTTTTGGTTAAAACAAGATTACTTCATTTTGATACGTTTGATGCAAACTTAATTTTTATACATTTTTCAGAAAAAAAACATATTTTAAGCCAGTTTGCTTCCCAAGTAAATGTATCTTGATGTTTAGATATTTGTACTGGAAAACAATATTGAGTATGAAAATGTTTAAAGTTTTTTGGGGCATTATAGTAGTAATATTAAAATACAATATGACATAATAAGTTTTCTTGTTTTTTTTAATGTTCCATTACAACTAAAGAGATCTCTGATAGAAAACTGTTGAAATTAGACATTTAAATTTTAATTTTAGTCACAATACATAGTATTTTTTAATAGGAATCATTGGAGAAAGATGTTTTTTGCTTGACAGAGTGTGTAATTACAGCAGCTACCACAAGGGGCAAAATGGGCTGAACCCCGACTGATTGGTTGCATCTTACTGTAACAGAAGAGCAAGGACAGACAATATTGCAAGTGTATGAAAGGAGTGCAATAATGATTAGACAGCAACATGCAGAACTTCTGCTTAAATAATCACATCCTTGTTGCCTTAGTCTTAATTGCTTTGGAAACCAAAACTGGATTAATTTGCTGTTGTTAACCTAACAATTACATTGTATGACATTTAGCTAAAATGAACTAACAACTGTTCCACTGAGAAAGGAATTCAGCAATCTGGGGCCTAAAATGGAAATAAACTAAATAGCTGCCTGTTTGATCTTCGCATTGCATTTTTGGATACTAGATACAATTTCAGCTGGCAGGGGCTGGTTAGTGTGCAAATGTGTACAGTCACCTCGCTAACATCTGCATCTTTTGGAGTTTACCTTATCATATCCAGCATGAAGAACTACACACGTTTTTCAAGCATTTGAAGGTTTTATGCTTTTCGTTCAGGAATGAGTTGTTAAGCTCCAGCCACTTGCTCTGGGCAAGTCTGGTCCTCCACCCACTGTCTGGATTTACTTTCTAAGCAAAGCTGTTTTTAATACAGGCTATTTGACATCCAACTCTATCCCCCGTGGTCCACGACTTGTTTTGGCATATGATACGGAGTGTAACCATTTTAGAGGCATCGACTTGGGTGTCCTCTAGGTTTAGAAGAAATACAGCCACTGCAGAACATGAAGGTATAAAACCAGCCAGATTTTAACACTGGACCTTTAGGTTTGTTAACCCATTCAGACCCAGTATCTATTCTAGTGAACAAGTTTTTTGTCATTTAGGGCCATCCATATCATTATTAGTTTTATGATGTTAAATTAGTCCATATGTGTCCCTGGACCACAAAACCAGTCATAATAAGTAGCAAGGGTACATTTGTAGCAATATATTATATGGGACAAAATTATTTTAAATGTATTTTATGCCAAAAATCATTAGGATAATAAATAAAGATTAAGTTATTTTGTATATTTCCTACTGTAAATATATCAAAACTTTATTTTTGATTAGTAATATGCATTGCTAAGAACTGCATTTAGACAAGGTGATTTTCTCAATATTTAGATTTTTTTTTGCACTCTCATATTCTAGGTATTCAAATAGTTGTCTCTCAACAAAATATTGTCCAATCCTAGCAAACCATACATCAATAGAAAGCTTATTTATTCATGTATAAATCTCAATTTCAAACAATTTACCTTTATGACTGGTTTTGTGGTCCAGGGTCACATATATGTTCTATTGGTTTTTGACAAAAATGAAATAAATAATAAATGTGTACGGTAAAAAAGAAAATCTTTAAAAATAGGGCACAATGTACCATATTAATTTGACATCATTTTGCTTTTTTTTTTTTTACATGTATTTTGAATTTTACACTGCATTTTTGTTGTTTTTTCTCTCTTCGGGTTTCTAAGTTTTCTTTACTGTCACTTATGATCAATTTAATATGTCCTTGCTGAATAAATGCATTAATTAAGACATAAAAAATATTATTGACCCCAAAGTTTTGAATGGTAGATGCTGTTTTATTTGCCAGTAAAACGCATATTTTTACAGCTATTCTGCAGCTAGTCAAAAGTTACTGTGTATTTGACCGTTTTTAATTATTACAAGCAATATCACAAATGTTTCGATTATTTTAAAGTGGATTTTTGATGGCTCACAATCGCCAGTAGTGAAAGGTGAAAGGTTTGGGAATGGTGCCATTAGACACTCAGCATTTTTTTCTTCTTCTTCATAATATCATTATGATTTCCAGCTGGTCTTCTCATGATAATATAGCTCAGGTAATTTCCAATAAATGAGTACAATAGATCACATTTTTAAATGAATGTCATCAGAAGAGTTTCATTGTTGTACAATGACACAAATTAGACAAAAGCCAAAAACAAATGAATTATTGTTAAAGATCATGTTTCAAATGATGTTGACGTCAGTTAATCTTTAATTTCTCACACTCATATTAGTTCAGTCGCAGCCTTGCAGGTGAGCCTGCAAGAATTAGATACGGATTTTTCAATAACAATGTTCTTTGTCCTTTCATTATCTTCTTTGTAGCTGTTTGCAATTATCTGAGGAAAAGTGTGACAGTTGGATACAGCTGAAGTTGTTCTTCATGGCTTCTTTGAGTGATTACAGATAGAAAGACAGAGGCCTGCGATAAATTACTGCTTAAACTCTTGTTGACCCTTTAATTTCCCTCTATTTTAAATGTTTAAATAGTAAATATGTCAGAGGCCTAAAAACACCTTTTAAATTCAATACTTCCTCTTCTTGCCAAAATTAAACATTCATCTTAAAGGAATAAACAAGAAAGGAAAGTTTAGCAGCATGTTGATGTACTTTTCATGTAAGATTATTAGTACGCAACAACTTTCATTTTCAATTATTAAATGCAGTGCTATTTTAGTATATCATTGATATACTTTTATAGTTCATAAAATTTTGAAGATTTTATTTTTATATTTTGTATTGCTGTTTTTTTTTTAGTGTTTATTAAGTTTATTAAGTTATACAGTAATTAATTTAGTTTGAAGTGATTTAGTTCTTAATCTAAATGAAAATGAGAAATGTTGCCTTTGCAACCAGCTGAAATAAAATATGTATTTTTAATATTCAGTTTCATTAAATGTTTATTTAATTTAATTTTAATTTTATTTTATGAAGTAATGAGTTTTTATGGTTTTAGTAGTTTTAATAAATAATAATAACCCCAGAAGACTTAAATATCATGAGTTATGTGGATTACTTTCATGCTGCTTTTTGTCTTTTTTTGCAGCTTGAAAGCTAATAATGGCATGGAAAAGAGCGCTGTTAACATTATGCTAAATGTCTCCTTTTGTATTTTAAGTCATATGCGTAAATGAAAACAGAAACTATTCCTATAAGATGCTTATTTCTTTAAAAAGAAATAAATGAATGCATGAAATTCTGATTTTAGCTGAAATCATTTTATTGTCCATGTAGAAAGAGGCTGTAGGGTGATACAAGAGACACACAACAAGCACAGCTATGTAGGAAACAATAACAATTAAACAGTTTATCATCATTAAACAAAAATATCTGACCACAGAATGATGCAATTGATCAATCAAGTGTTCCAGAGAGCTGTGTAATTCAAGTAATTCAGTAATGCCAATAATTATCATAACTTCCCCAATGCACAGGAACAATTGGCAATGCAAATAAGCTCATACTTTTTATAGTGACACATCAGCATGTCCTTCTGATATCTTCTATAAACTCACAGGTGGTCTTATCCAGCTACTCCCTGTGTTATCAGCTTGTCCTGAGTGTTTCTCTGGCGAGCGTGACCTTGATCTCTGGTGCACCGAGGTTTAAGAAGCAAATACTCTGTGTGCTCTAAACTACGTTCTTTCCCATGTTCTCCCCTTGTGAAGATACTTAAACGTTCAACACACTTAACCTCCAGCTCACATCATGCTGAAGTGGAGGTTATGAGTCAATAGCTATGATTCACCCTGACTTGATGACTTATTTTTGCCCTTTTGGAGAAATTTAAAAAATGCTTGACAATTATCTGGTTTATGTCAGAAGAGCCGGCTGATGTCAAACAATGCTCTTTTAAACGAAAAGAAAATTGGTCCCAAATTCAAAGATATGTGCTTTGGAGACAACCGCTTATACAAATCACAGGGTGTCAAAAAATTTCAAAGCATGTGGTATTAAGTAGTGAGTATTTACTGCCACAGTTGTGTGCTGAAACTGAAACGGTCATTCATTCTTATCATTAGATGGCTGGTGACAAATTAAAAATGGTGTATAATATGTTTGACTGGTTATCCCATAAAAGTTTGAATCAATGACCTACTTATAATGATGAAGAACACAGCACAGATGTCAGCTTGGCCCTTTGCAGCTTTTTCTCTCCAAGAACTTCCCACTTAAACAGGAAATATTTGCTTGATTGACATATAATGTGGCCAACCACAGTTTAAACATGCTTTTATGAATATACAGTATGAAACAGTTTCCAGAATAATTTATTCTGATTGGTCAATCTCTGCATCCAGTGATCAGATATTGCAGTATTTTAATAGCTTTAAAGAATTAGTTCAACCAAAAATGAAAATTTGCTGAAAATTTACTCACTCTCAGCCATACAAAATGTAGATGAGTTTGTTTCTTCATCGGACCAGATTTGGAGAAATTCTTTACATCAGCTGCTCAGGAGTGAATGGGTGCCATCAGAATGAGAGTACAACTGAAAAAACATCACAATAATCCACACGATTCCAGTCCATTAATAAATGTCTTGTGAAGTACAAATCATGCATTTCTTTTATAAATCCATCATAAAATTAGTCCAAACTTCAGACCAAAAATATCACACCTCTATCCATAATATTGCTTTCTCCAGTGAAAAATCTCATCTGAATCAGGAGAGAAAATATGCAAATAAAGAGTTGTAGATGGATTTTGATGAGAGAGAACAACAGGGGATAGACTTTACCACTGGAGGAAGCGTTTTTATGGATTATACTAGACTCCCATTCTAACGGCACCCATTGACTTCAGTGGTGTGCAAATGGTGTAATGCTAAATTTTTTAAAATCTGTTTTGATGAATAAACAAGCATCTACATTTTGATGGCCAGATAACATTTACAACCCCAATTCCGGAAATGTTGGTTTTTAATATAAAAATAATAAATATAAATAAAATGTAAACTAAAAGAATTGATCAAATCACATGAGCCAATATTTTATTCACAATAGAACATAGATAACATAACATAAATGTTTAAACTGAGAAATTTTTAAATTGTATGCACAAAATGAGCTCATTTCAAATGTGATGCCTGCTACAGGTCTCAAAATAGTTAGGACGGGGGCATGTTGACCATGGTGTAGCATCTCCTCTTCTTTTCAAAACAGTTTGAAGACGTCTGGGCATCGAGGTTGAGTTTCTGGAGTTTTGGTGTTGGAATTTGGTCCCATTCTTGCCTGATATAGGTTTCCAGCTGCCGAAGAGTTTGTGGTCGTTTTTGATGTATTTTTCATTAAATGTTGCCCCAAATGTTCTCTATAGGTGAAAGATTTGGACTGCAGGCAGGCCAATTCAGCACCCGGACTCTTCTACTACGAAGTCATGCTGTTGTAATAGCTGCAGTATGTGGTTTTGCATTGTCCTGCTGAAATACACAAGGCCTTCCCTGACAGCGCTTCTGGACCATGTTCGCATATGGCTTCCTTTTTGCATGATAGAGCTTTAGTTGGCATCTGCAGATGGCACGGTGGATTGTGTTTACCGACAGTGGTTTCTGGAAGTATTCCTGGGCCCATTTAGATGTCAATGACAAAATCATGCCGATGATTGAAGCAGTGTTGTCTGAGGGCCCGAAGACCACGGGCATCCAACAAAGGTCTTCGGCCTTGTCCCTTACGCAGAGAGATTTCTCCAGTTTCTCGGAATCTTTTGATGATGTTATGCACTGTAGATGATGAGATTTGCAAAGCCTTTGCAATTTGACATTGAGGAACGTTGTTTTTCAAGTATTCCACAATCTTTTTACGCACTCTTTCACAGATTGGAGAGCCTCTGCCCATCTTTACTTCTGAGAGACTTTGTCTATCTAAGACATTCCTTTTACAGATTATCATGTTACAGACCTGATGTCAATTAACTTAATTAGTTGCTATATGTTCTACCAGCTGAATCTTTTCAAAATATTTGCTTTTTCAGCCCTTTGTTGCCCCTGTGGCAACTTTTTTGAGACCTGTAGCAGGCATCAAATTTGAAATGAGCTCATTTAGTGGATAAAACTGTAACATTTCTCAATTTAAACATTTCTTATGTTCTCTATGTTCTATTGTGAATAAAATATTGGCTCATGTTATTTGAAAGTCTTTTAGTTTTCATTTTATTCAAATAATAAAAAAAAACTTGTCCAAACATTTTCTGAATTCGGGTTGTAGTTATGCATTAGGTAGTCTGTCAAGAGATCTGAAGTTAATGAAATGGACTGAGAGATTTCATTTTCTGGATTAAATTAGTGGATGTCAGAAACAGCAAGTAAGCTCTATACATTTGTCACATGCACGATAGGTTTTTTAATGAAGTCTTTCATCCACCATAAGTGGGGAAATTATATAATTCATGATGAACTCAATGGCTTCCATCAGTCCCGCTGCATTTTTACTTTGTTGGTCGTATCAAAAGCGCAGTGTTTGCCAGATGGCAAAAATAAACTATGTCTGTTCTCCAAGTGTGATTTCACATAAATAGCTTTGATTCGATGGCATCTGAAACCAAGCTTGTGTTAATAACAACCTTCTTCTGTGAACTTGTTGACGCTTTGAAATGTCATTGATGCACGTCAAATAATTGTGATTTGTTGTTTAAACATCCTTGAAAGGGGTCAAAGTGAATCAAAATCCTTTGTACATATTGTAAGTGAGAGCCATTGGTGTATACATATGATCTAGTCTATTTTGAACTTGTTATTTCTAAAGTTGTCCCTATGTGGCTTCACAACAATAGGACACTTTTTTCCGTTACTGCATTGGCTATGAATAAAAGTTACCCATTTCCCCTCTTTTTTTTTTTTTTTTGATGAGTAATGATAAGACCACATTCAACAAAATATGGTCTTTCTTATTTTAGTTGGTTAGAATCAACTCATAGACTAGCCTCTTTTTTTTTTTGCTTGTTTGCTTGACGCTTGCCCATGAAAAGCTTACTTTTGGGTTGCTAGGGCGTTCTGGGTGGTTGTAGCACATTGCAGTGGGGTCGCTAGGGTGCTTTAAGAGGTTTTAGTATGTTGCTATGGGGTTGCTAGGATGTTTTGTTGTTTCCTAACTGTTATGACTTTTAAAAACATTTAAAACAACAATACTATTATATTATTATTACAATTTCAAATTGCTGTTTTGTAAATATATTTAATTTATTCATGTGATGTCAAAGTAGAAAATCATTCTAATAGGCTGATTTGCTGCTGAATAAACATTTCTTATTATTAAATATCAATGTTGCAAAGAAACAATGTTGTGTTGATTAATATTTTGGTGGAAACTGTGACACATTTTCTCAGGATGATGAATTGAAAGTTTATTTTTTATTTGAAATGTATTTTTTTTGTAACATTGTAAGTGTCTTTGCTGTCACTTTTGATCAATTTAATGCATCAATGCTTAGAGGGGTCATCGGATGCAAAATTCATTTTACAGGTTGTTTGAACATAAATGTGTGTTGGAAGTGTGTGTACACATCCATCCTATAATGATAAATATCCACCCAGTGTTTTTTTTTTAAAATCCCTGTTTTAAAATCCCCTTTCTCAAATCGAGAGTCCTGTCAGAATGACGTAGTTCTGCACAGGTCGTTCCCACGATAGTTAATTGACAAGGCCGTCTTACGTCTTACATCTGACCCGCCCTGAGTGAGCTGTCTGCCATTGTGTTGACTCCGGTGCAGGGGAAGACAACAATGTCTTTGATTACGCGGTTGAGGTGTTTTGTTGTTGGATGTAACAATGAACATAGCAGTCGTCATTAACTCCCGACATCTGAGCCGCTGAAGACGCAGAGGATTAGCGGTACTTTCATTTTGAAGTGAATGCGCCGATCCCCGATCTGCCTAAATGCATCTATGTTCGCGCGAATCATTTGTGATCCAGCTTCATCTACAGAAGTGAGTATAAGGGTTTTTTATGAATTTTTGCAAACCCTTTCCTAATAACGTGCAAATTAGCAAGTTCCACGGCTAAAGTAAACAGTACTGCTCGTCACCCCACGGAAGAGAGGGGCGGGGCGGGGTCAGGGGAAGGGAAGTGTATTGTGGCCAAGTATGGTGACCCATACTCGGAATTTGTGCTCTGCATTTAACCCATCCAAGTGTACACACAGCAGTGAACATACACTTGGAGCAGTGGGCAGCCAATACTGCGGCGCCCAGTGAGGGGGTTCGGTGCCTTGCTCAGGGGTCTCACCTCAGTCGTGGTATTGAGGGTGGAGAGAGTGTTGGTTATTCACTCCCCCCACCTACAATCCCTGCCAGACCTGAGACTCGAACCCACGACCTTCAGGTTGCAAGTCCAACTCTCAAACTCCTAAGTAATTTTGAAGAATAGTGCTGGTATGACCAATAAATATATCAATAATATAAATAGTGTAATAAAATAACAATAATTGGTTGGAATAGAATAAAAAGTATAGAAGTGGCTCTGGATTGTTTTTGTTACACTGGTAGAAAGTGTCCAAGACTCCTGGTTCAGAAGTCCACACAACATGTACTGTACCTCTTAAAGAAAACTGACACTGATCCTTATGGCTTTTGTGTATAACAACCATACAATCCCAGAGGAATTTTAATGGGTCATCCACTGTGTTCCCATCACCACATTTGAGACACTTCCAGTGCAACATGTGGTTATTCCTCCAAATGGGATTCTCAAAGAGGAAAAGAAAATGTGTAAAAAAAGGAAGTGCTTGGATCTGAAAACTACAAGTAATTGCATGTTCCTGGCAAAAGTAGCACTATGTGCCTGTTTAGTTTTGTGTGTGGTTTGCTTGTTTTATACCAACAAGCAGATATGTGCACAAGCCTTTAACTTGTGTGCACTTATCGAATTGTAAACACTGGCAAGCAAGCCTGTATATTTATGTGGCAAGACTGTGGGGAGAGCAAACATGAGACTACAAGCTGCTCAGCTTAAGATTTCTGTATCTGGATGTGATAATGTTTTGACATATAGACACTTAAACCAAACTGTAAACAGTCTTTATGTGAGGCCAGATAGTGTTAGGAGGCTCTATGTATGTATGTGTCTGTCTGCCTGCCTGCCTCCTGCCTCCTGCCTGCCTGCCTCATTTTATAGGTTTATGGTTTGTCCTCATTCACTTTTCCATAATTGATACCAACCTCCTGATGAGCTCTCAAAAACATTTTTGAGATGCAATATAATATTTTTTTTATGTTGTTTTACAGTGCCAATTATCAGTTTAGCTTCACTTCACTAAGCTGAATTTGAGGATGGTGCTGATTTTTGGGGCTCCGTCTTAATAACTAGTTCCTCTCCGCCAAATCTCTCTGATATAAGCCTTGACTTTCAAATGGATTTCTTTATTAGCAGTTGAGCAGCAGCATAATCACCAGCTCCCAGGGAAAACCACTGAGTGAAATAATCAACTGTAAACAGGCAGGGAATGTTAATTATGCACTGGCTGCATCCTTAGAGGACAAAACATATTTAACTTGCAATTTCGAACAGCGGGGAAACCCCACACATGGTTGTGGGACCACACTAAATTCCACGTTTTCATTGCATCCCAATGACAGGTCTACACTCTAAAGTGATGTTTTGGACAATGGCATAAGACTCAGGCCCACCTCACTGTTGTGCCTGGTGACAAAGGTGTAATTTTAGTCTGCTTTCAGAGAGAGAATTGTCTCCTTATGCAATTTAGATCTCTTGAGATTATAATAAAGGAAGTTTTGCTTAAATACTGTTGCAGCTTTGACTATATTTGTCTCTAAAGGTCCACATTTCTACCACTCTTGCACATCGCTTGTATTAACCAAACTGCAGACAAAAGCGAAATAGCTTGTGCGCAGAACCAAGACAAAACAGCTCTGCAAGTTAATGAAAAATAAAACAGCACTGTTAGAAGATTGTCACTCAGAGACACAGACATCTGGCTCCTCTGTAGCGTTTGGAGGTCTTGAACAATTTTCAACAGTGAAACATCACCCTGTGATAGCCAGAGGGATACATGGGGCATAAAATGGTGTTTAGGACTCATACAAGGGTTGAAGACACAGGTTGGGGTAATATTCATATGCTAAACATCACTATGCTAAAATATCATCTGCTCCCAAATTGAAATAAGCTGTTACTGGAAAGTAATTTGATTTCCAAAACTTGTCGTGTACAGCTAACTTTTTGATCTCTTGTGAGAACAGTTAAGTTAAAACTGGCACAAAGTAAAATGTGAGATCTTGCAAGCATCACGATAGACAGTGTGACGTGTTTTCCATTTGTCACACCTTATTTGTGATGTCCACATCAAGAATGTCCTGAAGCAACTCCCTGTTTCCTTATTGTGAAGGTCTGTCAAGATGTGGACAAAAATGTGGAACTTCCAGCAGAGGTCCTTCTTTTATCAGTTTTATGGTGACAGGTTGCCATGTGTTGGGACAAACTGCTTCAGTGCTTTATTGTGGACTTCAGCACATCACTTTATACCACATAAGAAGGCACAAACACATGTTCTATCCATCTGCCCTTAATAAGATCTTTGTGTGTTGAACAAATGTGTGTATTTTTCTGCAGGAAATGAGAGCCAACGCTAATAGAAGACTATCAGATTTTGGCCATAAGGACCAATGGTGCATGCATGGAGACGAGGACTGTGAGGTTCAGAGACTTAATGGCTACTTATAATGCATGTAAAGAATGTTTCAGCAGCATCTGCCAAATATTTAGCAAATTTTTAATCCTGTCCTAATATTTTGACAGTCCTAATGCAGACTAATGCAAAAGTGTTCACTGTGATGGAATATGTTACAACATAAAATGCTAGCAAAAATAATGCAATGGCCAAATATAACATTGCAGTCTCCATTTGATACTGTATTTTATGCAACATTTCAACAAAACAAGGCCAAATTACAGCAGAAATTTTAATTATTTAAAAGTCATGAAATGAGTCCATTTGCTTTAAAAACAGCTTTAGTGAAAAGTAAGGTAACATATGATTTACCATTGTAATTATTATAAACTGTTCTAATAAATAAGCTTTTCAAATTCTGATTTCTCTGTGAAGCTATGAGCATTTTCAGATTTCATATTTTTCTTTGATTTTAATAATTTCTAACAACTCTATAATTTTAATTCATAATTTTATTGTATTATTTAAAACATGTCTCCATGCTGGTTAGTTACCACCATCCTGGAAATTACATCAGATAACGCTTTTCACTGAAGAACAGTCTGACCCGGTTTTCCGATATCCAACTTCTGCTCTGTTCCAGTGGTTATTGTTAAGTAGAAGGTGAGTGAATTCCAGGTTCTACGTTTTCTGGAACACATATTTTATTAAGTACAGATGCATGATATTGCATAGATGTTATATGAAGTAACTTGCATTTAGGCCCAGTAAAGCCAGACTGATTTCATAAACGATTTCCTGAACACAGTGAACAGAAAACAATATTATTGTCTTTAACCATGACAGGAAAACTCATAAATGGATGATCCATTCTGATGTTCTTCTGTGAAGTTGCCATGTTCTACAAAATTCTTTGAGCCAATAGATTCCTGTTGGTACCTTTTTAATTTCCTGTCGAGGACCATGCAGGGATTCCTCACAAATTTAATAACAGCAAAATAACCTTGCGTGACAAACATCAAAGCTGCCACATTCAAAAAGGAAGGACGATCAAACCAGAGGGTAGGTTTGCATGCCTCAACAACAAAAAGAGCATTTTGGTTGCACATTTATTTGATGACTATATGAAGCAGATAGATATTGACTTCCACCACTGAGGTTGCACAGATGGCCAGCAATTGAGGTTTTTCTCTCAAATATATATTTTGTAATATATCATTTGTAGATCTGTTGTATGAAAACAGTATCACACACACACACAGTTGTGCCTGAGTAAAATATGTGTTCCAGACAACGTATATATTAATGTCTAGGCGTACTGTTTATCTGTCCGATGTGATATTACAAAGGTAAACCGATTTTTCAGGGTCTTTACTTTGTGTTATTGTTTTTCCAGAGCCCCTGGCAGAATTTCTACTTCATTAGAGTGTGTTTTTGTCTAAGGTTATATAACACAGCATCAGTAAATAATGTTTGGATATTTCTAGCACCTTGCGTTCCACATGTTTAATTCATGAAAAAGTTTCTTACTGGTAGATTTTTGCAGAGGACAAAGCTGTTGCTAAGCTCAGGCCTTCATCCACACAGAAATGCACTAACTTCTCCGGCCCTCCACTGGAGACTCTCTCAACATGCAAGAGTGTACCTCTGGTCTTGCCAGCTTTATAACACTGTTTTGGCCTGTTGCTAGAAAACCATCATTATGTGTTGTGATGACTAAAGCCTCTGTGGACCATGCATAAAGAAGCAGAAAAGGGGAGCTGGATCTAAACTCTGCAAGGAACGGGCATGTGACCATGTTTTGACCCTTCTCTTTAATCAAGGTGGTCTGAGTTGGCAAAGATGGATCAAAGTGTCACAAAGACAAAAGGAGTATTCACAGGAACCTTCTTCAATCTCAGGCAAGCACATGTTTTGCACAGTGCCATATGGCATTTAATGTTGGTGTTTAAAGCACTCTCAAGCAGCGAGCTTATGATGCTAGCATAGTTGCTAGCATACACCACGTCACAACTTTTTGAGAATGTATTAATTCGAGATTCATTTCAGAAGCGGCATTGATCACGTTAGTTTGTATTTCTAAATTCTGACAGCATAGTTTAGTTTGCATGCATTTTGTTGATAAAGAAAAGAAATATTAGCTATTTAGCCAGTTAATGAGCTTACAGACTTGCGTGATACAACTACACTTGCCGTAATGGTGGCATGAGAATGATAAAGTACACAGGCTAGCAATCAAATACACACCCACTGTCCATCTTTTGCTGTTGATTTTATTGCAGTAGCACTAAAAAGCTTCTGTTTTCTGTGTCTGTTTATTCTAACCAAAATCACATTGTTTTATGCAACTTCTGAACCTTAAAGTATAGGAACTTTTCAGAGGGACTTGAAGGGAGTATTACTTTTTATGTAAATTATACCCAGATTTTCTTCCCCCCATCGTTTCTGATCATTTTTAGTCATAAATCAGCAAATCATTTGTTTTATCACCAGTATTAATATTTGTCTCATGTGAACCGATTCATACTATAATGCAATGAAATACATTATACTGTTCAGAAGTTTGGGGTCAGTAAGATTTTATTTTTAAAATAAATTAATAGTTTGATTACAGTGGAATACATTAAAATGATTGAAATGACAGTAAAGACTTGTACATGGTTACAAAAAGATTTCTATTTCGAATAAAGGATAAACTTTGGAACTTTCTATTCATCAAAGAATGCAGAAAAATCAGTATTCATAGGCGACACAATTGTTCTCAACACGATAATAATAATAAATGTTTCTTGAGCACCAAATCAACATATTATACTTATATTTGAAGGATTATGTGGCACTGAAAAGTGGCATAATGTCTGCTGAAAATTCAGCTTTTCTATCACAGGAAGAAAATATATGAAATCAGAAAACAGCGCTTTTAAAATTGTAGTAATAAATTGCAAAATTGCTATTTCACTGTATTTTCAATCCTTGGTGACCCAAAAAAAAAAAAAAAATCCCTCCCTCAATCTTTTAAACAGTAGTGTATTTGGGATTTATTTTATAGCAAGGGCTAACTGGACCATGCTAGTCCAAGCTTTATCCCTTGGTTACTGCCAGGTGTAAACCATGATCTTATCTGAGCATTTGTGATTTTATCACCTGAGATGGATGTTAATTCTGGGTATAAATAGAGCCAGAAGCAACTGACAATTTGTCAGACAAAATGCGCTTAAAATCCCCCCCAAATAATCATCACCTCGGCTTCATCTGCTGTACCTCATGTGGATCATGAGTCATGTGGAAATCGCTTACCTGATGAATTGAGATTACTGAGAACTGGGGCAAAACCACAGGAATAGCGTTAAACATCTCCCAGGGCATTAAATCCAGCCATTAGTTGAAGTAATATGGGTGATGCATGTCTAATGAAGGACTTCACTGTGCTTTGAAGCATATACAAATGTCTAAATGAACTAAATGATGATGATGTCAGACACGTGTGTATTTATTCTGTAATCAAGTGTAGACCTCTGCAGCACACAGGACACAAATCACGCAATGATGTTACTCGGAGGAGACAGCTGGTTACTTCATAAAATAATCTTGATTAGGATAGAAGGCACATGATAAACATGAGTCTAAACCAACAGAATATCAAACTTTAATTTAAAGTAAACGTTGCTAAACTGATTGCTGCTCCTCTATTAATTAGTAATCATACTAAATCATGTAGACATTAAGTCATTGTTGACGTGTTTTACATCAGTTTACACAGAGACCTCTTTGGTGACTTTTTTTCGCTTTGTTTAGATCCGATAAGACCAGACACCTGGGCTACATTGTGTTTGTTATGTTTTGTCATGTGAAAAGGACTTTAACAACAGAACGTAGTGAACTTTCAGGAGTAAAGGGTGCAGGAACAGCGTCACACCCTTGGTCTGACAACAGAAGAGGTCTTTAAGGAGCTTTTTGAAGTTATTTGTTCATGACAAGTAAGATATCCAGTTACTTTGGTAAAAATCTGACAACAACAATCCCTGTGAAGTCAGGCCAAGGATCTCAGAATTTCCCAATAGTTGGCAATAACACCTTAGCTTACTTTGGCAGTGGCTGGTGGAATGTATTGCCATAGGGATAAAGATGATTACCTGATATGAATAGGTATATGTGCACTACCGTTCAAAAGTTTGGGGTCGGTAAGAATTATGTAATGTTTTAAAAGAAGTCTCTTATGCTCACCAAGCCTGCATTTATTTGATACAAAATGCAGTAATATTGTGAAATATAATAACAATTTAAAATAACTGTTTTCTGTTTAAATTAGTGCTGTCAAACAATTTATCGCATCCAAAATAAAAGATTTTATTTACATTTATTATGTATATATATATATATATATATATATATATATATATATAAATACACACACATACAGTATACATTTTGAAAATATTTACATGTCTTTACATGTATATATTTACATTCATATAATTTTTAAATTAAATGTATTCCTGTGATGGCAAAGCCGAATTTTTAGCAGCCATTACTCCAGTCTGCTGTGTCACTTGATCCTTTAGAAATAATTCCAGCCTTCCTATGCAGTATGGAAAAGTATAAAATGTTATTTTTGCAATTTCCATGTCTGGAGAAATATGAAAAAAGAAAACAGAGCATGGAAAACGTTTGTGCCCCTATTTTGTTGTTGTGATTGTTTTTCATGAAAATGTGAAAGCATATTAAACATAATTCTATATTTTCAGCTGAACAGAAGAATGAATATTATTATTCACATGTCACCATTGCCCTGTGCTTGGCAGATTTTTTTTGTCTCACTCCATTCCTGATGGCATTTTGCAATAAGAAATACTTTTTTATAATGAAAGCAACAAATTTGTATGTCTTTTAAGTTATGAAAACAAATATTCCAATTTCACTTCTCTTTATTCAGCCTTTGTTTGTAGTAGTGTCAGAAGTACTCAAGTCAGTAGTGAAATTTTTAAATTGTAACAATACAAGTTTTTCTGCAGTACCATTACCAGGTCAATCCGGTACTCGGTGATAGGTGGCTGCTTTCAAATGTTCTGGTATTTGTGTGAGCTCTCTGTGAAGGACTTTCATAGAAATCAGATCGGAGATATACTGTAACATTACAGTTCCCAGGCCAGAATAGATTGTAAATGTTTGTACATAATGGCGTTTTTTGGACAGCTGTCTTCATAATCGTTACACATCCAATTTTTTCCGCTTTCGTTTCACTCAATGAGCTAAACCTCAGTGATCAGATATTGCAGCTTTGATTCATAATCTGCAAACGCAATGTGTAAATGCGTATAACCAATTCTTTCATCTGCTTTTGAAATTGTTTTTGTAGCCTACTGAGATGATGGACAATGATGATGTGTAATAGAATTAGTCATGTGTGAATTCAACAAATTGCTTCCAGAGCAATTTTCAGCTCAGACCCACATTGAAAACTGGAACAGAAAACAATGGATGTGGTTATGACCTGCTAGAGTTGTCTGAATGCTCAGGTGGTCCATCAGATTTTAGTGGTCTTGTATTATTCACTAATGGGAGTTTCTGATTAGGAAATTTCACATAAATGCGGCAAGAAACGGCAGCAAAGCACCTCCTACAGAGTGGTGCCGTAGACTCTTGGGAAAAGGAAGGTTTATCTCTTTTTATTGAGGGTATCACTGGAATTGTATCAGGCCACACAAACAGCCTGATACAATGCCTTTAGACAGGCCCTAGCAAACATAAGGCATTTATTAGTATAGATTCCAAATGATTAACAGGGCAGTACTGAAGAAAGAGGGTTTAGTTGGGAGCTGGAGGAGGGAACGGGCATCAATCCGCTCATTGAGAACAGACGTTTCCCTTCACCCCCCCAAAGGCTCTGCGGCAGGCGGTTCACATTTTATACAGCATATAATTGAATAATAATAATAACAACACAAATTCAGTATGAAATGGAAAATTCATCCTGGGAACACAAAGCAAATTTTCCAACATGATTCCATCCTTGACTGAACGTCAGGTGAGAGCTGGAATGAAAGGGCTCAGGGGTAATAAATAACAACACTGTTTTATAGCTGATATGGAATTTGCTCCCTATCTCTATTTGACCTCCCCCCCCCCCCCCTCCCCCTCACACAGGGGTTAAATTGTAGTTTTGGAAGTTGGGGAACATGGTGGTGATTTTGGTGCTCTTGAGATGATATAACATGTTTTGTTATTAGTCCACCAAGATCTGGCACTGACTAGAGGTAAGTATTATACTTATTAAAGCAAATGCTAAATGTAAAATAACAAAAACTAGACTGGAGCATATAGGAAAGGGGATGGATTGACAAATGAACTGCCTATGATTGCATTTCTTTTTTTAGACCCAGTTTTAAACCTTGGCAAAAGTGAAATCTGGGGCATTTTAATATAAAATATGATTGGTTGTGAAACATTGTGAGCTAATTCAAATGACTCTTCAGTATTTTTACATGTTACCGCTTCTCTGTCTATTCATGGCAATATTGCTTCTTTTAAACTTTGAGAAACATTTAAGAGTACATTGTAGTACCTATCAAGTTTCCTTTAGTTTTTCTTCTGATAATGTTTTGTTAGTAGCTGTCAAAACTAATTTAAATGAAAGTCTAAGAATAGCAGTTTTACTAGTTCCCGCATCATGTGCACAACATTCTTATATGAAATTATATATTGTTCAGAGTGCAAATGTGGTATTTTTGGCCTTACATGAAATAAGCAAAGGCTCAATAAAAGAACCTGGTGTTCTCTTGTAAAATTGTGAATAGCTCAATAATTAATAATTGAATAAATTTTATTATGCCCACTGCATTTTACAGCTCAGAGTCTGGATGTATTTGCACTTACTGGAATCAAAGTTTTATTGCTGAGCCAACATACTGTTCCGGTTGTTTAAAAAAAAAAATGCCTTGGTACCTTGTAGGTGTTATACAACAACAGATTAACAGTAATAGTTAGACAATTAAAGGCCCATGTGCTCATTATTTCTCTTTATTCATGTTATCAACAAGAAAACAGAACGTAAAGGTAATGGTAAACTCTGTATGTTTTGTTTAAAAAGTTATTTTAATGATCTGCTAATATCAGACATTATCTGATATTAGTGTATTATATACACGGCCAAAAAAATTATTTTGTTAACCATTATCTTTGGTTTTTCCAGTTACGATATCTGAGCTTCTTTTAAGCAAATATTATTTGCCACTCCTCTCAAAATAATACACTTATATTAAATTATATTACTTTTGACCAGTCTGTTGCCTTTGATGTCACAGCAAAGGCTAATTGCTAGTGAAGTGTTTTGGACCTTGTTTTTGTGGTGCCACCAGCAAATCAGGGTTATTGTCTCATGTTATTGGTTATATTTAGTTTTTTACAACTCCAGAATGATTAGTCAGACACATTCACAGGAACGGGCAAACCAACTGCCTTGGGATGAATGGGAATTCTTACGGATTGCTTTCTGCAGGTATTCTACTCCAATTACAAGACACTAGTGCTCTACATTACACGTGGAGCAGCAGTTTGTGTTTAAAGCCCCCCTTTTCTGCAGCATCACATATTTCTGAAGTTCCCTTTTTTCATTTTCAGAACAACAAAGCTCGGCACTCACTTTTCACTTTGATTTAAATAAGCGTTTAATTTGAGAGGCCCTCTGTGGTTTGGCCGCCTGCTCCTGTTTGTGCAGCATAGTGGAGATGCTTTACGACGATAAAGCATGAGAGAAGCTTTAGTGCACTGCATCACCAAATGACTGGTGTTCTAGAGTCAGCCAAGAAATACTATAAAATCGATGTGGTCACCGGTGAAGCTGTGCGGCAGTAAGCTGAGGGTTTGGCTCTTTGCAAAAAGGCAGGCATATACTGAGTGATTCAATGTGGCTCGTTCACAGAGTAAAAGCTGTGTGTCAACCCGGTGACCTCTTTAAAACTGTACTCCGTGTGCCACTCACATCCGACCTCAACACAGCGAGAAAAACACTGCAGCTGGGGGCTATTTAGCGGGTGGTCTCTCGCTCTCGGCCCATTCATAGGAGAGGAAAGCTCACGTAACAATTAGAACAACATGTCCTGTTACACTGCAATTTTTTTATGCAGGTTTTAATCTTGTTTCCAGTAAAAATATAAAAAAATATATATATTTTTTTCATTTAAATTGTGTAAATTTTGTTAATTTGCAAAAATATAGCTTTTGGGATAGGAAAAACATTTTAAAGATTTTTATTGTTTTTATAAAAACAAGTCTTGATATCTTAATTTGACTTCTGATTTTATATATTTTATATTATTTATATATATATATATATATATATATATATATATATATATATATAGGCCGTTTCTCAATATGCGTACTTGTCTGTACTTGTGTTCTTGTGGACTTGTGAAACGTCATCAGTCGCTGCCGAAGTACTGTTCCAATTCAAAGTTCACATCTAGCCAAGTCCAGTTCAAATCCCCGGATGTGTTCTTGATCCGCCCCTTTTACCGAGGATGCATCGAGAGGTGACTTGTGTGGACTTGATACGGGCCATAACCCAGAATTCAGTTCGTCCTTCCGTCCTCGAGAGTTCGTTCTTCCGAGTCGAACTTGGCAAGTCCAAACTCGAAAGGACGGAAGTCCAGACTCTGCGAACTTGGTATTGAGAAACGGCCATACTCACCGGCCACTTTATTAGGTACACCTGTTCAATTGCTTGGTAACACAAATTGCTAATCACCCAATCACATGGCAGCAACTGGATGTGGTGAAGACGACTTACTGAAGTTCAAACCGAGCATCAGAATGGGGAAGAAAGAACGTGGGATGGTTGTTGGTGCTAGACGGCCTGGTCTGAGTATTTCAAAAACTGCTGATCTACTGGGATTTTCACGCACAACCATCTCTAGGCTTTAGAGAGAATGGTCCGAAAAAGAGAAAATATCTAGTGAGCTGCAGTTGTGTGGACGAAAATGCCTTGTTGATGTCAGAGGTCAGAGGCGAATGGGCAGATTGGTTAGAGATGATAGAAAGGCAACAGTAACTCAAATAACTTTGTTAAATTCGTTACAAGCAAGGTATGCAGAATACCATCTCTGAACGCACAACACGACGAACCCTGAAGCAGATGGGCTACAGCAGCAGAAGACCACACCGGGTGCCGCTCCTGTCAGCTAAGAACAGGAAACGGAGGCTATAATTCGCACACGCTCACCAAAATTGGACAATAGAAGATTGAAAAAACATTGCCTGGTCTGATGAGTCTCGATTTCTGCTGCGACATTCAGATGGTAGGGTCAGAATTTGGCGTAAAGAACATGAAAACATGAATCCATCCTGCCTTGTCTCAATGGTTCAGGCTGGTGGTGGTGGTGTAATGGTGTGGGGAATATTTTCTTGGCACACTTTGGGCCCCTATGCCACGAAGAATTAAGGCAGTTCTGAAGGCAAAAGGGGGTCCAACCTGGTACTAGCAAGGTGTACCTAATAAAGTGGCCAGTGAATATATATATACAGAATATAATAATTATTATTTCTTTTTATTTTATTTTTGCAAAGATAAAAAGTTCAGTTCTTGCTATTCCTTGAGAAGAGGGACCATGGTTTACAAGCTTTGGCAGTGTGTTTATGTGTTGTGGATCATCCAGAAAAGGCCTAAAGGGAACTCTAAAAACTGTGATTGTGACAGTCATTTTATAAGGACTCGGTGGGGTTGCATGTGTGCCACTTGCGAACCTGACCCCGTACCAGAAATAGCTATGAGAGACTCAATAAAAAATGCTCCATTTCAGCCATATGAAAATCATTCAAATAACAACAAAAACCTGATACACACGGAGAAAAAAGCCCCGACTTTTTCCATGACAGAGGATAAAACATTTTCTGCCACACATGCACATAGTTATGCTAATTTGAAAAAGAAAAAGCTGTGTTTGTTAGTTAATTCTAAGGTTTTGTTGCAGACCATGATGGGCCTCGATGGACAGTCCTTTGGACCGTAATAGAATTGAATGATTTAGGTATGAATTCTTCTTACATCTGCACTACAAGTTTTAATAAATCTGGTTTGGGAACTGGGATCACTAGGACCAAGGTTGCACTTCTTAGAAAAAGGATACATTGAATGACCAAAAAACTAAAATAAGCAAATCATCGTAGTGTTAAATAAAACACACATTACCTCTTGTGACTAATCACATGGTGGATTTCCAGAGGTATGTGTCTGCGGGTTGAAAAATGTTAAGCAGTCTCACATGGTTCAGAAGATAAATGGAGGGCATGAAGGTCTCTGGAAAGTGTGAACTGGGATAAATTAGTATTGGTTCTTAACTGCCAGTTAGGTGGCATGGCAGCACTTTCACTCATTTTCTTTTCGTCTAGACCTTTTTGAGCTTAAAGCGTGTGGAGTGTTTTCAGTGTTAACAGACTACTGTTCAAAACTCTGCTCTGCTTGTTTAAGCATCCCAACCTGCCTGACACAGCAACATTGAGTCAACCTCTGACATAAATTAGAGTTAGTCTGACAACTTTCCCAGTGTTTGCTAAGATTTTGAGTGATTGCCAGGTGGTGTTGTTAAAGTGGTTACAAGGCCACTGTTAGGCTGTTGCTAATTGCCCCAAGTCAAAACTTTTACTATTATAATAACAATAAATGATGCATAATTACATGCAAGTAACCATAAGCCAAACCCTAATCCTAACCCTATCCTTATAGTAAATACATTTATAATTATACTTAAATGTATAATTACACTGTAACAAGGACACCTTAATATAAAGTGTAACCAAAAGCTTGAGGTACTAATATGTACCTTTTAAGGTACTAATATGCACCGTTTAGGGGTAAATAAGGTACTAATTGAAAAGGTACCATCCAATTTTCTGAGAGTGTAGGCCAAACGGGTAGACTTGCCCCAAACTTACGTTATTGGTTGTATTGTTGGATTGCTCAAACAAACAGAGTAATGTTGAAAGTGTTTGCACTCTGTGAGCAGACATCCTATGAATGGCTTACTCGTAGTTGTCTCTCCATATTAAGCTGAGATATAGGAAAATTATTTTAACGTTGCAAAAATACACATTGACAGGCCTTCAGAAGTCATGCACCTGTTCCTAAACAATACAGTTGCGGCTTTTAAATGTCATATAAGCTATTCAGAATAGGTCCAGCGTTGCAGTTCAAAAACAACGTTTCAGGCAGGCAGGGTTGGTTTAACTTTGATACTAACAAGGAGGGAGCAAGAAGGAGGGAGAGAGAGTTTGTTTGCTGGGAGTTTGATAGCATTTCAGCCACTATTTTTTCAAATGGACCTCAGCAGCACCATAGAAAGGGAGAAGAAAGTCATTATTGTCAGTCCAGGCATGTTTTGTTTCCTTCTCACATCCATTTCAATAAATGTCCCTGTTCCATCCAGTCGAAAGAACCTTAGCAACAGCAGGAGAGTTGGCTGCAGACGCAGGCTCTCCGCATACAAATGACCGTTGCGCTTCTTTTCGGATGCGTTCAGGGACAGTTTGTGAATTCCTCAGTGATCTGACATCAAGGCTAATATTTGTCCCCCATGCAAGTATCTGACGAGAGTCTTGTTTTTCCAAGTTCTCTGTGGTTCTGGACTCTGTTGGTAATTTCTCCCAGACAGCTGAGCCTGTGGACCATCTGTCCTTGTTCCTCCTCTCCTTTAATCAGATAATTTGGCCTGTGTGGCGTGTCCTTCCTTTTTAATATGCAGCCTGTGTGCACAAACACAGGCCTCGCTGTATCCCGCATCCCGATTTCGCTCACCACACCGCCTTGCATGATGGTTTATTCTTAGTAGAAGGATGCAACCCAAGACGCCACTCATTAATTTAAGAGCACATCCCTTTGCCCATTACATGAGGTTTAGTAAGTGGATAAGTAGATAATGAACCAGCCTTTCTGTCCTTGTCTTTTCTTAGACCTCTCTGCCTTCAGGAAATGTGAATGTGCTTTTAACATTTTTAGAAAACCCAGTTTGGGGGCCTGCTTTTCATTATATGGACTATAATTGGGATACACTTTCGACATGCTTTGTCAAATCCCACTGAGATGTTCACTAATGATTTGAGCGATGCTTATTAAGTTATAGGACAAAGTATACTGTTGTATTGAATTGAATAGGAAGTAGATGCTTTTTTTTCCAAAAACTCAGGCATGAGTAAAATAAAATGTACAGAATTTTTTTTTATATGCACCAGCGCTCTGATTGTATATATTCTCAGTGGTGCAAATTCAAACAAATTCAAATGCATTGGCAGATCATATTCCAAACGTGAAATAAATTGGGTAAAACAAGTTTACATTTTGTGCTTTGTTTAAACTGTTTATCAGTTCTTGTGGATTAGTTTGTTAAAAGAACCATTCACCCGAAAATACTGACCTCTCTTACTAATCTTCATACCGTTCCAAACCCACATTACTTTCTTTTTTCCATGAAACTCAAGCAGAGAAATTCTGAGGAATGGTTGCTATTTTTGTTGAAATTACAATAAATGAGCACGGAGGCTTTCATGGTTCAAAAAGGATGCACTATGGCAAGCCGTTTTGACTTTTATTCCTTCACATGATATGAATTCTTGATATCAACAATTCAGTTTTTGCTAGTTAAAATGCAAATTCTTGATATCAGCGATTAGATTTGTACTAGTAACAATGGCTATTTTTGATATCAGCAATTACATTTTCACTAGTAACAATGTTAATTCTTGATGAGACAGTTCACAAAAAATATAAAGTTGTAGCACACTCTGTGTTCATGACAAAAGTAACAATGCCTGATATGCGCGCAAACCATTTGAGTCAGAACTTTTCAGCGAAACACTTGATTCAGTACACAAAAGAATGATTTATTTGCAAGTGATCTGGTTCTTGAGTTGGAATCATTGAGTCAGCTCTCTGGAGGGGAAGATTAACAACAAACAGCGACTTACATTTTGATTTGTTCCCCTCTCAAAGCTTGGGTATGACTTGAAAACACAAAGAATGTAGCATTTTGATCATATACTTTCAATATCCTTTAAGAAACATAAGTCCCCATTCTTTATAACTGCAAGGAGCTACAAGTATTCTTCAAAAGTTTTCCCTTTGGGTTCCATGAAAGAATGAAAGTCATACGGGTTGGAACAACATGACAGCGAGTAAAGAATGCCTCTTTTTGTATTCTGTTTGTTTTAGCCCTTAATGCACGAATGCAATAGAGTGTGGAGTGCATTCCTCCAGTGTTCACTTCTCCATGGCACATAACTGCACATCACACCAAGGGCCAAGCATCTCTCACCTTCGTGCTAAGCATAGCTGGGCTAAGTTTAGATGCAGTCTATGTAAATCAAGCCTTTTTTGTGGTCTCACCTACAAAGTTTGGCTTTTAGTGAGAGGAAAGTCCTGGTAAAAGTTAAAGAAAAGGAGAGGGAAAGCACTTTGCAACCCCTCTAGACATGCTAAATATACGGGGACACAGCTCTCAGACATTTTTTTCTCTCCGAACAAATTTTCAGAGTGTGTTTTCTCTCGCCTTTTAAAAGCAGTGGTCTTGGAGGTGTTGAAATACCTCGCATTATCATGTGTTGTACAGATGTTGGGTGAAGCACACAGAACTCGGAGCCTAGCTGAGGAATTGAATCTGACATGTATTTATCCCATCTACCTTTTTTCTCCATCGAGCCAAGCACTCGAATAATAACGCAAGAGTTTTTAATCCGAGTTGATGTCCATCTGTAGTCACTTTAGACAACATATTATTTGCCTTTGATGATGTTGGCCGAATTAGTTTGCATTAGCACCGTTTACAATTTCTCACACGCACCTTTGCTTTGTTCCATTTCCTTTCGGTGTGTTTCCAATGATGTGCGTAGGTTCCGAGCCATAAAACTCAAAATAATTCAAAACAAAGAGGATAAGATGCTTTCCAGGGGGACATACCACTGACATTGACTTGCGCAGAGAGCACCGCTTCACTATGGTCGACTGGGTGCAGCCAGTACAAGATGCAGTTCACCACGAAGCCAACAGGGACAAATCGACACCAGAGCTGAGGTGCAATGTTCTGAAAAGGCCAATCGTCTTGTTTATTTCCTAGCCCGTGTTTTGCACAGACAGATATGTAAATGTTTACACGTGTAGAAGACCGTAGGGGTGGTGGAGATGAGTGAGTCGAGCCCCTCAACTCTGACCCCAGGCGGGTCCCCTCCCATTTGGATGGTACTGTATGAACTCTGGGCCCTTTCTGCCTGGTTTCAAGCACAGATGTTCCTGGGACATCGCCTGAGAGCGATAGATCAGGTCCATTTGTCATTTTCCTAATCAGTATGTTACGCCCCTAGATTTCGTCCCTGAGGAAGCATCACCATGGAACACACACAAACAGAGGCTGCGGCCCAATCTCAAATGTGGTGACAAGCGAGCCGGCCTCTTTGTGGAGCTCCAGACTAGAGGTGTTGCATATTCCGCATGCCCGAAAGCTCTCTGGATTACCGATGGGGCAAATAATGAGTTTTGGCCTCGCGACGACAGGCTATTTGAATAGCGATGTCATGCATCAGTCTTTTTCAAACAACTCTGTGCTCCCAGCGTTAATGTTTACGGATCCTTCGCTGGTGTTTTCCTCCCGGCTACAGACTTTTCAATGAAAACTCTGCTTCTGGCCCCGTGCTAGTGTGTATGATTAAACATCTGTCCCTTTGAAACGCAAGTCTGCGAGACGAATTATTCGATACTGGAGGTCGAGGAAGGAGGGGAGCGGAATCTAGCGCGGCTGGATGTAAACACTCAGCTCAAATGCCCGGCCGTCCTTCTCAGGCGATAATTATTCCAGTGATAGATTGATCGAGTGATGTGTTGTTTGTTAAGAGCACAGGTCGGAACTGCGTGACGTGAGTTGGAGTGGGAATGACAGATTGTTGGAGCACTGCGCTGTCCTGTTCGCAACATGTGTTTTTTAATATCTGCATTCTCCAGATGACTAACCACTTTTGGGGTGGTCAGGGTTCGCATCGCACGGCAGCATGATTCAGATCATGTGTGAGTGAAATCGGTTACATCCAAACAGACATGGAGAGAGAAATATGATTGCATTGTTCATCTGATATGCTACAGATGCCCTGTATTTAAATTCAGTGAAAGTGCAAACACGCTTCTGTACGACAGTGTGTAAATGAGGTTTTGCTTTGTTCACAACATGACTATTTGGCTGCCACATTTAACTACAATTGCACTACAGATGAATTTAAAGTTGGTGTAAACACTGGTTTACATTAGATTAAATTATGTAAATAGTGTAATTTTGCCTTGCTAATTGTTCTTAATTGTGATGCGCTACTTCAATTTGGTAAAAAAAAATGTGCAAAAATGCTTCCATTCTAGGATATTTAAATCAGGATAATTTTTTATGTAAATTGATTTTGCTTTGTTTGCAAAGAGTAAAATTTGGTGAAAAACTGCTTCCATTCTACAGTATGTAAATTTGGCAAATTTAAATCGGATTTTGTTTTGTTTGCAAAAACACTGTTTGGCCACCACAACTACACTACAAATGCAAAAAAGTGCAAACAGGCTTCTGCTGTACAGTATATTAGGCTAAATTTCTATGTGAATTAGATTTAGCTTTGTTAGCAAAAGCACTACCTGGCCGTAACAATTAACAATTACAATACACATGCACTGTATTTAAATTTAGTGGAAAAAAACACAAACATGCTTCTGTTTTACAGTATGTAAATTAGGCAAATATTCTGTGTAAATTAGATTTTGATTTCCTGCAAAAGCACTATTTGGCCACCACAATTAACAATTACGCTACAGATGCATTGTGTTTAAATTTGGTGAACAACGTACAAATTCTACAGTATGTAAATCAGACTAATTTTCATAGATTAGATTTAGCAAAAAACGATATTTCGCCACTGCAGTTAACGTTACTCTCTTACTGTCTGTGCAAAGTGGGTAAAAAAAAATAGATTGTTGAACATGGTTCAGTATAATTTTCTTTGGATTTTGGTTCACTGACTGATGATCAAATGATGGAAAAGAGTGAAAAAAAACTGCATGCAAAAAACTTTAAGGACACTTTAAGTGGAAACAATTCATTCTTACTAATTTCCACTCCTGAATGTTTCAGTTGCATTTATTTCTTGAAATATAATTTTTATAATTATATTGATTTGCGTAGTGCCCCCTCAGTGTTATCAGGTTCAAACATGCTGCATTGATATCGCATGCGAACGCAACTAGTTATGTGGGCAGCAAGTTCCCTCAGCAAACAATTTGGCTAATAGAGGTCTATTAGTGGTGGGTCCCTACAAAGTCATAGAGTGTGGAACAGGAAGTGTTAACATCTGGGCAGCTGGCGTATGGCGTGGCAGTGAACTACGGCACTGAACTCTCTCTCTCTTCCTCTCATGTTGAGTGAAAACAAACACAGCTCTCATGTTTTTGCCTGCTGTATTAGGGTCGAAGAGGTTTGTCTGGCTGCTCGGTGAGCGACCTGCAACACACTTTCCTTTCTGATGTCCCACTCTGCTTATTGGGGGTCAGGAATGCACCATGTTTGTTTTATTTGCATCACATTGTGTTCCCCAACATGAAACGGAACTCATTGGGAGACTAATGTGGCGGAGAACTGTCATGCAATTCGACTTGACTGGAAATTCGTCTAGGCTGAGCTAGACATGGTCCAAGTTGATTCTCATAAAAGATTGTGTTTATTATCATGATGATGATGAACAGATTTGTCTGAGCTAAATCAACCAGGACTGCTATTTCTGATGGTATAATATGAATGATTAGTATCATGTTGAGTAAGTGTACTTCTATGTCACTTTGTAGTGCACTGTTAGATATTCCTGTAATTTGTACAGTAATTTACTGTATATCACCCAGTTTAATACTGCAGATTCCCTTTACAGTAAATAACTATAATACCCTTTGGATCATGGGAATTTGCCACGATTTGCCCTACACCGTGTCTACAACACCACAACAGCTTGGGACTGACTGAACAGTGTTGCCAGTAAGTTACTGTAAAAACCCTTTGAAATGTCTAACAGTGTGTAAAATGCATTTGTTTTTACTAATTTGCTTGATTTAGTTTGTTTGGTGGTCCCCAAAAATATTTGTACACTTTAGGGCACTTAAGTACTACTTGAAAGTTTAAGAATGCCATTGCATAAAATATCAGACCAAGTAGCAACTGCAAACAAATGATGCCTGGCCTTTTCTCAGAATTTCAGGTTTTTTGGCCCAAAGCGTGGCAAGAAATATCTCCTACACCATTACACAACCATCAGCTCCACCAGAATTTGTACCCTACCATCTAAATGCTGAAATCAAGATTAACCAGACCAAGCAAATGGTTGTGCGTATAAATCTGTGCAGATCAGCAATTTCTGAAATATTCAAACCAGCCTGTCTGGCACCAACAACTATTGCCATGTTCAAAGTCACTTAAATGACCTTTCTATTCCAATGCTTGGTTTGAACTTCAGCAGATCCTTGACCATGTCTACATCCATACATGAATTGAGTTGCTGTCATGTGATTGATTGATTAGATATTTGCATTACCTTGCAGTTTTTTTTTGTTTGTTTTTTTGTTTAAATTGTGCTGATGTTTGCCAATGTTGTGCTCATTGTGTGACTGTAGTAGCCAAGTACTTTTTGGAGCCTCTAAACATCTGACTTGACATCTGATATGCTGCAGGTGACCTCAACACAGGTAGGCTACATTTCTGTGTTGTTTTGTAAAAGTAGATTATGACTAGAGCTATCCTGGAATTGCTATTTGTCAAGTTCAGCTTCGGTTTAGTGAAAGTATTTGACATCATGAAGCAAATGGGAAAAGATTCCATTACGAGCATTTAAATGACTCTAACAATTCAATTTAATGTGGTCAACCACAGTGTTTCTTTTAGAGAAATTTTGAGATTTTTTTTATCCCTACATTCCCTTACATAAAATCATCTTGGTGTTGGTTGTATTTGACTTGGATACTTTAACGTAGCTTGCTGAAATCACTTAAAAAGTGCAGTTTTCTTTGGTGTTTTGGCATATTTTGTATTGAAACAGAAATATGGGTTTCTATTAATTAAAGTTATATTTTATGCAATGTTTTGAATGAATGTCAAGGTTGTTCAAAAAAGTTTTTTTTTTTTTACATTTTGTTCTTGTGTGTGATGTAACTATGTTTGAAATGCATGGTACACAATCAGAGTAACTGCCAACAGACGTTAGATTTAGCCCAAGATATAGCCTTACAAAAAAGTATTTAGCTCAATTCCTGGAAATCCTTGCCAGTTTAATGATTAGTGTTGCAAGGGTGGGACAGCTTTTTGTCTGACCTTTTTAAGCAAATAACAAAAGCATGACACTGATTAGATGCCATTACCGTGATGATATTGTCAGTGGTGAGCGTTTAATGTGTTTTTATCCCTGATGTTTGCTGTGCACAGAAACTCAGTGCATTTATTTTATTAGTAAGATATTAATTTATTACATTATTGCCATTTCACAGCTTATTATTTGATACAACAAGGACATTTTTGAAATAATATCTACAATATATTTTCATATATGCATATAAAAAGCTGTCATAAAATAGCTACCAAGGTTCATAAACAGATACTTATATCTGTTTCAACAGATTGGTGCTAATGTAACTGTGGAAGATTTATAGGTCACAATGAGTTTAGCTTGCCCTCACGGATACCCTGATCTGAAACGTGTGATTCAGAACAGAATGAAAGGAATTAGGGGTGTTATTAGGCCTGCGTGCATCTAAATATTGTAGTCATCCTTACTCAGTTATCTCACTAACTTGCACTGGCCAAAATTTACAGCATTGGTCAAGATTTAATTTCAGACACCACATGATCACTTATAATAAGCATGAGTTGCTGCAAAAAAAAAAGACAAGACATTTTGAGGTTTATCTGATGCTTGTTTTTGTATAACTGTGTTGACATTGCTGAGATGCTTTATGGACTTGTGATTTTCATAAAAAATGAGTGCCAATTTGCATGAATTGTGGTCATGGTCAGCCTCTTTCAGTGTAAGAGCACATATATGCAATGTACCCTGATGAGTTTTGTCCCGTCATTGCAGCTTGCAATTTCTGTGACAGCCAGTAGAGGACAGTGTGATGGGAGACCTTCAGATTCTCTTGTTTTGAGTCCCTAAAACTGTTGAAGTATCCTCACAGATCATCCTAGGAGTACAGAAGCATAACTTTAATGGGTTATCTCTTTCATTATTTTTGGAAGAATCTTAA
The DNA here is from genome assembly GCF_936440315.1 of Barbus barbus. Taxonomy (NCBI): domain Eukaryota; kingdom Metazoa; phylum Chordata; class Actinopteri; order Cypriniformes; family Cyprinidae; genus Barbus; species Barbus barbus. The sequence goes on from NC_136742.1 coordinate 25,627,993, forward strand.
GAGTCTATTTACAGCTATTTTTTAGCAACAATTTTGCAACCGACTCTTGAAGATTGTTCATTCATGCCTGATACTAGCAGTTTTGCAGTCCCCCTAGGGTACTGAAGGAAATGCTAAAGAAATCAAGTGTCTCGCATGGATTCTTTTTTTTTTTTTTTTTTGTGCCTTGCCATTTTGAACACTGCCTGCCCATGTAGACCATTGAAACTCGTCCTCCACACATTTGCCTGTACTGTGTTTACTTACCAGAATCAGAAAATAAACACTGCACTGGCTCCACTGTAATCAGCCGGTTATGTACACAAGTAATTTAGTTATTTCATGGAGTGTTTAAAGGGATTTTGCATTCCAGACAGCTGAGTATTACGACCAGAGTCTGAACACCTTATGTTTTGGAATATGACGATTCAAAATAAAGCTGAAATGATAGATTTCATTATTTTATTGTTGTATTTTGTATTTTATTTAATCATAGAATTATAGAATTGAATTTTATTGTATATTATAATATTTAATTTATATTTATTTTAGAATTGTGAGATCTTACTGAGATCTATGAGGAAATATAGATTTCATAAGTTCATAGTTGTATTTTCTATTTTATTATGGAATTCTAGAATTTTATTTTATTTCATTTCATATTATCATATTTTATATTTATTTTATTTTATTTTAGAATTATGAGATCTCATTATTGATACATGTATAATGATACATTTCATTATATTATTGTTGTATTTTATATTATGAAATTATAGATTTTTGTTTGATTTAATTTTATGTTTTAGCATATTTTATAAGTAAAGCCAGCCATTATATTTTCATCATGGTCATCATATTTGATTTGATTTTTATTATTGAATTATAGATTTCATTATTTTTATTGTTTGTTGTATTTTGTATTTTATATTTCATTTTTATTGTAGAATTATAGAATTGTATTTTATTGTATATTATAATTTTTTATCATATTTTAGAATTATGACATCTATAATGAATGATAGATTCCATTAGTTTATAGTTGTATTTTCTATTTTGTTTTAAAATTATAGACTTTTATTTCATTTTATATTATCATATTTTATATTTCATTTATTTTATTTTGTAATTGAGATCTCATTATTTTATTACAGAATTATATATATCATTAGTTTAAAAATGTATGCATTTATATTATTAGAATATCTTGTAACAAATGTTGAGTTATTATGTGGTTCCAGCTTTTAAACATGGGAAATGAATAATTTCCTATAATTCGGAGACCACGTTTAGATGACGGCGTGAGTGTGCATAACCCGAGTAAGAATATGTGGTCAGCTCCCGGTGACTTGGTGGCGGTGATGGAAATGGAGGGAAGGCAGCGTGTCTTTACGAAGAGGAAGACACCCCCTCCCGTCCTTAGTCACTCACTCCTCTTCCTGTCTAAAGAAAGGGAGGATGAGAGAAACGAGGCTTAAAGCATGCATACTACACTACTGCTTTCTTCTAGCTCATCTGACCTTTGGCCCAAATAAAAGGTGTGATAACCGAGATGGGTCCAGTTCTGACTGAGGTTCATTTGAAGGGGGACCCCATGGCTTCCAGATGCCACATGACGGCAAGCAAAGAGTAAGTGAACAACTTGAAAGACCCCTTCTCAGAATTGTTGACCATGTATTTTTAGGCTAACAGGAAAACATGCTAACAGGATATCCATATTATCTGCCCATATGCGACCCAGAAATCAGAGTAAGACCATTGTCTCCGTAAGCTCCAAAGGAAGGTTTTAAACGGGTGCCCACTCCAGAAAATTGTTTGTAGAAGCTTATCCTGTTCAAACGCCCACTTATTCAACCTCATCCTGTTCATCATGGAGAAACAGGCCACGCTTGTTTTAATAGGTTTATGATTCACTAGTTGGAAGAACAAATTCCCTGCCAGTTCCCTTCAAAAAAACTCCATCTACGTGGTGATTGAATACCAAGATCACCATAGCAGAATGAATCACTTCCTAGTTTTCAGTGGGCATTAGGCAGTTGTGAACTTTCTGAAAGTTACTGAGACGTATGCTAAACGTTAACCCGCCCGGGGATGCCTTGGTACGTAAGCCCTGCCAGCGTCTGCAGGCAATTATGAGATGTTCTTTAGAGATTGTAGTGTAGCTGCTGCCTCGCAGCTCAAGGAACTGATGACAGATTAATTTGACTTCAGCTCGGCAACTCCGAGGCCCAGACGGCTGGAAATGGCTAGCGTGGGAGAGAGTGGCAGTGTGTGCGGATTTCCTGCCATGCTCTTGCCTCCTGGAGAACGGTTTCCCAGGAGGGGAATTAAAGGCGAACTGGGCTGAGTGCTTCCTCTGTGCGAGGCTGCAGCTGCTTGACTGAGGGCTTTTTTCTTCGACAAGTGCTTTGTCAGCATGCCGCTGTGGCCCGAGACAATGGAAGTCTGATTTGGGCCAGAGAGCAAATAACACTTGAGCGTCGTCTGAACGTAAAATCCTAACATGTCCTCAACCTAAAGAGGTTGTACAGTGACACAATAGAACAAATGAGTGCCCAATACTAAGAAAAGTTGGATAAACTCAGCTTTTTGCTGAAGGATGGAATATTAAATGAAAGTATTTGACATTGTATGTGGTCTTCGATTGCCATTGCATCTTTTGTTTTGTGGTTTGATGGTGTTGCTTAGGCCTCAATACAAGCCTGAGGGCTCAAACTTCCCCTGAGAAATGAGCCAGTGGAGGTTTTGAGCTTCTAGCATTTCCTGTAACGCTAACCTCGACATTGATTTACAAATCACAAACAACCACAAATCACGGAATAAATCGGCATCATCTGGGACACATGCATGTCTTCTAACCAGACTTATTGGAAACCCTGACCTAAAATGATACCCTTCATTAAATGCAGGGTTGCAATTTGCATTGAAATGTTGTATGTCAGCTCTTTAGTTCTTTTTTTGTTGGCTAAGATGATCTCTCGATTAAAAAAAAAAGTGTTACTGTTCAATGCATATGCAAGAACCAGTGCTTGAAACAAAATAATTTCAAATCACATACTTTTTGTAACCTAATATACACATTTAAATGATAAAACCGCAATTGTGTGAAATATTATTACAATGTAAAATAACTGCTTTTTTAAAAATGCATTCTTAAAATACGCATTAAAATGTATTTATATTTCTGTTAAGCCAAATCTGGATTTTTTTAGAAGCCATTACTTCAGTCTTCAGTGTCACATGATTTTTCAGAAATGATTTAAATATGCTTATTTGGTACTCAAAAATATTTCTTAATTTTTGTTGAAACTGTTATTTCTATATATATATATACACAGTTTAGGTAACTCAATACATTTTTAAGTCTAATAATTAAACTGTAACTGTCCTTACATTTACCAGACAATCTAATCAGGCAAAAGAATGCATTTTTTTCAGCATGTTTGCTTGTGTATGCCTCATTTAATTTTGCAAAGGTCCAGATAGAGGTTACGTTTCTGAACCCTATATGGACCTTTCACATATGTATATCCTGCATGGGTGACATAATTGGAATAACAACAGCCCATTTTTGGATGACTATGTCATCAACACTTCGAGAATACCAGCACCAGCAGAATTTTCTCCACCTGAGCTAAGAGTGCTGATTTGAACATTTTCATACCCAACAACCCCTAACAGGAAATACATTTATTCCACAGCTATTAAACTGGTTCCCATGTGTCACATGATAGAATTAATGGGTAAAGAAAAGCATTACAACTCCCCAGCACCATCAGTGTGGATGCACTGAGGGATGTTTGAGGAATGCAATGGTTTTAAACACTGAACAGTTGAGCGACAACATGTGTTTGTGTGTGATGAGATGAAATTTAAACTGCAGTCCCCAGATGAAAGAAAAAACGTTTATTGCAGATCTGAAAATGCTACCTTTATAAACCAGTGAAAATTGGATTAGTTTGTTCGTTGAAAGAGGCAAACAAACCAAACTGGACTTGGAGCGGCACAACGGAACATTTGAATAATCACATACAGTATGGCTCAGTGTTTACCTGTTTATGTTTTCAGATAATCTCAAAGTTGTTTAGATCAGTAGTTCTCAAACTGTTTGTACCATATGTGATGCAATCAGATATAAGTACCAATTAGACACTACACTGCTGGCATAAGAACTCTTTTGGCTTTCATTATGCATCATTAGATGCACAAATTCATATTAAACCAATCAGATATGTGAATAAAATGTACATTGTTAAATATGTTAAGTATTTGAAATTAAATCATGTGGCATGCCATTGGTGGTAGTTGGTGGTGTAAGAATGATAATCAAAAATAATTTGTTGCTTTGTTTGGATTAAAAAATGTAAAAATGTAAGAAGTTTGAATCCCATTTGCAATGTGAATGTGTTAAAATCAATATGCCAATCATATGCAGTCACTCCAAACATCACAATCCAACTGTAAATATAGAATGTAGAGAACTCGTTTTCTTGTAATTATTTTTTTTTTTTATATAATCATGCATTTTTCTTAAAAACATCTAAATCTGGTTATACTTAAAAAGATAGTTCCCTCAAAAATTACAATTTGGTCTTCACTTTTTGAGGAACCTTGAGGTCACACAACAGTGGACTCCACTGACTTTCATTGCATGGGCAATAAACAGACATTATTAAAAATCTCTTATTTTTGTCTTTCACAGAATAAAGAACCGCATTCAGGTGAGTAAATCATTTTTAATTGAACTATGCCTGTATGGAAAACCCATTTGTCAACTTCATTAATTTGCTCACAAGTAAATCGATTATGACATGCATGCAATTTTACATGCAAATCAACGTAAGACTCTGTTATAACTAAAAGCGATGACAAAACAGGCCATAAAAATAAAATGAAACCAGAGAGAATTTGCAGAAATGGGTGGATGCCACAAATGCATGACAATACAATTCACAAATAAAATTGATTAAAAAGCCCCTTAAGGTAATTACAAAGATTATTTTATATAGCATCATTATTTCACAGGCACCAGGGAGGCTGTCGTAATTGCATTTGTAATATGCACTGCATTGCTGGAATGAAGAGTAATGGTTATTTTCAGAAATGGAATTCTAGTGTCACTTTCCAGTTTGGATGGGCAAAAAGGTGCAATGTGCTGGCAGACCACAGCGGCATTTAAGAGCGAGCACCAAATAATCAGACTGTTAAGAGAAATGGGATTCTGGCAAATGCATTCTGCATTAATTCCCTCTACCTGTCACATACAATAGACTTTAATGGAATACTGCAAGGTTGGGAATTCACCAAGGTTCTATATATTAAAATTCTTAATTGGGTATAAAGTACAAGTTTACTGCATACAGTACCTAATAATGCTATTCTCAGGCTGTTAGCGTATTACAGCATGTGCTGTGAGACTTCTGGAGGGGGCTAAAATCTAGGAACCGGAGAATGGTGCTGTTTTCAATTAGCATGCCAGTCTGAATGGCATGTCCGGCTGACAGGGCTTTACAAGCGGCTAAACACAGGGGCCTATGGGAGTCATGCTTGCCGGCCTTTATCGGCACCCCTGCAACCTGTTCTGAAAAAGAAGGGTCCCTTCAGTGTTCACTTCTACAGAGAGAGACAGTGTTTGAGTGTGTGTGTGTGTATTAGTATTAACATAATCATAACATAAATCTATATTACAATTTGTTATTTTATTTTTATGAATGTGTCTTTAATATAGTATTAAAAATATTATATATTCTATTTCTATTATTATTTATATGCTTATTTTCTTTATATTAAATTAATATTTTAATATACACAGCCAACAATTTTTAAATCCATAAAGTTTGCATACAAAGAGCCGAAGAGCATGCTTGAGATGAAAAATCAAGGTAAATGTATACAGTATATATTTTTTTCTTATTAATTTAGCTCATTTTAAATAAATAAATAAATAAATTTGATGTATTTAAGAAACATTAAAGCCAGATGTGGAACCTTCTCAGTAGGCAGAAACAACCAGGCTTTTTCAGAGGAGTTCAGAGTGTGCTTGTGGTAATTGACAGGTCAATGTCAGTCTAATATCTGTCTAGTATTTTGTAGCTCTTCTACGAAGCCAGACGTCTCGCTCTAGCAGAGGTGAATTCCAGGAACAAATAAGGCAGGTCATACAGTTCATTACCAATTAGACCACTTTATTATGCCCCTTTAAAACCCAGATTATTTATTCTATAGATTGAGTTCCACTGAACAATGAGCAAATAAACTGAATTGAAAACAGCCAGACAAGGCCAGTGTCCAGCTGTGATAAATTACATAAAAATTTGAGCATGGACATAAATGGCACTTTAACAGCCGTGATTTACTCTGGAGTCAGTTGCCATGATTCTCAAAGCTTTTACAACTTTATGAAGTATAGATTTTGTAATGTTTCAGTTCTTTCTTATTGTTAAAGCCTGTTTATTTATTTTAATATGAAAGAGATCGTTGCTTTGTATCGTAGATATTATGTTTTATATTGATATTCTTTCGGCTTTTCAGAGATATGGCAAGGTGCCAGATGCAATATGGCTAGGTGTTACTGGAAATTCAACAATAAAAACATGCTAAATTGCACACATTTTTTTCATGCCCAAGCACTTCTTGAAGGGAATTTACTTAGCAGCACATTAGTTTGGTTAATAACTTTAACCATCTTCCCCGGAGCCAAACACGCTTTGGAGTCTCATGCTTTTTTTATAAAGCGAAATACTTTGATTTGCCAGGATTTAAAGGGGCTCTGAGGAAAGAGGAGGCCCTCCATGGTTGTTTGTGAGAGGCAGAATGAGCTTTTTATTCCAGTTTTTTGGCAGCACAGCCAGCAGTAGAGGCCCTCAAAAGAGTCCGTATAGAAGCCCAAGTGCTCAGTGAGCCCTTCACATTTTCCCAGGCAAAAAATCCTGTGCTACTTTTGTTCCGTTCATTTGCGCAACCCGGGTAGGATGAGCAGACTTCTCTCTGGATACTGTGTTCATCGCTGATGACAGAACACACATGATTAACCATAATGATGCAGATTATTTGAAGCAACTCAAACGTGGCCAAATCTCTTGGAAATGGCTTGATCAAACAGTGCTTCTTTCATCTCCATGTTATAGATCATTAACCCTGGCAACAAACTAGTTAGTTGTTTTCATCAGTAAGAAGTCCAGCAGAGGCCTGAAAACCGGTTTGTTTTTTGATGCTAATGTGTCTTATCGCACCCGAGTATTGAACTAGTGTGTGTTGGTAATCCGTTGTCAAGTGCATAGAGCAACAACAAAAACAAAAAATGGTCCATCGGTGCTATTGAATCTCTTGCTTGTTAGGCTAATGCTTAATGTATTAATCCAGAAATCAGATTATAAATAATTTGGATGGTGAAATGCCAGGGTTAAAGGGATAGTTCCCTCAAAAGTGAAAATTGCCCCATGATTTACTCAGGTGTATGTGACTTTCTTCTTTTAGATGAATACAATCGGAGTTGTATTAAAAATGTCCAGGCTCTTCCAAGCTTTATAAATAGTGAATAGTGGTCAAGAATTTTAAACAAAATAAAATGCATAAATGCAGGGGGTTAATAAAGGCCTTGTGAAAAAAAAACTCTATATTTAAAACTTTACAAACCGTAATCTTTAGCTTCCGCTAACTGTTGTACTTGCGTTAACAAGAGAGTGGCTTTCCAGCAGTTGATATATCATAACTAGTTACCTAGCTGGGGACTACTTTCAGGCGCTGCGTAATATCATTGCACCTGCTGCACCCATGATACGGCAGCAAAGTTCCTTGATTGTTACGGCGGAATGAGAGTATAGATCCTAGCCATATCGGCCTAGAAAATCGCAACTTTTCATTTTCCGTCAGTCTTAGTACACGATGTAACTATAGAAGAGTCAAGTTTTAAATAGGAAAAATATCGAAACGCTTTGGTCATTTGTGAGCGAGATGCTAATGGTCTAATCCGATTCAATGATCTATGCCAAGCTAAGCTAAAAGTGCAACCGCCAGACTCGGAGATCGGCTAAATGGCTTCGAAAATGGTAAAACTCAACTGTTTAACTCTTGGGGAATTGGAAAATGAGCCTATTTCCAAAAAAAGTGGAGTGTTCCATTAAGCTCCAGTGAGAAGTAATGAATGTGGAAGCACAGAGGAAAAAGTAAAACAAACACTTGTCACGAATTCTAAGTACAAAACAAGGATTTGTAAAGACAAATGTATGAGGATTTCGATATGTAAGCCAAGAGGAGACTGGTTTGCTTGAAACAAAACTTGGTTTTTGTAAGACTAGCGTATTCTCATTGGAGCTTACGCTACGCCTACGACCTACGTCATCCACTGGAATGCCACTCTCTCGTTAGCAGCAGTTAGCGGAAGCTAAAGATTACGGTTTATAAAGTTTTAAATATGGATTTCAACTGCATCGATTCACTTCAGGAGGGCTTTATTCACCCCCCGTAGCCACTTTTTATGATGGATTTATGGACATTATTTTGCTTCAAAATCTCATGCATATCTTATATGCATTTGTAAGGATAGTATTGTAAACTGATAATTAAAAAAAGACTTCTCCAATCATTTTGACTGCATAAACCCCTCCCCTTTTTTACAACTGACTGCAAACTCAAATTCAGATCTGCCACCCAATCAACAACCAATGGATGGACCCAAGTCCCATCCTTGTAAGCCATTTCATCTCCATCACTTAAACCAGCTTGCAGATGTTCTGGTTCTGGTCAAAATTGTTGGCAATGAACAGACACAAATTTGGAAGCAAGTCCATGATCCAGGTAGGTTATTCTGCCATAATTATTCATAATTCTACCATGCGTATTTTGTTTTTTAGGAATGGCTTTTTCTCCCTATAGACCAAGTAAAAGCAAGAAAAAAAAAAATAATGACATGACCACTAATGCATGACCTCTCTTCTATGTCACTGTCCTGCTGTTCCCGTTTCTCGTAAATTGTTGTTTGTCAAAAAAGATTATAGTTTAACTCAAACGATTATTTATCTCTTACTGGAATTCATTTACACAGACGTGATCTTTAGGTCACCTCGCAGGTCAACTTAAAACACAGTCTTCAGGCCTCTCATGCTTTGCCCGGCAAGTTCTAAGCTGAGGACAGTAGTAAATCTGACACGTGTTCAAGTTGTTAAAGAAATTACCTAATCTCCAGGCAGGGGTGACTCAGTCATCTATGAAAGAGTAACATGGTGCACAAAACAAAAGGCTCGGGCAGGATTAAGCTGTCAGTCTCTCATGCTATGGAGCTGGGTGCCGATCTAGACTAATGACCTGTAACTGGGACTCAGAGGAGAGCTCTTCCTCTATCCCGGGAAAACAGCCAGGGCATCCCTGCAAGCAGAACGGTCTCAATTAGACAAAGGGCTCCTCTCCAGAAGCTCGCAGGATGAAGTTTACCAAAACATTTACTTCCCTCTAAGTTGCGTCTTCCTCTATTTTACAACTTATTTACAAAGATTTTCTGTACATGATGATCTTTATAATTTCTTAATTATTGTGGCATAAGGCTGTCGAGTGTAGGTTTGACCCCAGTTGACCTTTCAAGCAAATGGCAAAGCACGAGATAAACGCAATGACATAAATGCTCTCTAATGCAATTGTCTCTTAGGTTTGGACCGAAAGCTTGAAGAATTCTGCAGTCTAGCAATTTTATTTGATCATATTCCTGGTCAGGCCATTATTTAAATTTCCGACCAACAAACAATTACGAGTTATCAAGCCGGCAAAGAACATACTGATGATGTCAGTGGAAAAGCTGTGGGCAAAAGCCATAACACTGTGGAATATCGGTCAGCTCTTGGATTGTCACTGTTGAAAAAGACTTCTTCATGCTTGCACGAAAGCTTCTATATTATCACTAACAGATGGAGAACAGATTAAATGCTGCAATGCAAGTCTGTATCTATCTGTTTATATCAATCTCAACCATTTTGACTAGAATTGTCTGTCAATTGTCCCATTGTCTGTCTGTCTGTCTGTCTATCTGTCTGTCGATATCTATCTATATATCTATCTATCTATCGTTTATCTATTGTTCTATCTATCATTCTATCTATCTAACATTCTGGCATTCTGTCTATCATTCTATCTGCCCTTCTGTCTATCATTCTGTTTTTCTATCATTCTATTATTCCATATTTTGTTTGGTCTGTTGTTCTTTTGTTCTGTTTCTATCTATCTATCTATCTACAGGTGCATCTGAAAAAATTGGAATATCGTGAAAATTTTTTCTTGTAACTTATTTCAAAAAGTGAACCTTTCATATATTTTAGATTCATTACATGTAAAGTAAAACATTTCAAAAGTTTTTTTTGTTTTAATTTTGTTGATTAGAGCAGCTCACGAAAGTCAAAATCAGTATCTCAAAATATTAGAATATTTACATTTGAGTTTCAATTAATGGCCATCCATACAGTATAAATTTCAGGTATCTCTTGTTCTTTGAAACCACAATAATGGGGAAGACTGCTGACTTGGCAATGATCCAGAAGACGAACATTGACGCCCTCCACAAAGAGGGTAAGTCACAGTCATTACTGAAAGGAGTGGCTGTTTACAGAGTGCTGTATCAAAGCATATTAAATGCAAAGTTGACTGGAAGAAAGAATTTGGGTAGGAAAAGGTGCACAAGCAACAGGGATGACCACAAGCTTGAGAATACTGTCAAGCAAAGCTGATTCAAACACTTGGGAGAGCTTCACAAGGTGTGAACTAAAGCTGGAGTCAGTGCATCAAGAGTCGCCACGCTCAGACGTCTTCAGGAAAAGGGCTACCAAGCCACTTCTGAACCAGAGACAACGTCAGAAGCGTCTTACCTGGGCTGTGGAGTAAAAGAACTACACTGTTGCTCAGTGGTCCAATGTCCTCTTTTCAGAGGAAAGTAAATTTAGCATTTAATTTGGAAATCAAGGTCCCAGAATCCATGTTGCTTGAAGTCCAGTGTGAAGTTTCCACAGTCAGTGATGATTTGGGCTGCCATGTCATTTGCTGGTGTTGGTCCACTGTGTTTTCTGAAGTCCACAGTCAACGTAGCCATCTACCAGGAAATTTTAGAGCACTTCATGCTTCCTTCTGCTGACAAGCTTTATGGAGATGCTGATTTCATTTTCCAGCAGGACTTGGCACCTGCCCACACTGCCAAAGGTACCAAAAGCTGGTTCAGTGACCATGGTGTTACTGTGCTTGATTGGCCAGCAAACTCGCCTGACTGGAACCCCATAGAGAATCTATGACACCAGAGACCATCTGGTGTGAGAGACAACAGACCCAACAATGCAGATGACCTGAAGGCCGCTATCAAAGCAACCTGGGCTTCCATTACACCTGAGCAGTGCCACAGGCTGATTGCCTCCATGCCACGCCGCATTGATGCAGTAATTCATCCAAAAGGAGGCCCAACCAAGTATTGAGTGCAAAGAAATTAATATACTTTTCAGAAGCCTGACATTTCTGTTTAAAATATCCTTTTTTATTGATCTTATGTAATATTCTAATTTTCTGAGACACTGCATTTTGGGTTTTCGTTATCTGTAAGCCATAATCATCAAAATTTCAAGAAATAAAGGCTTGGAATATTTCACTCCATGTGTAATGAATCTATATAATATATGGGTTTCACTTTCTGAAATGAGTGACAAAAAATATTGACCTTTTTCACGATATTATTATTTTTTTTAAATCTATCTATCTATCTATCTATCTATCTATCTATCTATCTATCTATCTATCTATCTATCTATCTATCTATCTATCTATCTATCTATCTATCTATCTATCTATCTATCTATCTATCTATCATCTATCTATCATTCTGTTGTTCTATCATTCTATCATTCCATATTTTGTTTTGTCTGTCGTTCTGTTGTTCTGTTTCTATCTATCTATCTATCTATCTATCTATCTATCTATCTATCTATCTATCTATCTATCTATCTATCTATCTATCTATCTATCTATCTATCTATCTATCTATCTATCTATCTATCTATCTATCTATCTATCTATCTGTCCGTCCATCCGTGCGTTCATCCATCCATTGTCCTATCTATCTATCATTCTATCTATCATTCTGTTGTTCTATCATTCCATATTTTGTTTGGTCTGTCATTCTATCTGTTGTTCTATTTCTTTCTATCCATCTATCATTTATATTTTTTATCTTTTATTTTATTTTATTCTTTTATTTTTTCTACTTTTCTTTTTCTTAATATTCAAGATTCAAGATTCAAGACTCAAGATTTTTTTTTTATTCGTCACATACACAATTATACAGAGTATAACCAGCAGTGAAATGTAGGTCAGGTCCGCTCCAAGGACAGTGCAATTATATAGAATACAAATATTACAGTTTTTCTCGATTGGTTTGGCTCATTTCTTTAAACCGAGATGACATTCTCAAAACCATAAGGTCATTTGGCCAAACAGTCTTACAGTTCTGCTCAACATTATAGCTCACTAGCAAAATCAAATATCTTTCCCCAAACTCTTCTTCCATGCTTCAAAAGCAGATTCCTTTCCCATATAAAAGGTCAGTACAGTCAAAATAGCACAGATCCTTCTCAATTGCCTTGGCACATGTGCATTCATTTAGTGCTTTTGTCAAAATAACCTGGATGGTTTAGCACAACACCATGGATCCCCTGCAAAAGCTCATCTCTCTCCCAAAACAGTTTATCCATGTGTCAAAACTAAATATCATTCTCATATAAATAGTCAATGCCCCCAAAATGCATTATACCTTTGGCATTGTTTAAGCACTGCAAGTCAAAATGCTTAGACGTTTTGTCACTGAGGCACAGGTCTAGCAACAGAATACCACTATGAATAAAACTAAAAGATTTTACAGTAAAATCAGCCTCCAATAAACCACTCATACTCAAGGAAACTGTAAACATTTTTATTCGTACAAAGAAATGTTAACATTAGAGAACATACTGTGAAAAGAAAACATATACAGGATTCTGTAAATGTGAACAGTTATAAACACAAACAAAAAACAAAAAAAAACACAAAAAAACTCTAGCCTTCCATACTGTAAATAAAGTTTCAGAACTATAGTACAGTAATATTTTCAGTGGTCGCCATTGTCACCCTCTCTTTCCTGGCCACCATCCTCATCCTCCTGGCCATCGACGCGCTGCTCTCTGTTAGGCCATAAATTCTCATCCACATCGCAACGGATATTTTCTCTTGCGATGCAGCGAGGGAAGAAACGGCGTGAATGTCTCAACCATCCCCTACATTGATCCCCTGTGATGTCCTCACATGCAGCATCCATTGCATGCAGCAGGGCCCTCTGGTCTTGAGCCTGATGCTCATACACCCTCCACCTCCAAGCTGAAAAAAACTCCTCAATTGGATTTAGGAAAGGAGAGTAAGGTGGAAGAAACTCCATTAGCATCCGGGGATGGGTGGTGAACCAGGTTCTGATGCGTGGGCCACGGTGGAAGTTCACATTATCCCACACAATGACATAATGTGGTAGCTGAGGTCCTTCTTCACCTCTCTCATTTTCCGGGATCAGATCAGTATAAAGGTGGTCCAAAAAATTTAGGAGCTTTTGTGTATTGTAGGGCCCTAAACTGGGAATGTGTGTGGCCACACCTCTTTCTGATATAGCGGCACACATTGTTATATTTGCTCCTCGCTGGCCTGGGACATCCACAGTGGCTCGGTGGCCAATGATGTTACGGCCACGCCTTCGACCTTTGGCCAGGTTGAAGCCAGCTTCATCAACGAACACTAGGATGTGAGGGGTTTCGTTGCCTTCTAATGCCATTATTCTCTACAATAGAATAAAAATAAATCTAATCAGTCAAGTAGAGACAGATACTGCAGGGAGGATCTAAAGTACTGTAAAAAGAGGGAGTGAAAAACTGAAGACAATTTCTAGGCAAAATGCTCTAGTCACACAAAGCTGGATTCTGAAGGTAAAAAGGATAAAGCAAAACAAAAAAAAGTGGTAACCATGTCTTACTGTAATAGTGTTACAATGATAGACAACCAGTAGTTGACTTACATGCACATACTGGTACCGCAGCTCTTTCACTCTGTCAGAGTTTCTCTCAAATGGTACCCTGTAAATCTGTTTCATGGTCATCTGATGTTTCTTCAATACCCGGTCTATTGTGGAGATGCTGATAGAGTTTATATTTTGGAACATTACATTGTCTAGAAGGATTGCATTACGAATCTGTCTCAGTGTGATGGCATTATTTGCAATGACCATGTTGCATATTTCTCGTTCTTGTTGTTCATTTAGAAGTTTTCTTCTGCCACCCACTTGAGGCTGTCGTCCAATCCTAGACATACAAGTCAAAGGTCAACACTGTAAATTTGTTACAAAATGAGTTACCAATGTAATTGTACTGCTGTTTTATGGTACTAAAAGTGTGATGCACTGCACAGTGACTGGAATACTATTCACAGTATTTTCTCCATTTTTTTTTCTTTGTCATTTTTATAGTATCATATAACATCACATGAAGATATTACAGTACTCTAGGCCTACACACACACCAACACTGAATAGTTCAATAGAATAGTTCTGTACCTGTTTTCCCTGCGAAAGGTTTGGATGATGGAGGAGACTGTAGACCGAGGCACATTAGGCTGCACTCGGCGACCTGCCTCTGCCATTGTGAGGCGATGGTTTATAACGTGGTCAATAAGGGTGGCCCGGATTTCATCTGGGACATCATGGTGCCTCCGTGCTCCTCGGCCTCTTCCCCCTATTCCTCCACGCATTCTCACTCCTCCTCTTCCTCTTCTTCTTCCTCCTCTTCCTCGAGCAGGAAGTTGCTGTTGTACTTGGCGAGGTGCTTCCATGTTCACACTGCAAATGAAACTGGCCCCGGGCCAAGCTCTGTCTATATACTTTTGGCAGCAGTCATAATCATAGACAACACCTGTCAGGTAACTAAACAAACTGTTTGATTAGTCATCTGAGATGTGGGAAACTGCTCCTTCGTTAGTTCTAATTTGACCTGATTGATTGTCAAGTACTGTCATAAATTTATCAAATGTTCCAAGAAATTCTTTCATGGTATTATATCTTTGACTAATTTTGACAGTTGAACAGACAATTGTGCATATGATGACTTACACAATGAAACCATGCTGATATGTTTTGGAGAGAGTAACCATTTCACTGAAAAATCAACTAATCAGTTTAGATCAGCAAGATCTATTTATTTGGAAAATGTGCTAAATGTGGGCTCATTGTGCTAACTGTAGCTACTTGTACATAATCATTTGAAAAAAAGCACAGAGTCACTTGAGACATGTACTAAAGCATTTGCAATTTGATAAAACCAATGAAAAATGACATTCTGTTGTGAACAATTGCAAGGTGGTTTGGAGATTTGTCCATGTTATTTTGAGAATGTCATCTCGGTTTCAAGAAATGAGCCAAACCAATCGAGAAAAACTGTAAGAAAAAGAAAAGTAGAAAAAATAAAATAAAATAAAATAAAAGGTAAAAAATATAAATATAAATGTGCAGGTCAGTATGTTGTTAAGTCAAGTCAAGTCTGCTTTATTGTCAGTTCTTCCACATGTACAGCACATACATACAGAGAATTGAAATTGCGTTACTCTCAGACCCTTGGTGCAAACCGTTAACATTTAAGACACTGACAGTAGACGTTCAAATACACATAAATACAGTTTAAACATATGCACATACAACTATACAGATACACAAATGAGGACATTGTAGAAAAATAAAGAAAGAGATAGATAAAGTGGCATAAGGCACATGGCAGATAGAGTGCAAACCAGTTAAATAAAACAAAACTGTGCAGATATATGTGTATATGTATAGAGTGTATATATATAGTGCAAGAGGAGCTTATCAGTCTGAGGACATTGTAGAAAAATAAAAAAGGACAGGATGGAGTTGACTTAAATAGTAATATAAGAGGAATGTGCAAAAAAGTTGTACAGGGTATTTAAATAGCAGCAATATGAGGTAGAGAAAAATTATGAATAGCTTATTGAAATAGTGATATTTACATGGAGTCAAGTGATGTTATGACACAGAGTTAGAGTTTAGGAGCCTGATGGCCTGGGGGAAGAAGCTCTTCCTAAGTCTCTCAGGTTTTGCCATCAGGCTACGGAAGCGCTTACCAGATGGAAGCAAAGTGAATAGACAGTTACCAGGGTGATTTGAGTCCTTGATGATTTTGACAGCTCTATTTTTGCAGCGTTTGAGGTAGATGTCCTGCAGAGAGGGGAGAGCAGACCTTGAGATGCGCTCAGCTAAGCGCACAACTCTCTGTAGTGCTTTGCAGTCCTGATTGGAGCTGTTTCCATACCACACCGAGATGCACTGAGTCAATACACTTTCTATGGTCCCTGAATAGAAAGTTTTCAGGATTGCTGGTGAGACCCTGAATTTCCTCAGCTGTCGCAGATGGTACAGTCTTTGCCTGGCTTTCTTAACCTGTGTTTGGATGTGTGTAGTCCAAGTCAGGTTCTCGGAGATGTTTACACCGAGGTACTTGAAGCTACTCACCCTCTCCACAGGGGTCCCACTGATCATAAGAGGAGTGTAGGGCTGCTGCTGTCTCTTCCTAAAGTCCACGATCAGCTCTTTAGTTTTGCTCACATTCAAGAGAGACAGTTGTCCTGGCACCATGATGTGAGTCTCTCTACCTCATCCAAGTATGCGGTCTCATCGTTGTTGGAGATGAGGCCCAGAACCACAGTATCATCAGTGAATTTGATAATAGATGTGGAGCTGTGAGAGGACACGCAGTCATGCGTGTAGAGAGAGTAGAGCAGGGGACTCAGGACACAGCCCTGTCGGGCTCCTATGTTCAGAGTGATGGAGTTTGAGGTGAACTGGCCAGCTTTCACCACTTGAGGTCTGCCGGTGAGGAAGTCTTGAATCCAGTCACAGAGTGAGGAGTTTAGGCCGAGGTCTATAAGTTTAGAAGCCACCTTGATGGGGACTATAGTGTTGAAAGCTGAACTATAGTCAATGAATAGCAGCCTTACATAATTCCTATTGTTGCTGTCCATGTGTGTGAGGGAAGAGTGGAGGACGTGAGAGATGGCATCGTCAGTGGATCTGTTTGGTCGATAGGCAAACTGAAGAGGGTCCAAAGTATTAGGTATAGACGAGCAAATGTGGCTCTTTACAAGTCTCTCAAAAACCTTTATGACTATTGATGTGAGGGCAACTGGGCGATAGTCATTCAGGCAAGAGGGTTTATTGTTCTTTGGTACAGGGATTATGACAGATTTTTTGAATGAGGTGGGAACCACGGAGGTAGCAAGGGACTCATTAAATATGGAAGTGAACAAACCAGCAAGCTGATCAGCGCAGGACCTCAGAACACGGCCGGTTATCCCATCAGGTCCGGCTGCTTTCCTGACGTTCACTTTCTTTAGCGCCCTCCGAACCTCATCCTCTGACACGGTGATTACAGGATTATCGCTGCTCTGCCTGCTGCTTCCTGACGTGCTGGACGGCAGAGTCGCACCGCCGCCATTGCAATCGAAGCGGCCGTAGAAGATGTTTAACTCGTCGGCCAGCAACGGATCTGCTCTCACCTCTGCGGAGGATTTGTTTCCGAAGGCACAGATGGTCCTCAGTCCCTGCCACATCCGTCAAGAGTCATTGAGCTGGAAATGAGACTCAATTCGCTCTCTGTATCTATGTTTGGCGACTCTTACTATGCGTCGGTGAGCATAGCACGATGCTTTGTACTCGCTCATATTCCCGGTCAGAAGAGCCTCATTGTAAGCAGCAGTGCGTGTGTTAACCGCAGCACGGATTGTTCTGTCCCACGGTTTCTGATTGGAGAATGTCCTTATAGTTATTGTTTCTGTAGCTTGCTCGGTTAGCGTGTTTACAAAGCTTAATGTTACATCCGTGAACTCGCTGACGTCAGAAGAACTCGCCCGGAACATGTCCCAGTTGACGTCATCAAGAGCCGACTGTAACGTAGCCTCTGAGTGGGAGGACCAGCGCGTCACTACTCCCTGCACCGGAGGGATCCTGAACGAGCCTTTGTTTATATTCCGGTGTGAGGAAAACGCTGGATTCGTGGCTAAAGTGTCCTGGAACAGGTTAGTGTAGCGGTTTCCAATGTCCAAAAGTGTTTCTATGTTATAATTGATCAGTGCCGACGTGATACGTGTAAAAAAAGAAAGTAAAAGTAAATAAAAAAGTAAATTAAAGCAAAATCTGAGCGGAGCGGCCTGGACGGTGTCCGAACACAGCGGCACCATCTTATCAAACAAATATTTGTATTCTATATAATTGCACTGTCCTTGGAGCGGACCTGACTTACATTTCACTGCTGGTTATACTCTGTATAACTGTGTATGGGACAAAAAAAAATCTTGAATCATCCATCCATCTATCTATCGTTCTATCTATCATTCTATCTATCGTTCTATCAATTTATCTATCATTCTATCTATCTTTCTGTTGTCCAATCATTCTATCATTCCATTTTTAGTTTGGTCTGTCTTTCTATTTGTTGTTCAGTTTCTATCCATCCATTCATCTGGTCTATCTGTCATTCTGTCTGTCACTTTGTCTGTCTATCTCTCTGTATGTCTATCAAATTATCTACAACTGTCTGGCTGTGTAGGAACTAGCATTAAATTGGAAAAAAATCACAACCATGTCATGCTACAGTAGATCTGCATTAATTGATATATAGAAAGTGAGCAGCAATGAACCATGGACATTTGTTTCTTATATTACTCTGAAGCCACAATGTAAAGCCTCTTGTGGATTTCTGGGTGACTGCACTGACATAAAACAAGGCCAGCGTCTTAATCTGTGTTTCTGAGAGTCTACAGAAAGTATACCATATGAGAAAGTATGTGAAAAATATCCCATTAATCAGCTACAACAACTGCATTGACTCCACAGAATGTTAGTTGCAAGAAAGGCAAAAAATGTCACCTTGAAATACCAAGCATACAGTAATGAATGAGATTGGGAATGTTGTAGTATCTGAATTTAATGGACTACTGTGCATGTAGTGCATGTCTTGAGTCTGCATTGTAAATTCCATGGCCCTGTTTAAAGTATGTATGAAGTAACTGCCAGATGGATTTGTGATCAAGACTATTAAAAAATGAACATAAGAAGCCAAACATTTTTGCTGTAAAACAAAGACAGAAAGGGGGAACAGATGTACAGCAGATACTTGGTGGTGAAGTGTTTTTAAATTAGAGCAGTTTATTTGTGATCTTAGCACTAATTATCATCCTAGCATCAGTTTTACGTCTTCATGTAACATATTGAAATGGCTTAAACATAAACACATATTTGGCTGATTGTTCAGTTGGGTAACTTTTCTGGTTGTAAAGAAATATATATATAAAAAAAAAAGACAAGCAAAAAAAAAAAAATGCTTTTACATTTTAAAACTCCTATTTTAAATTAATTATTTTCTTCAGGTTAGAAGTAAACAAAGTGCCTCTAACTAAAGAATCGCCCACATCTGCATGCTATAAGCAGGTAACACTTGATATTATTGTTCATATTATGATTTACCATGAACGTAAATGACTTTACTGCGTTTATCTCCTATTAGAAAAACTTTGCTAGCCAAAGTTTGCAAGGTCTTAGCAAGGACCTGTTAACAGATTTAATCCTCCTTAGTGTCAGGGCAATTTCTAGGCACAGTGGGAGAACTAACTATATCTTTAGAACATTTTCTCCTTCACAAATCACATTAATGAATCCTTGCCGTTATAATTCAAGACAGAGGCAGAACGCTTTGAAATAACTGCAGCATGTATAATACATTTGCCCTTATGCAAGTCGGAATATGTAGTATGCATACTTCGCATGCTTTGGAAATTGTGTACATACAACACCTGGATGAGCGGCTGCATTTTCCAAAATGTGTGGAATAATGTACATTTATGCATTTGGAATTAAATTTATCCAAAGCATCTTACATTGCATTCAAGCGTTACATTTTATCAGCTGAATTAGCTCAACTATTCGGCAGGCTGTGCTCTGAAAAGGAAAGTAAGTTTAATACTATTATACTCCTGGCTGTTCTCTCTGACCTGCAAGTGTACTTTAGCTGTTTGAATATAAACATAACTGTGATAATGTTTTTAAATCATCTGCACTGAGTGGATTGTTCCAGATTCTTAAGATATATTGTAGCAAATCAACCAGTAAATGTCTCTAGAATCAACTGAAGGAAAATTAATCTCTTCAAATAAACAAAGTAAAATAAAATGGCAGTTTAATAATTTCCCTGTTATTATAGTGAAAATGGTGCGAAAGTCTCTGCATCTCTCTGTTTTTAAAGTCTACCATTAGTTGAGAATATTAAAAAGATTTATTATGTTCCTTCCTCTGTGTCACCTTTCCTCACCTCTTCTCACCCTAAATGTTTTTTTTTTTTACGTCCAGTGACACCGCTTGACAAAAAACATGTGCTAAAAGGACTGAGAATCTGGGGCAATGGGAGATATTATTAAAATATTATTGTCCAGGGTGCAGATATATTCATATTGAAGTAATTTATGTTTTGCAGGAAAATCCCGTGATAAAAAAAAAGAATTTACTGACCCAAACTTTTGGATGATAGTGTATATTGTTACAAAAGATTTCTATTTATAATAGATGCTGTTCATTTGAACTTTTATTCATCAAAAAATCCTTAAAAAAGTATCACAGGTTCCAAAAAAATATTAAGCAGCACAACACTGATAATAAATCCACATATTAGAATGCTTTCTGAAGGATCATGTGACACTTAAGACTGGAGTAATGATGCTGAAAAATTCACCTATTTAAAATAGAAAGCTGTTATTTTAAATTGCAGTAATATTTCAAAATATTACCGTTTATGTATTCTTGATCAGATTAATGCAGCCTTGATGAGCACAAGAAACTACTTTAAGGGAACATAAAAAAATCTTTGAATTTTTGAATCTTTTGAATTTTAGGTTGAATTATTCTATTTATATGTATACGTTTTTCCTGTATGAACATCTGAACAACCTCAACATTTTTTTTCTATATGAACAATTCAAACATACAGAAAATGTAGTTTCATCACTGCAAAGTCTGAATCATGGCACGTGATGAGACATTCTTCTCTACATCCAGGCCTGTGTTTGATAGCCCACCCATCCGACGGCTGCCAGCTCTGTAAACATTTACTCATGCTATTAACACAGACCACTGAATTCAGCACTGTCTGACCACATATTACATAGCAGCTATAGTTAGAATATAATGTCTGACTTGTACCACTGCTGGGAAGCATTGTAACATACACAACCAGTTCATGACTCATTGTAAACAACACAGAAACAAATATACAACAGTGACGGGACATATTAAGGCCCTTTGATATGTGAACCGGGCTCCATGTCAAATAAAACCTCCATTTACAGATCCAAGAACTGAAAACACATTGGCCGCTGTCCCATTCCCATGTGTTGAGCACAAAATAAGCTATGAGATATGTTTAGGATGTGGATTATAATGCTGTGATAATTACAGGAATCTGCAGGCGAATGACGGCCCAACTCAGTCACTTCATAGTTTGCTTCTATGTCTAAATTAAGATCTGATGATTCAGAGAGACTGGTAGAGGAGACCTGTTAACAACGATATTACATTGACATCGAAAGGTATTTGGACACTTAATTAATGCATATAAATGTATTCATGTTGTTTCATTACAAAATATTATATGTAAGATTTTTTTTGAAGAATTAATACTTGTATGCAATAATTCATTACATTGATCAAAAGTGACAGTAACGATTTGTACATTATTTCTATTTTTGTTCTTTTAAACTTTCTAATTCATCAAACGCTCTTGTTTCATGGTTCCATAAAAAAAATAAGCAGCACAACTGTTTTCAAGATAGATAATGATAAGAGATGTTTCTTGAACACCAAATCATCATATTAGAATGTTTCTGAAGGATGCATGTGGCACTGAAGCTATAAGTGATTGCTGATGGATTATGATAAAATATCATTATGATATTAATACAACTTAAAATAACAGCTTTTAAAATGTAATGCAATAACATTCATGTTAGAGTGTGATCTATGTTGCTGCTGCAGTGTTAATTTTGAGTAATGAAATCACTGCTTGTTGCTATAAAAGGCCATGTGCATTGTAGAGGTAATGAGCTCTTAATGTTGTTTCAAGATAGAGAACATCAAACTTCTAAGATAAAGATGGCACGAAATGTTTATTCTAGAGATATGAGAATTTTTTGCAGTGACCGAATCTGTGTTGTGACACAACTACAGATGTCATCAGTTTCATGGATGTGATTATATCTCATATTCTCTCTTTGAAGTGAGCCTGCAGCTCTGGATTGTCTTAAAAGGGAAGGTAACAACAGGAGGACTACATCATTATTTAATCAACTCTATATTTGGAGGTGAACCTTTTTTTCATTTAAAAGTCCATCCATCCCAAAAAATAAAAAAAAAATTGCTTTTTGATGAGCAACAAAACTCAGCTGTGAAGCACACCTGTGATCAGACGCAATCTCTTGTCATGGGAATGAAACAATACAATTCACTAGGATTCAATACATAAACTAGCCAGCTAGATTTTTACATACTCTAAAGAAAATGAGTTTCCCTGCAAAACTAACCAAGTAGCTAAGGTGTTCTCGGTGTTTGCCAGGCTGTTTCTGTGGTTTCTAATAGTTGTTAGTGTGTTGCCAAGTGGTTCCTCTTGTAATCTGGGTGGTTTCTAGGGTGTAAATGTCTAACCCTAAGTGTGCACAATAGTAATAGTGATTCTTATCTTAACAAGCACCACTAATTAGCAAAAAGCCTCCTTCTGCTTGACGAACCTGTGCGTTTAATGAGAGAGGAAAAGAAACAATAAGCACATGCTATTCATTACAGGTCTGTTGTGTTGGAGGAGGAGTTCTCGTTTGTGAGTTCTGAGAAATTAGTTAATTTGTGAGAAATGCATTAACAGACTCAATGGGTGGTGAGGGGAATCCTCTCCAGACGCTTTCTGTTCCACCCGCCTCCTCCTCTAGTTTTACACACAGAAGCATGTGTCTGTTCCCTAACTAGTTTCCATTTTTTTCCAGATAGTGTAAGCCTTGTGCTGGTTTAGAGGCTGTCCTGAACTTCAGCTGTGGTTTATACATGCTTCACAATCAGTCTGAACTGTGCTGTCTCCTCTAGTCCTGACCTGATTTGGTTGCTTTGAATTAATGGTGAGGATGAAACACAAGCCGTGAGATTAACGGTGAGGGGTTTTTCTGAAGTGCGTGACATCTAATAACTGTTCCATCAGCAATGCCAGTCGCGCTGTCATGAGAAACAAAGCAATTAGATGTCACCAACTACATATTGTGTGAGACCATTATTCTTGTCTTGATTTTTATTCAATTAATTGAGTTAATTTAGCGTGGTTCATTATTTAAAAAAATAATATGCAGCTAAATTAACAAATTATCATTCTGTATCATGTATTAAGTATTAATTAAAATTTTATTTATTAAAATAGTTTGGGATATGTGTTTGAAAGAAAATTCTTATATTCACCAATGCTGATTTTTTTTATGACTGTAAAATGAGTATTATTGCAAAAATATTTTTACAATTTAAAGTAACTGTTTTCTGTGGAAGCCTGTTTCCGCCACTGAATAAAAAAATAAATAAAAAAGATAATTGTGACCCTGGACCACAAAATCAGCCTTAAATCGCTGGGGTATATTTGTAGCAATAGCCAAAAATACATTGTATGGGTCAGTATTATTGATTTTCATTTTATGCCAAAAATCATTAGGACATTAAGTAAAGATCATGCTCCATGAAGATATTTTGTTAATTTCCCACTGTAATATACATTGCTAAGAACTTCATTTGGACAACTTTAAAGGCGATTTTCTCAGTATTTAGATTTTTTTGCACCCTCAGATTCCAGATGTTCAAATGGTTGTATCTCGGCCAAATATTGTCCGATCCTAAAAAACCATACATCAATGGAAAGCTTATTTATTCAGCTTTCAGATGATGTATAAATCTCAATTTCGAAAAAATTGACGCTTATGACTAGTTTTGTGGACCAGGGTCATAATTGTGATATTTTTTCCTCACAATTCGGACCTTTTTACTTGCAATTGCGAGTTTACATCTCCCAATTCTGACTCTCTTTTTTTTGTAATTGTGAGTTACCTTTGAAATTCCCTTTTTTTTTTCAAGTATTTTTTTTCAGTGGGAAAGACGGACTTCCATATATTCCTGTGTTTATGTATTTTAAAATGCTATTTATTTTTGCGATGCAAAATTGAATTTTCTTCAAGCATTACTCCAGTCTTCAGGGACCCATAAATCCTTCTAATATGCTGATTCATTGCTCAAGAAACATTTTGGACTTTCTGGTGTGTAAATAAAGGCAAAAAGTTTTTGGAATTCTGCACACAAAACGTTTTATTTACAAATTTGGTAAATGCTTAGTTTTGGGATAAAGGATTTTACAGCAAATTCAAACCAGTCAGTCACTCGGCAACTCTGAGTCAATCAAAGCTTCCTGTACCAGACCGCGAGCTTAAGAGCCAGCCGCTTGTTTTTGATGTGGAAACGCAGAACGTTTCAAATTGCCATGAATCAGATCATTGCAAGAAACATCTTTTACCACTGCATTCGTGTATTTCCAGGAGAGGGATTAAGGGAAAGTGATTTTTGTCCTAATCAGATTCAGGCAGGATTTGAGGGGCTTTAGCAGCCCTCCGAAGAGTAATTCTCTCCGTGACGTGAGCAGACGTTAAGGCATGTTTTTTAAATTTGCATTCTGACAAATTATGTTTAAATCTCAGTGATATTAAATATTTTGCGGCTGACTGTGTGTGTCTTTGGCGAGGTGCTTAAGGCTGGTTTACAGTGAGCACGTGTGTTTGTTTATTTCTGGGAAGAGGGTCAGAGCGGGCAATCGTGAGGATCTCAGATCTGCAGCGTCGCCCTGGCCGACTCTGTCTAGAAACATTATGCTTGGAGCTCGGCCCTGTTCGCAGAGGCAGAGGGAGTAACAAATACTTCACGCGACAAAACTCCCAGAAGGCCCTATGGTGAGTCATAACCGCAAAAAAGCATGATATTTATTTAAAGGTGCACTCAGACTTCCCAGTCCCAGTTGATTTAGACCTCATACTGACACCTACTGGTGTGGAAGCATGAAATTGTTTACCATCTTCTGCTGTGACCGTCGTGTGTTTGCACTCTGCCTGACGTTTTTACTTGGTTTGTGGCATGTGAGCTCCGTCGCAACTTTTTCCAGCGTTCCAGTGTTTAGACATTTTATTTTTCCACTGGACTGTCTGGTCACGCACATGCCAATCCATCACTCCAGACTATGCTGTTGACTCATGCTCCATTGTTATGTTGTTTCTATGGTTTGTATATTGTATAAGTTGTTATATTGTTTGATTTGCTTGTGCTGTTTAGATGTACTTAGATGTTTATGCTTTCTAAAGCGCCTTGAGCACTGAAAACGCTATATTTAAGCAAACATGTTGTTGTTATAACAAGCAGGTCATGTGATCTCAACATGGCGGCGGGCATCACTTTAAGGTACTATTGATTAAAACGTTTGCCCAAAAAATGACTGAGCGCACCTTTATTGTTTAGTTTAAAGAAATAGTTAAAAAGTTTTCAAAAATTAAAATTCTGTCATCATTTACTCACCGTCATGTCGTTCCAAAACTCTGAAACATGAAAGAAGCTATTTTAAAGAATGTTGGTAAACAAAACGTTTCAGTTCCCATTGACTTCAATTGTATTTGGGGTTTTTTTGCCCATGGAAGTCAATTGGAACGAAACCATTTGGTTACCAACATTCTTAGCATTCTCGGTGAGTGAATGATGACAGTGTTTTCATTTTTGGGTGGATTATCCCTTTAATAATACTGTCCGTTTTTCGATTCATCTAGTTTACAAGCACAGAGAGAGTGATGTGCTTATTTAATCGGAGTTGTACATCTCAAAGCACTTTGTAAGGACATTTAAAGAGCCTAATATAAGATTTGAAAACACTGACTGTTCAGCTTTGGAAGGCAGACTGAAGGTCTCGCAGTGATTAACAGCTGTGTTTAGAAATCAAAGCAAACACTTCACTTCATGTGCCTCATAACTGAAGATGAATTCTCTTCAAAGTATCTGCAGCATGGCGATGTTTTGTAATTATTCATGTTTATCCTCAGGCGATATTCAACCATTTGTTTTAATACAGCTGCTTCAAATGCAAACAAGAACATTGATTTAATATGTTAAGCACTAACATAACTTGCACCCAAAGCAAACACACTTCTCTTATTCATTCTATGAAATGATGGCCATATTACCGCTGTGGTAGCCTAGCAATGTATGAACAGTGTTGGGAGTAATGCGTTACAAAAGTAATGCATTACAGTAACTGATTACTTTTTGCTGTAACGCAGTAGTGTAAGGCATTACTAATCAATTTTCAGTAACGCTTGTGCTACAACACACTTTTAGCCCCAATTCTTTTTCTTTCTTTTTTTTTATTTAAGTCGGGCTCCGACTTTTTTATGTCCCTAGTCCTGGTCCTTCAGGCCAATATTCATGTCATAGTTCAGACGCGGGCCGGTCCTCGGGCCTGTTTTAGGCTTCTCCTTATCTTTATATTTTAGACATCCATCGATTATTGATGGAGACACGCCTTTAGAGTGAAGTGCATCTTCACGGATAACGATTATATTCAATTGTTTTTGTTTTTATTTATTTCGTTAAGTAGTAATTTAAAGCTTTCTATAGATATATTTATCATGTCAGTGAGGCATGTATTCGCTGACTTTCGGTTCATTTTTGTGAAGCGCTCCTGTTCAAGATAAAAGCACGACGTTTTGTTGATATTGTGAGTGCACACAAATAAAAGTAGACACTTTACAGTTACGAATGATGTGTTTCTCTTACCTTTATGATCAAAAATTAGTGCAAGTTGTTTCCATTGAAAAAAAAATTGCAATTGATTGCGCTGGCGCTTAATACAAAGCCGGAACGAAATATAAACACTTTGCCATTGGGGCAGGCTCTAGTACATTTAGTCATTTTAGAATGTTAAGTTCTACTTCTGTACATATTTTGGTGAAAGTAACTCAAAAGTAATACAGGAGTCATGTAACGCATTACAATTCTGAGACAGTAATATTGTAAGGTAAGGAATTACTTTTAAATAACAGTAACAAGTAATCTGTAATGTATTACAGTTTGGAAGTAACTTGCACAACACTGTGTATGAACTATAAAGGAAGACTTAAAGGTATAGGTGAGAATTCTGTAATTTTTACTATGCTATGCTATGCTATGCTATACTATACTATATACTTTACTATTCTACTTCTACACCTAAAATATAATGAATGTTTTTAAGGACTGAGTCGCTTAAAAATGACGAAAAGTGCCATAAAATGGTTATTTAAAATAATTTTATCTCAAAGTGACAAATATACTATTCATTTAAATCATGGAAGAGTTCATGCAAGATGTAGAGAGTGTTTTCAAATGATTTCATTTAGTTTAACGTGTGTGTTGCAGAGAGGAGAACATGTCTCCAAATGGTCTCATTGTGTTCATAAAGATCCATGGAATGACATGAGGGTGAGTAAATGATTATATAATTTTGATTTTGGGTGAACTATCCCTTTAAACTGAGAAAATCTTCATTGCAAAAATATTTTAGCTCTGTTTTAGGCCTTAATGCTGGCACTCATAAAGTAGATACATGTGAGATCTCACTTGAGCTTTGCAGATGTTTTGTGGATACAGTGTAAGGTATTAACACAGAGCCAGCTCACAGGTGTTTGGCCAAGACCTCGGTATTTAAAAACTCCTCAAAAATGGAACGGAAAGTCTAAAATATTAGGCACTGTTTTCATTTTGTAAACCTGTAAAAGCAGGATAAAGACCTAACCCACCGAGCTCAGTCCAGTATTTCACCCTGAACAAACAGAGGTCAGCTCAGCATGATAACATGCCTACCACTTTCCCAGAGTTCCTACACTGACTTCTGAGCAGCTGCCACGTGGCAGGCAAATCTGTCTTTAGTAGGTTAGGTTAGGATAAAAGAAAGCTACACAAACAATGTGAATGCACATATCAGGTATAGTGGGGGCCCAAAAGCATGAGTGACATGTTTGTGTTCTAATTTAATACTTTTAAAAAAGTTAATTTATATTTGTCTCATGTATTTCAGTGACCCAGTGAATATGTATTTCAGTGAGAGTCAAAAATGTTTCGTGAAAAGTAACATTTTACTCGCACACACGCACACACACACATATATAAATATATATATATATAGAGGAGTGTATAAATACGTACAGTACATGCAAACATAAATATATTTTGAATAAATGCTGTTCTTTTTAACTTTTTATTCATATATCACAGGTACAACCCCCCCCCCAGGACAACAGTGATAGTTTCCAACAGTAATAATAAATCAGCATATTAGAATGATTTCTGAAGGAAAATGTGACACTGAAGACTGGAGTAAGAGCGGATTAAAAATCAGCTTTGCATCACAGGAATGTTTTTTTTTAAACTATATTAAAATAGAAAAACATTATTTTAAATGATTATAATATTTCACTGTTTTCTTCCTTTTTCTTTCTTTTTCTTTTTGGATTTTGGTCAAATAAATGCAGCCTTCACAAGCATTAGAGACTTATTTAAAAAAAAAAAAAGTACTTATCCCAAACTTTTCAATGGCAATATATATATATATATATATATATATATATATATATATATATTTATATACATATAATCTATATATTTATCTACAGTCGTGGTCAGAATTATTGACACCCTTGGTAAATATGATCAAAGAAGGCTGTGAAAATTAATCTGCATTGTTAATCCTTTTTATTTTTATTTCACAAAAAATTCACAAAAATCTAACCTTTCATTTGAGAATAAGAATTTAAAATGGGAGGAAATATCATTATGAAATAAATGTTTTTCTCTAATACACATTGGCCACAATTAACGGCACCCTTTTATTCAATACTTTTTGAAACCTCCATTTGCCAGTTTACCAGCTCTACATTTTCTCCTGTAATGCCTGATAAGGTTAGAGAACACCTGACAAGAGATCAGAGACCAATCCTTCATCCAGAATCACTCCAGATCCTTCAGATTCCCAGCTCCATGACGGTGCTTCTCTTCAGTTCACATCACTCATTTTCTACAGGGTTCAGGTCAGAGAACTGGAATGACCATAGCAGAAGCTTGGTTTTGTGCCCAGTGACCCATTTTTGAGGTTTGTGTTTGGATTATTGTACGGTTGGAAGATCC
Organism: Barbus barbus; assembly: GCF_936440315.1. Classification (NCBI taxonomy): domain Eukaryota; kingdom Metazoa; phylum Chordata; class Actinopteri; order Cypriniformes; family Cyprinidae; genus Barbus; species Barbus barbus. Next base: position 25,657,316 of record NC_136742.1, read on the forward strand.
AAACATGGCCCATTATAAGATTTCTAACAGAGTCATTGGTTTTTTTTATCTGTTGGTATTTGATAGAATCCATGATGCCATGTATCTAAACAAGATGTCCAGGACCTCCAGCAGAAATATAGGCCCACAACATTAAAAATACAGCAGTATCTTTTATTGTACACATGGGGTACTTTTTTATGCCTGTGTTCACCAAACCCATCATGAGTGTTTGCTGCTAAAAAGTTAATTGTTTAGTTTTATCTGACCATAGAAGCCAGTCCTATTTGAAGTTCCAGTCGTGTCTGACAACTGAATATGCTGGAGTTTGTTTTTGGATGAGTGAGAAGAAAAAAAAAATAATAAAAAAAATAATAATAATTATCTGTACTGCGTTAGGCTAACCATGACTTGTAATAGCACTTGCACGTTATTGCTCTTTTGTTGGTTTTGATTGCTTCTTATGTCCTCATTTGTAAGTCACTTTGGATAAAAGCGTCTGCTAAATGACTAAATAAATAAATAAAATATTTTTTTCTTGAAACCCTCCCGAACAACATGTGGTGATGTTTGACAATTTTTTTAAGGTTTTCTGACCCCGAAGTTCAACCTTTCTCTACAATTCTCCAGCTGTGGTCCTTGAAGAGTCTTTAGTCACTCTAATTCTCCTCCTCACCGTGCATTAGGACGATATAGACACATGTCCTCTTCCAGGCAGATTCATAACATTTTCTGTTGATTGGAAATTCTTAATTATTGCCCTGATGGTGGAAATGGGAATTTTCACTGCTCTAGCATTTTTCTTAAAGCCACTTCACTAATTTGAGAAGCTCAGTTATCTTTTGGTGCAAATCAGAAATATATTCTTTGGTTTTTCTCATTGTGATGGATGATTAAGGGAATTTGGACTTTGTTTTCCCTCCTATTTATATTTCTGTGAAACAGGAAGCCATGGCTGGGTAATTTCATGTTCATAATCCCCCTGGAGTGCTCAAAATTGTAAATATGACTGGAAATATACTTCAGAGATATTTTACTCATAAGAATTTCTAGGGGTGCCTATAATTTTGTCCAATGTGTATTTGAGAAAAAACATTTATTTCATAATGTGATTTCCCCCCCATTTTCAGTTGTTTTAGTTCAATGAAAGGTTAGATTTTTGTGATTTTTTTTAAATAAAAGATCAAAAGGATTAATAATGCAGGTTTATTTTCAGAGCCTTCTTTGATCATATTTACCAAGGGTGCCAATAATTCTGACCACAACTCCATCTTTCTATCAATCACTTTATCCTTCCTTGAAAATGGCTTTGGAAATCAAATCATGTAACTCAGCTATGCATAAGAAAAAGGGCTTAATTAAGTGTATTGTGTAGGTTTCACATTTAATTAGGTTCTAATCATGGTCATTTCCAGTCAATCAACAGCTATTTAAAATGCGCAAGTGTTCCTCTCTGTCTTATGGCGCCTGGCTTTTAAAGTTAAAGCCTTTGACTGAGCTAAAGCCTATATTGACCCACATACTGTACATGGATGTCATGTGAGTGTAAATAAGGCCTAACTGCAGGGCCAAGGTCAGTATAATGTCTCACAATTATCCAGCTCTAGATCATTAAAGCCTCCTTAAGCCAGACAGGCAATGCTAGGAAGGACTTCACTAGGGCTGGCCCCTGGGATCTCTCCAGCAACCTGACAGCCCAACTCCACTCTCTCTAATATGTGCTAATTGCATTCCCTCTTACTCACTAGATGAGAAGAATGTACATGTTATTTCGGCACCAGGGCCAATCAGCAGATTCCAGCTTTGAAAGTAAAAACATAGCTGGTTGAGTCAGAAAGGTGAAGATAAGGTGCACTATAAAGCAATATCTTGTTGACTTTCTGTATTACTTTCTTTTTTTCTTTTGAACATAAATGAAGATATTTTGAAGTCCCCATTGACTTCCAGAATATGGTTTTAAAAAAATACTTTGGAAGTCAATGAGGATCAGCAACTGGTTACACACATTCTTCAAAATATCTCCTTTTGTGTTCAGTAGAACAAATTAGTAAATGACGACAATTTTCATTTTTGGGTGAACTATCCATTTAAGGTTTCAATAGAGAGATACTGAACGGTAATATTGTATTATCAATTATGGTGTTACGGGGCTGATGAGACGTGAGACATGCGGATCCATGTGCAAAGCTTTATTATAAAACATGGTCATACAGGCAGGGTCGAGAGACAGCAAACAGGTATGGCAGAGGCAAGACAGAGCAATCCGTGGAGCAAGCGTGGGTCAACGATCGGCGTACAAAATCCAGACAGGGCAAGGCAGAGAGAATAATCCAAGAACTCGGGCAGGGTCAGACACGGAAAGGAAAACAAGGCAAGGCAAGACTATGAAAACTAGGAACGCTTTGTAAGGTAGCACGCTAACAATACTCGGCCCTGAGCTAGAGCAAGTCCCAGGTTAAATAGTGTGTGTGATGGGGTGATCAGTGAATTCAGCTGTGTGATCAGTGTAATCAGCTGCGTGTCGTCAGTGCAATGGATTGTGGGTATTGCAGTCCAGAGAAGTGTGGTGTGAGAGTCAATGTGGTGAGTGAGTGACATCTGGTGGTGATTGTCCGGAAGAGCATGGACCAGATTCGTGACATAGCCCCCCCCCAAGGAGCGGCTTCCAGACGCTTCCAAATAATCCAGGAGGGCGGTGGAGCGGAGGCGGAACAGGGGGAGGGACGGAGGGCCAGGTCCGTGAGGAAGTGGGAAGACCGGGGACTGAGGCAGAACCGGCAGAGCAGGACACCCAGGCGGAACCGGAGACCAGGACAGAGCAAGAGCCCACCAGGGCGGAGTAGATGACCACCAGACCGGAGTAGAAGACCACCACCAGACCCGAGCAGAAGACCCCCACGGCGGAGCAGACGACCAGCAGACCCGAGCAGAAGACCACCATGGCGGGGCAGACGACCACCAGACCCGAGCAAGAGCCCACCAGGGCGGAGTAGACGGACCAGGAGCCCACCAGACCGGAGTAGAAGACCACCACGGCGGAGCAGATGACCACCAGACCCGAGCAGAAGACCACCATGGCGGGGCAGAGGACCACCAGACCTGAGCAGAAGACCCTCGCCAGGAAGCAGACTGGGCAGGAAACCATGGCAGAGTCTGAGATCTGGGGGAAACAGAGACAGACAACACAGGGAGAGCAGAGACATACAATACAGGGAGAGCATTCATGATCTCAGGGGGCGTGGCAGGGCAGGACGAGGATTCATAGACTGCGTTTATAGCCGTGACAGGACAAGGCGTGAGCTCACAGACGGCATCTTTAGCCGTGACAGGACAGGGCGAGAGCTCACAGACGGCCTCTTCGGCCGTGACAGGACAGACAGTGAGTTCAGGGGAGGCCTTCATGACCGTGACAGGGCAGACAGTGAGTTCAGGAACGGCCTCCATGGCCGTGACAGGGCAGACAGTGAGTTCAGGGGCGGCCTTCATGACCGTGACAGGGCAGACAGTGAGTTCAGGGGCGGCCTTCATGACCATGACGGGGCAGACAGTGAGTTCAGGGGCGGCCTTCATGACCATGACGGGGCAGACAGTGAGTTCAGGGGCGGCCTCCGTGGCCGTGACGGGGCAGACAGTGAGTTCAGGAACGGCCTCCGTGGCCGTGACGGGGCAGACAGTGAGTTCAGGAACGGCCTCCGTGGCCGTGACAGGGCAGACCGTAAGTTCAGGAATGGCCTCCATGGCCATGACAGGGCAGACCATGAGGTCAGGAACGGCCTCCGTGGCCGTGACAAGGCAGACCGTGAGTTCAGGACCGACCTCCATGGCCGTGACAGGGCAGACCATGAGGTCAGGAGTAGGTGCCACCACTTCGGGAGGTTCTGCAGCGGAAGCCGCCACCTCTGGAGGCACTGGAGCAGACTCGTGGACAGGAGAGGCCTCAGCAGTACACTCGTGGACAGGAGAGGCCTCAGGAGCACAGTGTGCAGCCCACACACTCAAAATGGCAACCGCCATAACGGGAAGCACTGAGGTCAGGGGAACGGTCTCTGTAACAGCCAAGGTTGAGGCCCTGGGAATGCCCGCTACTCGCACCGACATCAGTGGTGGGTCCAACACACTGGATATCATAACTCGAAGGACTGACCTTGAATCTGTGGTAACAGACTCTGGCTGAGGAGCTGAGGCGTGAAGTGACTCTGGCTGGAGCACTGAGACGTGGTGTGACTCTGGCTGGAGCACTGAGACGTGGTGTGACTCTGGCTGGAGCACTGAGACGTGGTGTGACTCTGGCTGGAGCACTGAGACGTGGTGTGACTCTGGCTGGAGCACTGAGACGTGGTGTGACTCTGGCTGGGCAGGCATGACGTGAGCAGACTCTGGCTTGGCAGGCATGACGTGAGCAGACTCTGGCTTGGCAGGCATGACGTGAGCAGACTCTGGCTTGGCAGGCATGACGTGAGCAGACTCTGGCTTGGCAGGCATGACGTGAGCAGACTCTGGCTTGGCAGGCATGACGTGAGCAGACTCTGGCTTGGCGGCGACAACGTGAAGGGGTGCTGTTGCTGCTGCCATTTTGTGAGTGAGTGAGGTGTCGCGTTCCTCCGCGACACCCACAGTAAAAGAGGAGCCCACACACAGTAAAGCATAGTCCATAAATTGACTGAGAGATGAGCGGGGACCCTCGCGGATTAACCTTGACTGGAGCGGCTGATTAATGCCCTCGCAAAAAAAATCTATAAGTGCATAGTCCGGCAGATCTGAAAAATAAGCGAGGTCTAAGTACTCCTGAACATACTCCTCGAGCGGTCTCGAACCCTGCTCGAGGGTTAACAACAGTAGTGCAGTGTCCATACCTGGCCAATGTCTATTAGAAAAGCCGCTGGATCCTCTTTTGGCCGAGTATTCTGTTACGGGGCTGATGAGACGTGAGACATGCGGATCCATGTGCAAAGCTTTATTATAAAACATGGTCATACAGGCAGGGTCGAGAGACAGCAAACAGGTATGGCAGAGGCAAGACAGAGCAATCCGTGGAGCAAGCGTGGGTCAACGATCGGCGTACAAAATCCAGACAGGGCAAGGCAGAGAGAATAATCCAAGAACTCGGGCAGGGTCAGACACGGAAAGGAAAACAAGGCAAGGCAAGACTATGAAAACTAGGAACGCTTTGTAAGGTAGCACGCTAACAATACTCGGCCCTGAGCTAGAGCAAGTCCCAGGTTAAATAGTGTGTGTGATGGGGTGATCAGTGAATTCAGCTGTGTGATCAGTGTAATCAGCTGCGTGTCGTCAGTGCAATGGATTGTGGGTATTGCAGTCCAGAGAAGTGTGGTGTGAGAGTCAATGTGGTGAGTGAGTGACATCTGGTGGTGATTGTCCGGAAGAGCATGGACCAGATTCGTGACATATGGCTTCGTTCATGGCATGGTTAAAACTTTTTAAAAGCATTTGAGTGTGATATAATCATCCTTATATTAAAATATGACTTGAGTAGTTCACCCAAATAAATAAATACTGTAAATAATGATATTTCTCTGAAAAACAATCAATGCATTATGAAAAAGAGGTTATTTATCATATCCAAGTTGCTATGAATTGGTTTCCAGTTCATATAGACTCTCTCTCTCACTTACACACACACACACACACACACAAAATGCAATTGCGATTTATATATTCTTAATCGCGATTTATGTATTCTTATTACTATTACTTTAATGGATTTTTCTTAGATTTTTTTCTAAATCACTTTGACTTTCAGTGCACAAGGACTTCCATTAAAGTTTGTTGAACCAGGGCAATTGAGCTTCACAGCAGAGGGATTTTCCAGTTATTTAACACATCTGGCTTACCTGACTCCTGGATTTACAGTAAAAGGTTTAAAGATCAAATTTAGATCAAGGGGTAATTACCTAAAATCATGCCTTTGTTGAAGGTAGGCTTATCTGGTGAAGGAAAGTATAATCACAAGCTTTTGTGATGTTAAGGCTTACCTACATTACCATGTTATCATGGCTCATCATGATGTCACAACATATAAGTGCTATGTTGTGTTAGAATTAAAGATATGACATGCTTCACTTTTAATGATGCCTAAATTTGTAAAGCTAATTTTAGTGAAATTAGTGGCCAAATATTTTTTTTTTAAATTGAAGGGTGGTCCCCACCAGTGACGCCTTTGTTTCCTAACAACCGAAGTCAACGTTAACTCTTATTCTGGCCATTTTAACATAATTACAGAATTTTGGTTTCTTAATTAAGTTTCTAGTTTCTAATTATTTCTTATTTTGTCTACCATGGTTTGGCTCTCATCTTCTGCTGATTTGTCAACAGGATGTGGGAGGGTTTGTCATATAAAAAAAAAAAGCAAATAAAACTGATTTGCCAACTTTATGACTTTCATAAATGTCCAGATGAGCACATAGCGTTGTCGTAAACTCAGAGAATAAAAGGATTTCTAGTAATAAACGTTAAATACAGCCGCTTGACATTTAAACAGACTCCCACAGTAAAACAGTTTTGCGTCTTTGACCAGCATGGTGCCATATTTTGTACTTAGTGATCCAGTGCACAAACTTTCCTCAATAGCAATTTGTCCAAATGAAACGCAAGTTTCATATTTTATTTTAGGCGAGTCTCGCTAAATTACAGACTGGTCACTGGTGCTGAAACAAAAATGCTGCTTTTTGTGTGGTAGCTGATTTTCTCAAACCTCTGTTGAAATGCTTTGCAGTTTATCTAATCTCAGATCTCTGCGTGCTTTCTCCAATCATCTAAGTGAGTGATTTGTACATACGCCAGTTCATTCAACTTCCCATGAAAATGTTTACTGAGCCATTGCTAATCTTTGTTAGGTGAGTGAGCTTTATTTAAAACTTGGAAAAAGCAGTCCTGAAACTTCTGAAGGAATGTATTTGTGGATATATTGTTCATGGATGATTTATATTTTGTAAAAATGGAACATGATAATCTTCTTCATTCATAGCTGTGTCATTATCGAGTGAGAAAGTATGGTCATTTACATACATTGTGACTGCAATAATCAACCATAATGTTTCTCAAAAGTGAAATCAAAACAAAACCATTGTCTGAACGCCTGCTTAAACATCCCTGAATGCTGAGTGCATTGTTTTCATAGCATGGATTTGTAGGAATCACAGAGCAGAAGCTCTTCTTAGGAGAGAGGATTAGAGGAAAAATGTGATGGCATTCCAGAGGTGTTGCTGTAGAAACCGAGGAGTTGGCCATTGTAACGGGTCAGCAGCTTCTGGACAGGTGATGTGCTCACACAGCAGCGAGGCCCATAGAGACTCTGAATCCCAAAGCACAACTAGCTCTAACAATGGCCCACAAATTCACGCTTTTACCACAAGATGCACAACATTTCTGTGGAAACCATCATACGTTTTTTGAAAGATTTGAAAGTTGGTGTTCTTATTATTTTAATTTTTTATATTATTTTATCCATCACAAATCACACTTTCTGTCTTAAAATATGAATTTTTATATTTAAAAAAAATTGAATTATTTAAATTTTTGTACTCTGATAATCTAAACTAAAATATTTATATTATAAATATATATTATTTGTTTGTTTGCTTTTTTCTGCATTGTCAGCATGCTGAAATATAAATATAAATAAATCAAGGTAAATTTGACACAAGAACAGAATATTTTTGTTGTGCATTATTTCAAGTCATTTTGTCAAATTATGAAAAAGTGTGAAAATATTATTTAAATTTGTGAGAAATTATGCTTTGGTTTTAAAATGGTTTTAATTATAGTTTAAGTTTTGATTGTAGTTGACTATAATAACCCTGATGATAACTATAAAATTAGACCAATGGAGTCCTATTTTATTATGACAATTTTTAAAATGTAATTTCCACCACATATGAAATATGGTAAATAGTTTGAGATATATTGGAGTGACATTTGTTAGTTTAGAAAAATGATTTAAAAAATTTGATAAATTTGGTGGTTTATTGGTATACAAATTAAATAAATTAATGAGAGAGTGTAAAAAACATTTCCTAAAGTCCACATTTCTAGTAGTGCCCAGAGTTGAGGGAACACCCAGCCACTTTTCACTGAACAAGAGAAAATGTCAAAGAGAATAATCTGGGATGGGTGTAGGAGGGTGAAGATGAAGGTGGGGGCAGTAGTTTGGAGTGGTGCACAGTCTGTCCTTCCTGGGAATTAATATGGATTGGTGATTCCCAGTATTGTGCGCCCCTCTGGAGCTAGAAGATTAAAAGTGTCCTGCTCATTCAGCTACCGCTCAGGAATCGAGAATAAACAGTAACACACAGCTGAGTCAAGAAGAGAGAGGAAAAGAGTGATTACACTTTTACGGGAACTCGACTCTTCAACCTTTTGTTCTCACAATGAAACTCTGCCTCCTAAGGTCTGTACTTGGGGGTCCGGGAGATGGAGGGAGGTACCTGGAAAAAAAAGACAGTGTATCTTGGCTAGCAAAACAATAATGGGAAGTCCAATGAGGTTGTCCCTGTTAGGGGTCTTTTTTACAGTACCAAAGACAAGGGCAAATAACAGAGGAAGTAAATTAACTTTCGCATACTTCCTGGTGACAGCTTCATATACATTCTAGATTGATTTGACTGCGAATATGATTCTTAACAGTGAGAGCAAAAGAAACAATGCTTCTTTACTGGAATTTGCAGAAGGGCCGACAGCTCACAGGAAGCCATTGAGGGTGTTTCGACAGCCACCAGAGTCTGATTCACCATTCCCACGCAGTCAATTGCTTAGGTGGGAATGTAGAACGCATAAATTTGTTCCTAAGTACCTTGACATCAGCATTAATGGCCCTTGGCGTATTGCATACTAAATTGATATACTTGAAGATCAAAGGTTGACTGGAGGTGTAACACTCACGCTGTGGTTTTTGCAGAGAGTTGTCACTAATGTGACAGTGACGTCCGTACCGGAGCTCAGGGGAGCAGTCAGGCCTGCTTATGTTTAGCTTCCTCCAGTATTGTCTCGATTGTGTACTCATAAACATGTGCTGACAAATAGTCTTGGCTCTGGATAAATTTATGGGCGGTTTGTAGCATTTTATTATAAACAGATTGAAGATGTTTCTAACAGATCAGGCTGAAAGAACATGGAAGGTCTAGAAGGGATGCACATAAATAAGGTTTAACAGTTGTTTGATTTATTAAGCAGTAGCCCCAAATGTATTTGGAAAAAGTCCACTTAAATCACACTCACACGCGAACAAATGACGCTAGAGTTTTCTCAGAGCTAGCTTGAGTTTTTAGAGACTTTTTTCAACTTTTAACTGTTTAACTTACTTATGATTTTTAGTGGATGTATAAAGTCAGGATGTGGATGTGTAGTTCACCCCATGGGTCAACTGTGGACATTTTCCACTAACATTTAACCATTAAACGGTAAAAAAACATGTTGTTTAAAAGGGGTGCTTGTGCTATATTATTCTACAGATAAATGTCACATGATTTAATATTTTATTATGTAATGCAGTCAAACTGAAGCACTATCATTAACATGTTTGGAGTCAGAAAGATTTTTGAAAAAAGACTGAAGACTGCATTTATTTCACTAAAAAATACAGTAAAAACAATACTATTGTAAAATACTATTAGAATTTTAAATAGATAATTTTCTGTAATATATTTGAAATGTAATTTATTCCTGTGATGGCAAAGCTGAATTTTCAGCATCATTACTCCAGTCTTCAGTGTCTCGTGATCCTTCAGAAATCATTCTAATATTATGATTTGCTGCTCAAAACATATTTCTTATTAATATTGAAAACAGTTGTGCTGCACAACATTTCTGTGGAAACCATAAATTTTTTTGAAAGATTTTTTTTAATGAATGCTTTGTGGCTGATGCTGCTGTTGATGTTCTTTTGTACCTAACATCTGAAAGATCATCTTGTGCTCTTTTTTTTTGTTGTGTGTGCCAAGGTTGACTGCAGTGGCCTTCAGAGTGGGCACAGCATTTTTTGAAGGGATTTACAGGGAACTGCAGGTGTCATGGGCCTGTGGGCTGTATGGTACTATTGTGAGAGGAACAATGGCGCAGAAAGCTTGGGAACCGCTGCTTTGCTTTGTTCTCGGCTATTGTCTGTTCCCAGGATGTCCTTCAGGAAAATGCCAAAAAAAGGTCAAGCAGCTGACACTCTACATTACCTTCACAAGACGATGAAATGATTGGCAGGGGAAGACAAAGGAAAATCTTGATTGGTTAATCTCACACCGTCAAAAATTTATGAACGTAAGTTTTATGTCTGAGAGAGATACACTGAAAAAATTGGGTGATGAAACAATATTTACACAGAATTTGCTAAATTGTAAATGTCACAAATAATTACAAAGAGACAGCAAGTAACACATTGAAAAATATATAATTTATTTATTTTTATTTTTTTTTTAAGTAGGAAGACCAAACGTTTCTTGTACAATGTACTTCAATAATCTTTGTTTTCTTTACAACTTTGGAAAGTCTTTTTTACAGTGATTCCCTAACGTTAATAATGCACTTTAAATGGAAATGTGAGTGCTGCTTTCCTGGACAAAACTTGCTGTGATGCTGCAGGTTTTGTGGAAGGTTGCCAGGGTGTTGCAATATGGCTGCTTAGGTGTTGTCTAAACTCAAGAACCCAGTCTGTCGGATTGAACCAATACACAGCTTCACTGAAGTGGAAGATGTGATTGAATCAGCCAATCATTACTTAATTCACATAAGGTTGCTAGGATGTTATTTCTGTGCTTTTCAGGGGCAGTCAGACATTGCAAACACACATACCAAAGCTGTACTATATTAAATTGATCAAAACTAACAGTAAAATATGTTTTATAATATTTTAATATTTATGTTTTATATTATTTTCAACATTGACAATCAGCATATTTGAATGTATACATGTAAGGACAAATGCAGCATCCCTTAGTGTGACACTGAGAAAACCCTCTGAGTGTCCTTGCTTTTGGAAGTACTGAGCATTGTTAGAAGACCTCTATTTATATTTTTTTCTCTTTTTTTTCCAAGGGAAATTATGCTTTTCACTCGTCAAAGCTATTTATAATTAGGAGTGACTGTTGTATGTTGGGAAGGCAATTACAACAGGATGTGACCCGTTTCCACGTTTACAGTTTTCAAAGCAGGGCAGAGAGAAGCTCAAATGAATCAAAACAGTCCTCCCCAGTAACAAGTGCCTGAAACCAAAGCACAGAAACTGGGATTGGGGTCAGAGGTCAGATGTTACAGTAAACAAATTTAAGAAGCTCATTATGAAAGAAAATGATGAAACATCAACTTCTGACAACAGCTGACAGCACACATTTCTCAGCATTTTAGTACGGGATATGTTACTGGCTGTTATTTGTCCCATTTAATCAGTTTATTAAAGTAATAAATTAAATTGATTGCTAAAAAGGATTTTTTCTTAATTAGTGTGTTTGTCCAAATATCTAAACCAAATATCTATAAAAGAAGATAAATTTTGAAGCTTAAATTTAAATTAAAAGCTTGCTTTCAAAAGAATCTACTTGTAATTTTATGTATAATACAGATGTAATTTTTATATATATATATATATATGTATATGTGTGTGTGTGTGTGTGTGTGTACGTACATACATACATACATACACACGCACACACACACACACACACACACACACTGTATGTATTCTATACAGTTTATTAAATGAAATTATAGGCTTGTTTTAGAGAATACATTTTTAAAATATATTTTTGATATGAATATGAAATTGAATTAGTGTCTGTTCTTTCGTTTGATCCCCCATAACAATTTAAAAAAAATCATCCAAAATGCTATGTGTGCATGTTATATAATGAAAGCTTGTGTAAAATTTGGTAGCATCTTTGAGTTAATGAATGCTTTGTTTTTTTAATTATACAGCTCCATGACCTTTAGCCCATATGCACATTGCTGTAGACCAAAAAATGGCTGCTGCTCCTCAAAACGTTCCTTATTCAAGCACAAGTCATAAAACTGAAAGACAAAACAAACACAAACAGTTGTGGGCGACTGACCTTGCCAAACTTTTAGGGAAAGACAGCTGGAACAGTAGGCCTGTCGTTTCAACAAAACGCCTTTAATTAGAAAATAGCAGCCTAAGAAACTGGATGGGGACATGGAACGTGAGCTTTGTTTGTTAAACATTGCCTCATCGTTTATTTATTTTTGTACATTTAGTAGCGCTAGATATCTTTTCATAATTGAAAGGAAGGCTAACACGACAAAAGCACAATTCCCTGGTGAAAATTGATGCTTCGGCACCAAAGAGTGATGGGAATGCTGGGACACACACCTTCGTCTAAGCTCTTGTTTGTGTCTGGCTATCATCAGTATCATTACAGTGCTAATCTGGGTGTGGTTGGCAGGAAGAGACTCGGCCCAGTGTACCCAAAACAAAGACTGGAGCAGCGAACCCAGAGCTTCAGCAACTACAAAGCAGAAATCTGTGCGGTTGATGAGTTTACTGTGAGTTTTTCCAAAACATTTTCTTCTGTACGCTTAAAAATAAAGGTTCCTAAAGGGAGGTTTCACAGTCGTGCTGTAGAGTAGTCATTTTGTGCTCTCCAAAGAACCTTTCAGAGAATAAAACTATTTCCTCTTAGTGTGAAGAACACTTTAGAACCTTTTTCCACTGTAAAGAACCTTTAGTTTAATGGAAAGTTCACATGGATGTTAAAGGTTCTTCGTGGCACTACCCAGCAGGCACAGGATGCCAATATAACGTCAGGTTGATGTTGGACATGACTTCGTGTTGACGTCAGTATTTGACCTCAATTTGATGTTGACTTTACGTTGGATTTTGGTTACACAACCTAAAAACAACAAATATCAACATCGGCTGACATCGGTATTGGACATCAATTTAACATTGACAATAGACGTTGAATCGACATTGAATTTTAGTCTTACGACGTTGTGTGCCTGCTGGGTATGAATGCCATAACCAGAACCATAAATAAGGACCTTTATTTTCAAGAGTGTAATGAACTAGGAATAAAGATGCTAGCCTCAGTGAATTCAGAGCATAGACACAGTTGCACACAGCTGGGTTGTATTTTATTATAAGATAAAATGGTAAACCAGTATAAATGCTGAAAATAGACAGGGAGAGGAGTCTATTGCAGATGTGAGATAAATGCTGTTCCTCTCAACGGAACCCATGGGATTAAAAGAGAGACATTTCTGGTTTGATGGCAGAGCCAAACCCTCAGAGACAAACAGCACTCCAAAGAAAATCTGCAGCCTGTTGCACTTACTCTCAGTCTTTGCAGTCAGAGGATGAAGTGAAATTATGAATTGAATTTATGCACACATTTTACATTTCAACCTCATAAATCTAAAGTATGTTCTTTCTGACATTACAAATGTATTTCATATCCTGTTTTCTCATCTTTGACCTTTCTTTTCCTGATTTTTCAGCGATTCATGTCACATCAATGATGTATGGAGGCTTGGTTCCACAAAAACGGTAACTGTGATTTTATTTCTTTTATTTGCACCTTTATATTTCAGGATTTTGACTTTATTTCTCATAATTGTGACTTAACATACTTTTAGTACTTTTAAGTTAGTAAGTGACATTGTTAGGAAAAAATATTTATTTAAATGAATGCAGTTATTTTGAACTTCAAGGAAGTATCAGTTTCCATATAAATATTAAGCAGCATGTTAAAAGGATTTCTGAAGTATCATGTGACACTGTAGACAAATAGAAAATTATTTCTGAAGAGAAATACATTTTAAATATATGAAAATAGAAAATTTAGTTTTAAATTGTAATAATATTTTACAATGGATTTTTAATCAAATATATTCAGCCTTGGTGAGCATAACAGTTTCATAACAGTTAATTAAAATTTTTTTACCAAGCACAAAGTTTTGAACAGAATCACAGAATTACAACTCGAATGACAACTTTGTTTCTCTTAATTGTGATTTTATATCTTTAATTTGTTCTTCCTTTTTCATAATTGCAGCTATATTATTGCGACTTATTTAAAACATATTTAAATCTCTATTTTATCTCACAACATCTTCTATTTTTTACTCTTGAGGCAGAAATAGGCTGCGCTTGTTTCTGATATCACAGAATATCTTGTTCTCTCCATAGAGTTTTTTTTTTGTAAGGTTGTGCCATTATAAGCAGACTCTTCTTTTTCCCCTGTTCTTACACAAACAACTCACCTATCAACTTCATATCAGGAAGTTCATATCCCGACAATGTGATAGCTAATGATATACAGGCTGTGAGCACTTCTATCCTTACCCATTTGTGATTGTTTTCAGTATGATACTACTAGAGGATAAAATATGTTTCCCTCTGCTTTCTTTACAATAACAGCGATAACACTGTATCAACATGATAACATTGACATATTGGATGTTGTGTCACCCTAGGGAGGCATGAATCAGATGTCGTTACATCCAGCTACATGAGTCCTCTACCTTGGAAACCTGCCCTGATGTATCGCACATCATCGGTCATGGCGTTCACTTTCATTTGTCTTCATGAAAATAGTTTAGACATGAATTTGCCAAACAGTTATGAGGGCTTTAGAATCATCTAAAAGATTTAGCGCCACACTGAGAGAAAATACCTTGAAAGAACAATTTCAGTCCGTACCGATCTACTAAAATGACTTTTGGCAAACAGGGGTGTGCTGTTTTGCTGTGAGTTGTGAAAACAGTGTGTCACTGATGGGGTCTGGCCGTGATCTGACATACTGGGAACAACAAAATCCTCTTAACGTCATAATTGCATTAGCTCTTAATGGGCCGAATTATGCCAATTACTTATGGAACAAACGACAAAATAAACAACGCAAGGTTCTTGGTGGTAATATTAGCGCACTTAAGACGTCATGTTATTGTGCTATAAACAAATTGAAAAATAATTGAATTTAGATTTTATCTGTGAGGAAAACTTGTTCTCACCCTACTATCTCATTTCTAGCGCTGATCTAACTTTCCGTTGTGATTTACATGCGGCCAGGAATGATTAAAATGAGTAATTCTCGAGCAAAAGTCCTGTTTATTTTATTCGAGTGTATTCAGAATATGAAATATGAATGGGATCAGGGCTATTTTGTCATGGAATTTTAGCTCAACACATAACAGTAGTGTAAGCTCTTCCGTTTGATGCTTGTAATGAATGCAGAGCAGACAGTCACCAAGTTGTGCTCACCTCTTATTGAATCAGTACATTTCTGTGTAATTGGCAAGAAGGGACAAGCAAAATATGATTACATGATTGAAAATTAAATCATACAACATTTCTTGGCTCCGTGGTTTACGTAACACTTCCTACAATGGTATGGGAAGTATCCTGTACAAACATTACATAATGATTATTTGAATTTAATCATTTTAATCATTTGAAGTTTAACACTGAGTGTTTTTTTTCTTATTTGTTCAGTGAAATCAAGATAAAATCATGGATGGATGGATGGATGGATGGATGGATGGATGGATGGATGGATAGATAGACACAAGTTCATTTATTATTTGCAGAGTATTGTTCTCATTGCAGAGGGTTTAAAAAGCACAAACTTGTTCAATAACATGATACAACATCAACATTATTTGGCCGATTTTCACACACAAACACTAATTTAATTTTGCTCACTTACAGTAACATGCCATGAGAGTTTTCCTAGCACATCAAATCTCAGAGTTTAATGAGTTTATTCCTCCCACACTCTCTCTTTCTTTCTCTGTTTATGATCGCCGGTCAGTGCCGTGGAGCTGTGTACATACAAATGATTGATGTGTGGTCACACACACACACACGCCCCAAACATAGCAGAGTGTGTCTGTTTGCTGTGGCGAGGGAGCGCTGACGTGTGTGGCACCAGTGTGTGAAGGCCGGTGGGCTGAGTGTGGCCGTTCCAGTCAAATGCGTACGACTCTGGAAAGGTAATGATGTGTCTAATTGGTGTTGTGTGTCTGTGTGTGTGTGTGTGTGTGTGTGTGTGTGTGCAGTCCAGCACGTTTAATGTACATTGTCTCAAGTGCACTCTTCTGCACAAGTAGTTCAACTTCCTGTGACTGCTCCTCTGTGGGAAGAAAAATAAAGCCCTGCTGCAGAAAAGGACATGGGATATGTCGGGGTTAAAGACAGACCTTTGTAGGAAAGGTTGTTTACACATGCACAAGTATCAAGGCCAAAAGAAGGCAAATGCTAAACATCTGAAACTGTTCTTTGCCAATTCAATCCCCCAGTTCAAGTATTTGTTCATCCTTTTGGTGTTTTTTTTGCAAGCTTTCAGTTAGCCACTTTCTTGTAGTGGTATTTTTGCACAGCAGAGTTTGAGGTTAAAACTAATTACTTGTCTTGAATTAATTTTGCTAAAAGAAAATAAAGCCTGATCTTAGGAACTTTTTTTTTTTTATGACGCAAGTATTTTTGCATTATGGTACTAATTTTTGTTCTGCCCTAATTTTTGTTCAAATTTATATTTTATTTTAAAATATTGTAGAAGATGAATGAATGAATGAATGAATACATGATTAAATAAAAATGTATTGTTTTGTTTGGTTACACTTTACAATAAGGTCTCATTTGTTAACATTATCTATTATGCATTAACTAACATGAACTAACATTGAGCTATATATGCTTGACAGCATTTATTAATCTTTGCTCATGCTAGTTAAAAAAAATACAGTTCTTCATATTAATTCATAATGAATTAAGTAATGTTAACCGATACAACTTTTGATATTAAAATGCATTATTCAGTGTTGAAATTAACATTATTAACAATATAAACACTACACTTTTATGTTGTAATAAACATCAACAATATAAACAACAATATAAACATATTTTTTTCTGTTGTAATAAATTAATTAACATTAATTACATATTAAATGGGAATCTGGATTTAGAATAATGGGAATTGCAATAAATAAATGTAAAGAAAATTTGGCTGGATAATTGCCCTGAAAATAAATTAATGAATTTTTGCGCAGCAAAGTTTTAGGTTATAGTTTGTCTTTTTTTTTTGTTAACAACTGTTTATTGAATTTTATTCTGTGGAACAGTAGAACAAAACAAAAAGCAGCTGTACAAATTTAGAACCCACCCCAACCCATCTCACCCCCTGGTAGACTTAAAAAGAATAAAATAGATAAATAAAATAAAATAAATAATAATAAAAATATATTAATTAATATTAATAGATAAACAAATAACAATAAAATAATTTTTACAAAGATTTTAGAAAAGAAGACAACATTAAAAGCTGAATGCCATGAATTAACAGTTTTCACGTTAGATCCATGTATATGAGAAGTAGAGAGTTCCATTGAGATAATGTCCAGGTTCGTCTGTCCATTGCGTGAGGAGGATTACAACGGTTGACCAGCAATTGTTTTGCTGCTGTGAGAGCAGCCAACAGTAAAGATCTTTGTTGGACCGACAAGGTGAAGTCCCAAAAGTCATTCATGAGAAAATGGTGCAGAGTCAAACATATCTCAGTACCCAACAAATATGATAGGTCCACTGATAGTCCAAAAAAGTGAGAGAGAGGGGCACTCCCCCCCAAAAAATGCAAAAACGTGCCTAAAACTCCTTGGGAACAGAGATTACACTTAGGAGAAGACGACAGATTCATATAAAAATGTTTAATTGGAGTCAAGTAAACCCTATGCAGCAATTTCCAATGAATCAGAATCAGAATGAACTTTATTGGCCAAGTATGTTTACACATACAAGGAATTTGTTGTAGTGACATAAGCTCCACAGTGCAACAGAAAGACAGCAACAGGACAGGACAGAAAATAAAAGAATAATATACAAATATCCAACTATGTATGTATAGGTCAAGTATGTGTAAATTAGAAATGAGAAATAAAAATAAAATAAGTGAGTGAGTGTGGTGAATGGATAATGTATTATAGTTGTGTGTTCCACATTTATTGTTGAGTGTTCATAAGATGGATTGCCTGAGGGAAGAAACTGTTCCTGTGTCTGGTCGTTCTGGTTCTAAAAACGCTCTGTAATGTCGACCAGACGGTAACAGTTCAAAGAGGGAGTGTGCTGGATGTGAGGGGTCCAGAGTGATTTTACCAGCCCTTTTGCTCACTCTGGATAAGTACAGCTCTTGGAGAGTGGGGAGGGTTGTACCAATGATTCACTCAGCAGTCCGGACTACTCTCCTTAGTCTTCTGAGGTCAGATTTGGTAGCTGAGCTGAACCAGACAGTTATTGAAGTGCAGAGGATGGATTCAATGATGGCGGAGTAGAACTGGTTCAGCAGTTCCTGTGGCAGGTTGAACTTCCTCAGCTGGCGAATAAAGTACAACCTCTGCTGGGCCTTTCTGACAATGGAGTCTATGTGAATATCCCACTTCAGGTCCTGAGAGATGGTGGTGCCCAGGAATCTGAATGACTCCACTGCAGTCACAGTGCTGTTCATGATGGTGAGTGGGGGGAGAGCAGGGGGGTTTCTCCTGAAGTCCACAATCATCTCTACAGTTTTGAGCGTGTTAAACTCCAGGTTGTTAAGACTGCACCAGACAGCCAGCTCCTTAACCTCCTGTCTGTAAGCAGACTCGTCACCGTCCTGGATGAGACCGATCAGTGTGGTGTCGTCTGCAAACTTCAGGAGCTTGACAGAGGGGTCTTTAGAGGTGCAGTCGTTGGTGTAGAGGGAGAAGAGCAGTGGGGAGAGTACGCAGCCCTGAGGAGCTCCAGTGCTGATGGTACGAGTGCTGGATGTGACTTTACCAAGCTTTACTAACTGCTGTCTGTCTGTCAGGAAGCTGGTTATCCACTGACAGACGGAGGTGGGGACGGAGAGCTGGGTTAGTTTATTCTGAAGGGTTTCCGTGATGATGGTGTTAAAAGTGGAGCTGAAGTCCACAAACAGGATCCTCACATAAGTCCCTGGTCTGTCCAGATGCTGCAGGGTGAAGTGCAGTCCCATGTTGACTGCATCATCCACAGACCTGTTTGCTCTGTAGGCAAACTGCAAGGGGTCCAGTAAGGGTCCGGTGATGTCCTTCAGATAAGCCAAAACCAGTCTTTCAAATGATTTCATGGCTACAGACGTTAGGGCCACAGGTCTGTAGTCATTAAGTCCAGTAATTTTGGGTTTCTTTGGGACGGGGATGATGGTAGAGCGTTTGAAGCATGAGGGGACTTCGCACAGCTCCAGTGATCTGTTGAAGATCTGTGTGAAGATGGGGGCCAGCTGGTCAGCACAGGATTTCAGACAGGCTGGTGACACACCGTCTGGGCCTGGTGCTTTCCTTCTTTTATTCTTCCTGAAGACCTGGCACACATCTTCTTCGCTGATGCACTGACTACCTCGTCGTGTGCCAGCTCCTCGTACATGGAGGCACATTAACAGAGCGTGGCTACCCGCGCCCCACCGAGGCGGGGTCTGGGTGGCAAACGCTCTGGGTCGGGGACCGCTAAGGCTAAGCCGGATCTGCGGACCGTACTTAAGTCGAAGAGGTCCTCGGCCAAGAAGCCCTGACGAGCGTGGCTCCGGGCTTACGAGGGCAGACCCCTCGGGGGCAGAGTGGGTGTCCGTCTTCCCCCAGTGCCCTCGGGAGACCAGTCTGCCAACCCTGCCAGGGTTTCAGGGCCCAGCTGGCTCCAGCAAGCAGTGTTCTCAGTTTCTTCCACCCCGAAGTGTAGCAGAGCTGAGAAGCTCGCCCCCCCCCTGCGGGGGTCTCGAGAGCTCCTCATGCCAGCAGCTCTGAGTACATCAGAGGCCAGTCTCGAGAGACTGGTTCCCTTAGTAAACCATCTGGCAGCATGGAAACTACTGCCAGATGTATCTCAGTGGGTCCTGGGTACTGTAGAGAAAGTCTATCGTATTCAGTTCGGCACTCTGCCGCCGCCTTTCAACGGGGTGGTTCCCACATGCGTGGGCCCCGAGCAGGCTCTGATCATGGAACAGGAAGTAGACACTCTCTTGAGTAAGGAGGACATCGAGGTGGTCCCTCCTCACGAAAGAGAGTACGGGTTCTACAGCCGGTACTTCATTGTTCCAAAGAAGGATGGAGGGCTCCGTCCCATTTTAGATCTGCGTCAGTTGAACCGCTCAGTCAGGCGACTGAAGTTCAGGATGCTTACACTCAAACAGGTCGTGTCTCAGATCAAGTCCGAGGACTGGTTTGTCACGATAGATCTAAAAGACGCATACTTCCACATCTCCATTCTTCCCACTCACAGGAAGTTCCTGAGGTTTGCATTTGGGGGCAAAGCTTACCAATATTGGGGCCTTCCTTTCGGCCTGGCACTCTCACCCCGCACTTTCACGAAGGGTGTGGATGCTGCTCTGGCTCCTTTGTGACTCCAGGGCATCCGAATACTCAATTATTTCGACGATTGGTTGATCCCAGCTCAATCGGAGCAACTGGCGGTTCGGCATCGAGATGTCGTTCTCGCACACATGAAAGTGCTGGGGTTGAGGCTGAATGCCAAGAAAAGTGGGCTTTCTCCAGTTCAGAGAACCTCTTATCTAGGCGTGGTGTGGGATTCGACCACGATGCAGGCACGTATGTCTCCTGCTCGGATCGAGTCGATCCTCACCTCAGTCAAGAGAGTGAAAGAGGGTCAGTCACTCACTGTGAAGCAGTTTCAGAGACTGCTGGGGCTCATGGCAGCTGCGCCCAACGTGATACCTTTTGGCCTGCTGTACATGAGACCCCTACAGTGGTGGCTCAAGACCAAGGGGTTCTCCCCGAGGGGAAACCCGCTTCGCATGATCAAGGTCACGCGGCGATGCCTACGTGCCTTAGACATGTGGAGCCAAGCTTGGTTCTTGTCTCAGGGCCCGGTGTTGGGAGCTCCTTGTCGCCGCGTAATGCCAGCGACGGACGCATCCCTCACCGGTTGGGGAGCGGTCATGAGTGGCCACCCTGCCCGCGCTCTGTGGAGCGGTTGCCATCTAACGTGGCATATCAACTGTTTGGAAATGTTGGCCGTGTTTCATGCACTCAAGCACTTTCTCCCAGACCTGAGAGATCACCATGTGTTGGTGCACACCGACAGCACAGCGGTGGTCTCTTACAACAACCACCAGGGAGGTCTGCATTCGCGCCCCTTATACAAGCTGGCGCACCAGATCCTTGTGTGGTCCCAGGGCAAATTTTGCTCGCTGAGAGCCATCTATATCCTTGGGTATCTCAATGTGGGAGCAGACATTCTGTCGAGGCAGGGGCTGAGGCCTGGGGAATGGATGCTTCACCCCGAAGTGGTGAAGCAGATATGGAGAGCATTTGGCCAGGCTCAGATGGACCTTTTTGCGACTCAGGATACAGTGCAATGTCCCCTCTGGTTCTCTCTAGTTCCTCCAGCTCCTCTGGGACTGGACGCTATGGTACAGGCTTGGCCGAGGCTTTGTCTGTACGTTTTTCCCCCAATCGCTCTGCTCCCGGGAGTTCTGGCGAGAGTGCGCCAGGACGAGGTCAGCCTACTGCTAGTAGCACCGTTCTGCCCAGGCCGAGTATGGTTCTCGGACCTGATTTCTCTCCTAGACGGCTCCCCATGGGAAATTCCCGTCAGGAGAGATCTCCTCTCACAGGCGGGGGGCACTATCTTTCACCCCCGCCCGGAAAAGGCTTGAGCATACAGTCTAAAATTAGGGAAAGAAAGACCTGCATGTAATCTACATCGTTGTAAGGTAGTCAGTTTAATATGAGGACATTTCCCATCCCATATATACCATGAAACACATGCATCTAGTCTGTTCCAGTAGCCAACCGGTGGAGCGAGAGGAATCATGGAAGAAAAGAAATTGATACGTGGGAGAACATTAATTTTAATCACTGAAATACGGGTGAAAGAAGTAGGAAGACGAGACCAATTTTCCAAATCTGAGGATACTTTGGCTAGAATACCATTATAGTTTTTTTAGATTATTTCCTGCAGGGAAGGAAAAACATCTATCCCCGAGTACTTAAAGTTTTGAACCAATGGAATACATATAGAAAGGGACATGGAATCAATTTTATAATTGAGGGGAAGTAAACATGACTTACTCCAATTAATTTTAAACCCTGAGAGAGATCCAAAATGGTCAAATAAATTCAGCACATGAGGCACAGAATGTGACGGCTTCTCCAAAAAACAATAAGTTATCATCAGCAAACAAAGAAATATGATGATGAGTATTCTGCATATTTATGGGAGAAATAGTTTCAGATTGTCGGACCGCTTAAGCTAAGGGTTCCAAGGATAGGGCAAATAACAGAGGAGACAGCGGGCAACCCTGACGAGTACCTCGATGTATAAAGAATGGGTTAGAGTGAACAGAACCTGTGAGAACTCTGGCTGCTGGATTGGCATACAGAACTTTTATCATATTTATGAAACTCGATCCTAGACCCAGATGCTGTAGAACCGCCCATAAATACAGGTACATCTAAAAAAAAAAATAGAATATTGTGAAAAAGGACAATATTTTTTGTCACTCATTTCAGAAAGTGAAACCCATATATTATATAGATTCATTACACAAATGAAATATTTCAAGCCTTTATTTCTTGAAATTTTTATGATTATGGCTTACACATAATGAAAACCCAAAATTCAGTGTCTCAGAAAATTAGAATATTACATAAGATCGATAAAAAAGGATATTTTAAACAGAAATGTCAGGCTTCTGAAAAGTATGTTCATTTCTATGCACTCAATACATTGTTGGGCCTCCTTTTGCATGAATTACTGCATCAATCCGGCATGGCATGGAGGCAATCAGCCTGTGGCACTGCTCAGGTGTAATGGAAGCCCAGGTTGCTTTGATAGCGGCCTTCAGGTCATCTGCATTGTTGGGTCTGGTGTCTCTCATCTTCCTCTTGACAATACCCCATAGATTCTCTATGGGATTCAGGTCAGGCGAGTTTGCTGGCCAATCAAGCACAGTAACACCATGGTCATTGAACCAGCTTTTGGTACCTTTGGCAGCGTGGGCAGGTGCCAAGTCCTGCAGGAAAATGAAATCAGCATCTCCATAAAGCTTGTCAGCAGAAGAAAGCATGAAGTGCTCTAAAATTTCCAGTGGACCAACACCGGCAGATGACATGGCAGTCCAAATCATCACTGACTGTGGAAACTTCACACTGGACTTCAAGCAACATGGATTCTGTGCCTCTCCACTCTTCCTCCAGACTCTGGGACCTTGATTTCCAAATGAAATGCAAAATTTACTTTCATCTGAAAAGAGGACATTGGACCACTGAGCAACAGTCGAGTTCTTTTTCTCCACAGCCCAGGTAAGATGCTTCTGACGTTGTCTCTGGTTCAGAAGTGGCTTGGTAGCCCTTTTCCTGAAGACGTCTGAGCGTGGTGACTCTTGATGCACTGACTACAGCTTCAGTCCACTCCTTGTGAAGCTGTCCCAAGTGTTTGAATTGGCTTTACTTGACAGTATTCTCAAGCTTGCGGTCATCCCTGTTACTTGTGCACCTTTTCCTACCCAAATTCTTCCTTCCAGTCAACTTTGCATTTAATATGCTTTGATACAGCACTCTGTGAACAGCCACTCCTTTCAGTAATGACCTTCTGTGACTTACCCTCTTTGTGGAGGGCGTCAATGTTCATCTTCTGGACCATTGCCAAGTCAGCAGTCTTCCCCATTATTGTGGTTTCAAAGAACAAGAGATACCCAGAATGTATACTGTATGGATGGTCATTTATTGAAACTAAAATGTAAATATTCAAATATTTTGAGATACTGATTTTTGACTTTCATGAGCTGCAAGCTCTAATCATCAAAATTAAAACAAAAAAACTTTTGAAATGTTTTACTTTACATGTAATGAATATAAAATATATGAAAGTTTCACTTTTAAAAAAAAATAACTTTCCATTCTAACTGGTCAAAAGCTTTCATTGCATCTAGAGATAATACTGCGCAAGGAGAGGACAAACTATTCTATGTTCTTAATTAATAATATGATATAACCTGCGTAAGTTATCCAAAGCTGAGCGAGATTTAATGAATCCTGTTTGGTCATGATGAACTAGCCTATTCATAAATTTCTCTAGACGACGAGATAGTACTTTAGCATATAATTTAACATTAGTCCCTATCAAAGAATGTGGCCGGTAACTAGAACAGGAAGTCGTATCTTTATCTTTTTTTAACAAGAGAAAAATAACAGCTATATTAATGGATGGGTGAAATGAGCCTTGAGTAACTGAAAAATGTATCATATCTAACATGAGGGGGCCTAAATTCAACCAAAAAGTATTATACAATTCAATTGGAATGCCATCTATGCCTGGGGATTTCCCCTTGTTCATAGATCGAATTGCTGACTCCAGCTCCTGAAGAGAGATCGGTTCAGCCAGGTATTCCGAATCCGAATCTGACAGCCTAGGTAAATCAAGGTTGGACAGAAAAGATGCAAAAGAGTCAGGGTCACCATCAGTGGAAGAAGTATAGAGGTTAGAGTAAAAAGAGTGAAAGGCCATATTAATGTCTTTTGGGTTTGTCATAATGAGCCCAGATTGGGATTTCACAGCTGAAATATTAGCAAACTTTTCATTGTTGCGTAATCTTAGGGCTAAAAGGTGGCTTGGTCTACTCCCTTGAAAATAGTAATTCTGCCTGGATCTTTGAATCAGGAATTCAGCCCTGGATCTCAGTAATGAATTGAGTTCGGACCTAACCGCCATGATTTTACTGAGTGTATTGTCTGAGAAACAACGCTGATTATCTCTAGTCAGATTCTGGAGCTGTGATTCCAGTTCAGCTATCTTTTTGTGTCGGTTCATCAGTAATCAGTAAGCGATACTGTATGCACAATGAACTATGAATTAAGAAGTGAACATTAAAGTGAACAGTGGAAAACAGTCACCTAACCATTTAGAGCATCTCTTCTCCAATTAGACAGCAAATGTCCAGCTGGAGTTCACTGAGACGTGAATGAATGGGATCTGAGAAAAGCTCTTGCTTCTTCTGGGTAGTGTAGCATTTTAGGTTCACCTTGATTGAGAATGACCTTCAGCGTTGCAGGATAAAGGAGAAAATTCTGGATGCCAGCGTCTCTCATCTCCTTCCTAATTGGCGCAAATGCACTTCTTCTTTTTGCGGTGACCAGAGAAAAATCTGGAAATAAAGACAGCGTTGCTCCGTCTGGAAGTTTTCACCAGGGCATGAAGTCTGGCGGCCCGCAGAATGAGCTCCCTGTCCGTGTACCGCAGCAGTTTAAAGATGAAAACCCGTGGTTTAGCGCGATCTGAGGAGAGCCTTGTGTACACGCGATGCGCTCGCTTCACTTCAATCTCTTTGCCCGCCAGAGCTATGTCGGTAGCGATCTTTTCAAAAAGCCCATAGGGTCGTCCTTTTCGGAATCTTCAGGCAATCCGACCAGACGCAGATTGCTGCGCCTATTGCAATCCTGCAAGTCCACAACCTGCTGCTCGAGCGTGGCTACTCGCCTATTGTGATCTGCAACAACTTTCTTTTGTTCTCTCATCTCCCCTGTAAGAAGATCCAGTTCAGCAACTGAACAACTGACATGTGAGAAGCGAACTCGTTCCGCGTCGCTGTCAACTCGGTTATTAGAAAGTCCTCAAAGTGTGTAACAGTGTTCGCCATCTTGTCCATCATATTGCTCGCGGTCGGTGGCTTGGATTTCTTCTTAATCGGAGAAGCCGATGGAGACAACTCCTGCTGTTTACGACTGCATGCCATCAGGTAAAGCACCACCAATGAATAAAACTTAAAACAAAACGAAAAAATCAGCAAAAAGAGGCCAAACGTACAGAGCTCTACTCGAGTGCGGCTAGGTTCATGAGCACGTCACATGACTCCAAAATGTTTAATCTTACAACCTGTCACATTTCATCTTAAGATCAAATGATAAAATTATTTGCTGAAAGAAAATGTCTATCTCAGAATATTTTCTGAAGTGTGACATTTTGATTATTTGATTGTCTATTATTTTACATTACGGTACAATTTTTTGTCTTTTATATCTACAAATTTGTATTACAATAATATTTTATCTTATTACATTTTGATTTACAGTAAAAATCACCACTGAGAATAATGGGAGAAAAAAAAAGTATAAAATTAAAATACAGCAGTAATACAGCACATATAGCAGTATTAACAATTTAGGTGGAAAATAATAAAAAATATCTAAATTAATTAATAATGAATTAGTATAACAATCGGCAATTAAAGGATATAATTCACTAATATGTTGTGTTTGTGAATGCAAGGCCTTTGTTAGAGAATGTTCTCACAGGATCTCTGAGGAATGGGGCGCTCTAGTTGTGTCTTTCCGGCCCCCATGAATTTAAGTGACATCTCTAGTGAAAGGCCATTTCAGTGCACAGCCGTTTTGCAGATTTCTGCAGCACAAGCAAATGGAAACCACACTGAACAGACACCGAAATAGAACACAAAGTGCAGGTGAAAGAAGCACTGTCATTTGAAAACCCTGACAAAGCACGCTTTTAAACCTCTTCCCTGAAGCAGTCCAGTAACATTTACATAGACATTCCAAAAACAGTCATTCCTGGCGAAAAAATATGGAGGCTTATTTTGGCCACCAGACCTTCTTGTCAAACAGTGAGCATGTGCACATCCTCTCTCTTGAGGAGTGCTGACGTAACAACACGTTGACACTTCACGTTCCAGCGACTGTCAGGCATCGACATTGGCTTAGTTTTCTTCCCATTACTCAGAGAAACCTGATCTTAGGTCAGGTGTTAAAGGGAGGACGTCAGCCAGGGAATTTAACATGTTGAGGAGATCTCGGCAGGACAAAAGTGTGTTTTCGGGATACTAAAGCATCAACACAGTCACCTTTCTGCTGTGCAACTTTTATATGGGACGCGGAATTGGGCCATGTATATGTTGACAAGCTGTAAAGTGAGATCCAAAAGCCTTTTCCCCAGTGTGGCTGTAGCTTTATTAACATTCCAGTTGCATTCTGGGAAAGCGCCGTTATTAAAGGCCACCCATTAGTCGTGGAGGCAGGAGCCGAGGACTTTGCCAGTCACGGCTGTTGCCTGGAGATGGTGTCTCCCGAGCAGTGGAAGCGGATATCACGCGTGCTGGAGTTTGTTGTTGGACATGAGAGGGAGAACCGACTCAATCCTCTTCCTGTTGATTCCAGTTAGGATCCCCAAACTGCCTCTTCCCACGTTGACACAAAGCCCATGTGACATCCTGTGTGGAAGAGCGAACAATAACGGACTAGTACGTCAAGACCTGGGAACTGTGCTGTGAGAGACGTACCATCACATCTCAAACACATCAAGGTTCTGCACTTTGCTCTTAAGTGTTTAGTGTCTCGTCACCAAGGTTCATTTCCTGCAATACTGGAAATAAATGTGTCAGCGCTGATTTTTATTTTTTCTTTCTGTGAATACTTCAGTGGCAGTATGAAAAACAAACTTTACAGAAATAATTTACTTTTTATATGTTTTAAAAATAATAAATGTTTTTCTTAGAATTTACTTACCCACATTTTTTTTTCTACAATAGCTAAAGATATTAAATAAAATTAATAATATAATAAAACATATTAAATAAATGCCAAGTAATTAAAATAATAAAAATGGCATTAAATAAAACATAATATAAATAAGAATTATAATATAAATAAAGACTTTAATATAATATCATATTTATGTTTTCTTATAGTAATTTGGGAATACCTCGACAAATGCAACACTACAGTTTGTTTAAGAAATATGGCCCTGGACCACAAAACCAGTCATAAGGGTAAATTTTTCCAAATTGAGATTTATACATCATCTGAAAGCTGAAGAAATAAGGAAAGGAAGTTGTTAGGATAGGACAAATTTACAAAATCTCTTCATGGATCATGATCTTTACTTAATGTACTGCTGAACTAAATACTTACATTTCACTGCTGGTTATACTCTGTATAATTGTGTATGTGACGAATAACAAAAAAATCTTGTATCTAATGTCCTAATGATTTTTGGCATAAAAGAAAAATCAATAATTCTGACCCATACAATGTATTTTTGGCTATTCCTACAAATATACCCCAGCGACCTAAGTTTTGTGGTCCAGGGTCACAAATAAGAAAATGCAATGAAAAGGGTCGAAATAATATTATTTCTTGAATGTCACAATTTGAAAGAAATATTACACTCTTGATAATGGTAGAAAATCATGTGTTAACAGGACTGCATGCAACATAAAACTAAATACTGAATACTAAACATGTTAAGTGAGATCCTTTTACAGCTTGTTTTTGTGGTATTACAGAAAGAGTAACATTTTAAAAAATTCCACTGAAATAATATTATTTGGAACCTTTCATTTTCATCATTAAAAAATAAAAACAAGAAAATTCAGTAGATAATGTTAAAATGATGGTATGAATTTAATTGCTGGATACAGAGTCAGGACAGGCCAAAATTTTAACTCCAGATACATTTAGGTTCATTTTATGTCAGAGAATAGTTTATCTAGCATATCTAATAGGTCTTATGGCAAAAAAAAAAAAATAGCTTAGCACATCTAATGCTTAAAAAAAAAAATCATGGGACATAGTGTACCGTAATAATGAAAATTGCCAGGTACATTATAATCACTGTTAGTTGTATGGATAAAAAGAACACATTTTATGCCTTAGTAACTGCTGAAAGTGTTCAAATGGTGAAAGCCACAGACCTTAACTACCCCTCAGTTGTTGGTACATTGCTTAATGCTCTAAAAACGTGTTAAATAACAGTGCTGGAGCCAGAGTACTTATGCAGTAGATTTTATCAGGAGCAATTAGCCTTTTATGCTAGATCTGCCAAGATAAACAACCTTGTGCTTCATTTGTTTACAGGAGTGGCAGTTTTCTTTCTACCCCTCTCTTTCAGTGCATTTCTCTTGTCTTTCTTTGATTCCCACTTTCTCTGTTTTGCTCTTGCTGTGTAGATGGAGTGGAAATAATAGTGCTAATGATTCTGGTGTATTTAGTCAGACTGACTTCTCCTTTGACCTCTAATGTCTCCCACAATAATGTCAAAACTCAGGTGGTCACTCCATGTTAAAGGATTAGTTCACTGAAAAGATGCTATCATCATTCCCTCACTCATGTTGTTCCAAGCCTGACTTTAGTTTTTCTGGAAATATTTAACATAATGTTCTTGATGTTTTTTCCAGTGACAGCAATGCTGACCATTCATAACATTGTGAACATTTGTTTTTCATGCAAGAAAGTCGTTCAGGTTTGAACTTCCTTCCAAAACAGCACATTTTGGCTCAATCTTATATTCTATTAATTTGAACTGCATTCCCATATTATACAAAAGGTCAGATTTATTTATTTAAAGACTTAAATAATCAGTAAAAATGCTAACAATTTATTTTTCGCACCCCAGTCTTTTTCATCATCACAGCATGTCACATCTGAAGAACATATTCGCATCAAACAGCTCTACCCAGATCTGTTATCCAGATTTGAGTTGGCCTGAAAGAAGCTGCTTTGCCTTTTTATCTTCGGTATTGGAACATGATAAGTGGAAGCACATCTCTTTCCCAGTCACGTTGGTGCAGAGTGAAGATGTGGCTTTTGGCTGTGATTCAAACCTCTGGCAGATGCCATTTTACATAACATGTAAGTGCTTCATTTCCGCATACCAGTATCATTTTGTAAAAATATGCTCTATATAACAATGCACGGGTGCCAGAATTTAGATGCTATTAAAGTTGAGTTCCTAAGGAGCAAATGTTTAGTATGACTTCACTGACTGCAGTTCATTATATATAATAGATATTATACATATATATATACATTATATATATCTAGTATATGATATACTAGAGCACGTAATTAGTGCTGAGGGAAGCATCACTGTTACTATCGCTTATAGGTTAGAAATTTCAACAAACCCCTAATTCTAAGTATTAAACATTAGTGCATCATTTTTGGTGTGGACATTAAATCATGTGGCTTATTGGCGAGAAGTATGTTGTTACTTTTCTTAGTGAATGGGTGTTTGATTTTTAACTGCTGATTGATAACACAGTAAAAGATCCATTAGACTTACATTGATGGAGGGACTTGAAGCATATTTAGTGACTACAATATCATACTCAGAGTTTCCAAGTGTTATGCTAATTTTGCATTTTAAAAAATGAGTAGAAACACCAAGATTTTAATCAATTATATGGGGGGGGGGGCATAGCTTAAATAAGTGAAAAAATATATATATGCAATAATAGAGTTAGAGTTCCATTTTCACCACATTTACCATTATGTTGCAATTAGTTTGAACATGCTATTTATGCTATTAAATAAGCTCCTCTGTGCAAATTATGTTCCACTAATAAAGATTGTTGGTTGAACATAATTTCATTAGAAGTTGCCATAAATCAAAAAGATTGATGCAATGTTCAATTTATTTATTTATTCATGTATTTATTTATTGCCAAATGTTAGTGTATATACTTTTTAATTGCTAGAA
Organism: Barbus barbus; assembly: GCF_936440315.1. Classification (NCBI taxonomy): domain Eukaryota; kingdom Metazoa; phylum Chordata; class Actinopteri; order Cypriniformes; family Cyprinidae; genus Barbus; species Barbus barbus. Next base: position 25,687,752 of record NC_136742.1, read on the forward strand.
ATACATTAATTTACATTAATTTAAATATGCACCTTAAAAGTGTATATATATTTTTAGTGCTGTCAAATGATTAATCGCATCCAAAATAAAAGCATTTGTTTACATAATATATGTCTGTTTACTGTGTATATTTATTATGTACACACACAGACATGCATGGATATATTTAAGCAAAATGTTATGTTTATATATAATACAAATATCATGAATATAAATATATACATGTAAATATATGCAAATATTTTCAAAATATATACTGTGTGTATTTATATATACATAATAAATATACACAGTATACACACAGTCTGTAAACAATTGTTTTTGGATGCGATTAATCGTGATTAATCGTTTGACAGCACTAGTATTTTTTAATTGCTAGAATGCATTATTTTCATTAATTTAAATATGCACCTTGAATGGAAACATATCAAATGAGCAAATGCACTGAACATAATTTAGTGTATAAACAATAGTAAAATACACTGTAAGCACCACTGTAAACCACATAGCAATGCATTTTTTTTTCCAAAAATGTCAAATCTACTTGTTATTAGTTGCTAAGTCTTGCATGTGATAGTTCCTCATGAATCTTGCAGTAGTAGGTCAAGTTCTTCCAGTATACTTTCCTCCAGTTGAGAGTGGACACAAGCCAGGTGGGAACAATCAGCCCAAGCGGTCACCAGCACATTCTTTCTGGGAATAATTGCCAAAGGTTAGTGTCCAGTGTGTATTGTGGTTTTTCGAGGGGCTTGACCCCGCAACCACAACAGAAAATTCTCAACCACAACAGCTGTTTGCCCTCAAATGGCCCTTCATTCCTCCGTTCCATAGTGAATGTACACAAGCACCAACAACAATGCTGTGCATTTCAGGATAGACAGATAATCTTTTTATCCTAAGTACAAGAAAAATGTTGAGCTTTCTTTTTCAAAAATGCAAAGCTCTAGAATGGGCTTTTCAAAAGATTATTGAGGAATAACATGCACATTTTAGCCTCACAGTTCTTTGTATCCTTGTGCTGTAAACATGGCAAAAATAAGCCTTTGATTTTAGGTTCAAAGTGAGAGCCGTACTGGACAAAGTCTCTCAGCACCCACCTCAAGCCCACAAGCTTGGCATTGACAATAAAGTGAATCTACTCATAGCTATACAGTTCAAAGTTAAAAACGCAACATTTTTAGGTTTAAAATACCACAGTCTATTGCGCAAAGTGCTTTTACAGTAAAAGAGAACAGAAATACACAATCTGACTTTCCCAATTGGATCACATGTTAATTAGTTTGGATTTGCTGAACTTCAAATTAACTTCAGTGGCTCTCTTTCTGTGCTGAACTTTTCAGTTCAAAGGAGCTTGTGAGGAGTTCTTTAAAGAACAGAAGATTTAGTGTCAGTTTATTTCTGAGGATTAAAGCACCTCCTTCTGTCCTCCCATCCCCCTCAGATACACTCTCAGACCGGCCCAGTGTCCACTGAACTGTTTCTTTTAAGAGGACAAAAGTGGCTTCTATTGCATGCATGGAAAAGTACAGTGGCATGCCTGAAGCATTGATTGTTTAAATCTAATAAGCCTATAGAAAAACATATGGTTAATGCTGAACTGTTTTGTACACTGAACCATGACATGATGAGTTTTTGAGAGGAAATATGTTTGGTGCTTAAGAAGGTGTTTTTTTTTATATCAATGTTAAGGACTGTTGTACTGCATAATATATATTTGGAAACCATTATGCATTTTTTAGGATCTTTTAATGAATAGAATGTTCAAAGGAACAGCATTTGAAAATGATTGTGAAACATGTAAATGTCTTTACTGTCATCATCATTTTAATGCATCCTTGCCAAACTAATGTATTCATTTATTAAAAAAAAAAAAAAAATAGTGAAACAAACCAAAAAAGGTTTGAAAAACGGAACTCAACAGGAACACACACGTGACAGATCGCCCCTCTCCCGGTAGGCGCCTGTAACAGTTCTACCGGTGAGAGGGGACGGGCGCCCTGTAGGCTGGAACAGGGCAGGATACTGGAGAGGCCTCCAGGGCGGAACAGGAGACTCGAGGGACCATGGCAGGTCAGGGGTCTCAGGCGGCCATGGCGGATCAGGGGTCTCAGGGAGCCATGGTGGATCCGGGAACTCGGGAGGCCATGGCGGGTCAGGAGTCTCAGGGAGCCAATGGCGGGTCAGGAGTCTCAGGGAGACATTGCGGATCAGGGTCCGTGGCCTTGGCCTTCGGCCCGGCCACAACGGCCATGGCTATATGCCCCCCCCCCATAGTTTTCTTGGGGTGGCTTAGGAATATAGGGGGGCGCTCTGGAGGAGAGGGCACTTGAGGGCGCTCTGAAAGCGCGGACACTAGGGGGCGCTCTGGAAGCACGGACTCTGGAGGAACTGACCCTGGAGAGGCGGGCTCAGGAGGGATTGGCCCTGGACAGGCGGGCACTAGAGGACGCTTGCAAGGAGCTGGTACTGGAGGGCGCTGTCGAGGGGCTGGCACTGGAGGATGCTCTGGAGGCGCAGACTCGGCACAGCGCCTTCGAGGGACTGGCACTGGGCTTGTGTGAGCAGCGAATGTCATTATATATATAAAGGCTTTAAGTAAAGTGTTACCAAAACAAAATCTTATTGACCCCTAACCTTTGAATGCTGGTGTATAAATAATAGATTTTTGTTACTTGTATCTTAGTATGCACTCACTGGCCACTTTATTAGGTACACCTTGCTAGTACCTTCAGAACTGCCTTAATTCTTTGTGGCATAGATTCAACAAGGTGTTGGAAACATTCCTCAGAGATTTTGGTCCATATTGACATGATAGCATCACGCAGTTGCTGCAGATTTGTCAGCTGCACATCCATGATGCGAATCTCCCGTTCCACCACATCCCAAAGGTGCTCTATTGGATTGAGATCTGGTGACTGTGGAGGCCATTTGAGTAAAGTGAACTCACTGTCATGTTCGAGAAACCTGTCTGAGATGATTTGAGCTTTGTGACATGGTGCATTATCCTACTGGAAGTAGCCATCAGAAGATGGGTACACTGTAGTCATAAAGGGATGGACATGGTCAGCAACAATATTCAGGTAGGCTGTGGCGTTTAAATGATGCTCAGTTGGTACTAAGGGGCCCAATGTGTGCCAAGAAAATATCCCCCAAACCATTACACCACCACCACCAGCCTGAACCATTGAGACCAGGCAGGATGGATCCATGCTTTCATGTTCTTTACGCCAAATTCTGACCCTACCATCTGAATGTCGCAGCAGAAATCGAGACTCATCAGACCAGGCAACGTTTTTCCAATCTTCTATTGTCCAATTTTGGTGAGCGTGTGTGAATTGTAGCCTCCGTTTCCTGTTCTTAGCTGACAGGAGCGGCACCTGGTGTGGTCTTCTGCTGCTGTAGCCCATCTGCTTCAGGGTTCAACGTGTTGTGCGTTCAGAGATGGTATTCTGCATACCTTGGTTGTAACGAGTGGTTATTTGAGTTACTGTTGCCTTTCTATCATCTCTAACCAGTCTGCCCATTCTCCTCTGACCTCTGACATCAACAAGGCATTTTTGTCCACACAACTGCCGCTCACTGGATATTTTCTCTTTTTCGGACCATTCTCTGTAAACCTTAGAGATGGTTGTGCGTGAAAATCCCAGTAGATCAGCAGTTTTTGAAATACTCAGACCGTCTAGCACCAACAACCATCCCACGTTCAAAGTCACTTAAATTCCCTTTCTTCCCCATTCTGATGCTCGGTTTGAACTTCAGAAAGTCATCTTCACCACATCTAGATGTCTAAATGCATTGAGTTGCTGCCATGTGATTGGCTGATTAGCAATTTGTGTTACCAAGCAATTGAACAGGTGTACCTATAAAGTGGCTGGTGAGTGAATTTATATATAGTGGAATATATGTACAAACCAAATTAAATACCATTTAGATCCATTACTCATATATAGGCCTATTAGCATTTCAAGAACACTGTTAAATATAAGAATGCTGGCACTGTCAAAGCGATTAATTGATCAGTGACTCAACCAATTCATTCAAAAGCACTGACTCACTGAGGAAGAAATTGCCTTTATGACCATGCCATTTAACAAAAACATTGATTCTGGAATGAAACCAATGACTAAGTGATTGGTGTAGTTGTTTTTGTTGAATGAGTCATTAAATGACTGACTTTATGGAACTTTTTTTTGAAAACAGTGATTCATTTAAGGACAAAACATTACAAAAAGCATTCTGCTGTGTTAATGCGTGGAACTATTCTCATCGGCACAGCAAAAATAGACAAAGTAACTGTCGATACCGTGTCTAAAAAGTCACTCAATATTAACTTATTTAATGAACTGTTGTCTAAAAGCAATATCACATACCAAATAATCACATGCCTAACAGAAATATTTGATTATCATTGGTCAGTCGCAGCATTCTGTGGTCAAATATTTTAGTGTGATGACCTTTATAACGTGACCAATTTCCTAGTCACTTTGCGGGGTCCTAAACATCCTGTCTGTGTTTGACAGTACATTTTCCCTCCCATATTTATAAACCAACAAGACCAAAAAAATGCTGCATTTGGATGATTCAGCAGCCAGAGCTTTAAAAGCTCTCGTAGCAAACATGATACTCCTCAGGATGTCAACCTTTAGCTCTCTCTCCCTCTTTTTTCCTCTCTTTCTCTCTCTTCAAGCACAGAGCCGCTAGAAGGAGGACCACAGCCAATCCAAGTTCTTTTTTTTCCACTGCCTCCTGTTTTTAGTGACCAATTACATCAAGGCTTGATCAGTGCATGTCCAAGTTGCCGCCCGCTTGCTTGGCCTCGCATGTGAGGACATACTGAACAAACACGACTCTATGCCCAATTATAAGGCCACCTTTATTAAAGGATGCTTCTGAATGGTAAGAGAAAAGACCTTTAAAATCCCACTTACTTCTATGTCATCATCTGGGACCCTGGAGGCTTTTTGAAGTATGTGTTTGGAGTTGTAAGTCATGAGGACGGGTACTTTTAATTGTTCGTGGTCATTCACTGCAATCACAGCCTGGCCTGTTATCCGTCCTCTTTTTATTGTGCAGAAATGCTGGCCTATTGTTCGTCTCCAAGCTCTGGAAATTTCTGATCAGTTTAGATGAATAAGCTCCGAGCAGCTCTCGTTCCCTATTGATTGTCGCATAAGCCAAAGGCAGTTAAAAAGAAATCCCTGGTGAACCAAATGAGGTGCAATTTGTTTGTTTCTCTTGAAGCTTGTAAAGTGGAACCATGTGAAACAGACTTATATCTCTGAAGACTTTGCAAATAATTGGAAGTCTCAATTCCTTGTTACCACGTTTCAAACATAATTGCAAGTTGCAGGCATAGTTTGTTTTGTCTGATGTGGTTCTTTCATTTGCTTGCTGCTGTTTTCAGCCCCCGAAATCAGCATCAATAAATTCAGTTTTTCATGTTTTATTTATTTACCCAACATAATGCCATGGCATAAAACTAAAGACCAAACAAAAGCAATCTTTAACACACTCTTGAAATGCATGATTGCACTTTAGTATATGGTTTGCCAAAGAGTCTTTTAGTTGCTTGTATTCATACTGTGAGAAGCAATAGAGAGTGAAATGCAGCAAACAGAATTGCTTTCTGATTTGGTGCTTGAGCAGAAATAGTGTGATCAGGTGATCAGTGATGACAGCAGTTGGATGTAATGATGCAGAAGACCTGGGGCAGATGTTGACCTCATGACATGAACAACAGACACTAAACCACACAGACAGTGAGACTCCTTACTAAATCACCCAATGCTCCAGATGTATATATCTTTATGACTGCAATTGGACAACACAATCTTAATAATTTATGGATAGACATTTGATTCATAAAAAACAATATTGACAATAGAATAGAATAGAATAGAATAGAATAGAATAGAATAGAATAGAAAACTCCATGGTAAATAAAACTGCAAATTTGCAATAGAATAGAATAATGTCAAATTCACGAAACTTCATAATAGAATAGAAAACAATAATAGTATTTTCCTATGAATGTTGCATGTGTGATGACTAGAGATTAAAGGTATAGTTCAACCAAAAATTCTGTCATCATTTACTCACCCTCAAGTTGTTACAAACCTGTATGTGTTTCTGTCTTCTGTTGAACATAAAAGCATATATTTTTAAGAATGTTGGTGACTAAACAGTTGATGGTATCTATAGACTTCCATAGTATTTTTTTTCACCATATGGCAGTCAATGGCTACGAAATGTTGCCTTATTAGCTAGTTAATATATATATATATATATATATATATATATATGAATGTCTAAGTCACTTCATTGTATGGATAAAAACACTTGAACAATTCTTCCACAGAGAAATAAAAGTCATATAGATTTGAAACAACTTGAGGGTGAGTAAATAATGACAGAATTCTTATTTTGATTGAAATATCTTTTAAGTCAGAATCAGTAAAACGGCATAGTCGCTTGTAGTAGCTGGTTAGTGAAATATCATCATTCTTTAGCAATGATGCTAAAGAATTCAAATTAACGCTCTGTAAGGTTCTAATGATCTTCATCAGCATTCGCCAGGTGACTGCAGGCTTAAGATAAACGCCCCTGACAGGCTGGTGTCTTTTTTCCTAAGAGGTCTCCCTCAACACAAGAAGAGGGTAATGGTGTGTGCAGCAGCCAGCGGCACTTACTGAAACGGATCATTTTCTTTGTTTCAGCTCCATAATGACTGCATGCAGGACAAACAGAGATCAGCTCTATTAAACAACCTCAAGTCCTTTTAGGAAGGTGTTCTGCATGAAACTCAGCGATAGGCATCGGCCACATGCAGCAGACGCCGAAACATTCTACATCTCTGTCCTGAAACTGGTGGCTTACTGGATATCTCAGATCTGTACGCTCAAGAGCGCTCGCTAAGAACAAGAACAGCTTTACCTGGCTTCTCTAGGAGCTCTTTATATCAGTTCACAGGGGACAAAGCGAAGATATTGGGATTTTTCTGTTGTCTGCAACATTAGTGTAGATTGCATGTAATAAGGCCATGGATGGCTCTGACAATCAGAGCCTGATTGCTCTGGCTGGTCATAAGAGTGCCAGCGCTGTTTGATGTGCTGACCAAAAAAGCCGGAGCTGCTCTCTGATGCCTTGCCTCATCACGATATGAGCGTTTAGCAATGTAGAAGTAATGGGGAGCTCTTGTCTACCAGGCCTCCAAAAGATAACCAAATAACAAAAACCACAACAGGAAAAAGTGACTTCTACATAATCTTTTTCTGTATTGTTATGTTGTTGTTGAAGGCATATAGGCATGTCTTCTGAGAAACTGTATGAGAGAAAGATCTTATTGGCGCATACAACTAATTAAAAGTGTCAGGCTATATAGAGAAAATGTTTCTATCCACAAGGAAAATCCAGGATCTTGGCCAAAACGCAATGCCACACAAAGAGCTTGGGAAAAAAATAAATGTGTAACTGAAAACAGATATTTGTCTCTGTAGCATCAATCAAACGGTCTGCGCATATCCAGGAGAATAGAATAGAATAGAATTTTAGCATTTTACAATAAGGTCTTATTTATTTTTGCTCTTAAAAACATATTATCAAATGTTGAAATAAGGAATAGTTCACCCCAAAATGAAAATTTGCTGAAGGTTTACTCACTCTCAGGCCATCCAAGATGTAGATGAGTTTGTTTCTTCTTTTAAATAGATTTGGAGAAATTAAGCTTTACATCACTTGAAAAAAACAAACAAAAAAAACTACAAGACATTTTTTCACCGGCTAAAGCAATATTATGGATAGATGACTTGCATTTTGGATTACTTGTAGATTATTGTGATGTTTTTATCAGCTTTTTGGACTCATTCTGATGGAACACATTCACTGCAAAGGATCCATTGGTGAGCAAGTGATGTAATGCTAAATTTCTCTAAATCTGTTCTGATGAGGAAACTCGTCTACATCTTGGATGGTCTGAGGGTGAGTAAATGTTCATTTTTCATTTTCAGGTTGAGGTTTCATTTTGTGGTGAGCTATTCTATTCTATTCTATTCTATTCTGGTGATTCTAAATATAATGAATATATTGATTCCATTTACAAATATAATTTAAAAAAAGAATAGATAAAACATTGCAAGAATAGGACAACATATTTAAATCAGTGCACTTTTAATAAGAAATAATTTAGAAATATATTTCAGATTCCTGCTACTTCTGTTAAAAAAATACATATATATATAAACAGTAAAGCAGCTTTAGAGTACAAAGTGAGTGTCTTCTCATACGCTTCTGAGGTTTCCAAGAGGAATGTCTACAACAAGCAGAAATGGCCCCTCAAACAACATAATTCTTATTTAAAGGGTAGATCACGAAGAAATGTATGTGTGCCGGCCCCAGTCCAGTTTACTTGAGTATCAAACATATTTAGACTATAAATCTTTGAGAAATGATTTGCATCTTTGTGTGTTGATGGATTGTGAGAGATTTAGACTGCACGTTTTTTTAAATCAAGTGTCTCTCAAGCTATTGTGTTGTGTTCCAAACAGACATGTCCTCACTCTCTGCTGACCACTAATTTACAACCGCATAAATAATGCCTGTAACGTTTAATCAAGCACAAAATAACTGCATTTAAAAAAAAGCAAACTCACCCCATATATTTTGTAAGGATCCCCTATTATAGCTGATTAACACATAGGCATTTTCTAGCATATGTAACTATAGAGAGGTTGTTGTCGGTGGGGTGTTTAGATTTAGTCATTAGTCATGTTCTTGACATCATAGTGCATAATATGCTATTATCCTGTATTGCATAATTGTATGTTAGTATAGAAGCCAAACCAGGTAGACATTACGATAACAACTTTAATTGGTTGTCTGGTGCCCCTGACTGCCCTGATTACCACTGAATAACAGATGTGAGTGTAGGGGAGTGAGGTAAGCTGTGCCACTTGTTCCCTTCTAGACAAAGAGAAAGCTGCATGTCAAGCGAACAGCTGTATTATATATAAATAATTTTAATCTAATTCATCTAAAATACAAAAATGACTTTATGCCAAAACTATCCCAATCTAACCTGTAATTTGGCTAGACATTATTTGCCTTTCCTTTTGTTCCCAAACCAGCCAGGACATGTTTTAAAATTCAAAAATACAGTTACCGAAGAACATACTGATTTTTGCAAACATAAAAATATGTTATGTAACCTTATGTTTCCTGAATCTTAGAAAACAAATTAAGAATACAAATTTAGATTTTTACTGGATTCAATCTAAGGTGCCGTTTTTCCACATTCTCACTAACAAGGTTAAAGGGAAATATGAAATGTTGATCCATGTTTGCATTTCCCCCAACTGTGTGTGTCAATATAATTTTGTGGGAAAAATCCTTGATTATTTTCTTTGAAAGTTGATTATTTTCTTTGAAAGGTGGGACTCTCTTCATCTGCTTATTTTTTTTGGTACTTCAAAGTGATTAGGATTCAGTTTCAAGTTTTTCCAACAACACCCTTGTAATAGTATCACCTGTATTTGGATAAAAAGCTTACCATCGCTGTTAGTTAAGCCACTGACACATTTTACCCAATTGCAACTTTGACACACTTTACTCCATTTTTGGAGAAAGAAATTTATATGCAAGAATGTTTATATCATTATATGTGTGTGTGTATGTGTGTGTGTGTGTGTATATATATATATTCACGAGTTCACACTTACATATATTTAGCACAAGTAAGGTAATGCGTATTTGGCGTGTATAGTAATGCATAGTTGGCGTGCTGTCCTGGGGAAGGGCTCCGGGCTCAGGAATGGCCCGAACCCAGAGTACCCCCCCCCCCCCCCCCCCCCCCAGTGAGAACTCTAGTGATACCTTCTTTGAGTGGAGAAGGGGTGGAGGAGGGATGCTGATTATCCGTCGAGTGAACAGAGGTATGTCAGCTGTATTTATAGCCGGACATTGATTAACTGGAGTGGGAACCTCCTGTGTTAATTAGGCTAAGTATCTTGCGCGCTCCTCCCAAACCTTGTTAATAAAACATCATTATATAGTATATACACTCACCTAAAGGATTATTAGGAACACCATACTAATATTGTGTTTGACCCCCCTTTCGCCTTCAGAACTGCCTTAATTCTACGTGGCATTGATTCAACAAGGTGCTGAAAGCATTCTTTAGAAATGTTGGCCCATATTGATAGGATAGCATCTTGCAGTTGATGGAGATTTGTGGGATGCACATCCAGGGCACGAAGCTCCCGTTACACCACATCCCAAAGATGCTCTATTGGGTTGAGATCTAGTGACTGTGGGGGCCATTTTAGTACAGTGTACTCATTGTCATGTTCAAGAAACCAATTTGAAATTATTTGAGTTTTGTGACATGGTGCATTATCCTGCTGGAAGTAGCCATCAGAGGATGGGTACATGGTGGTCATAAAGGGATGGACATGGTCAGAAACAATGCTCAGGTAGGCCGTGGCATTTAAATGATGCCCAATTGGCACTAAGGGGCCTAAAGTGTGCCAAGAAAACATCCCCCACACCATTACACCACCACCACCAGCCTGCACAGTGGTAACAAGGCATGATGGATCCATGTTCTCATTCTGTTTACGCCAAATTCTGACTCTACCATCTGAATGTCTCAACAGAAATCGAGACTCATCAGACCAGGCAACATTTTTCCAGTCTTCAACCGTCCAATTTTGGTGAGCTCGTGCAAATTGTAGCCTCTTTTTCCTATTTGTAGTGGAGATGAGTGGTACCCGGTGGGGTCTTCTGCTGTTGTAGCCCATCCGCCTCAAGGTTGTGCGTGTTGTGGCTTCACAAATGCTTTGCTGCATACCTCGGTTGTAACGAGTGGTTATTTCAGTCAAAGTTGCTCTTCTATCAGCTTGAATCAGTCGGCCCATTCTCCTCTGGCCTCTAGCATCAACAAGGCATTTTCGCCCACAGGACTGCCGCATACTGGATGTTTTTCCCTTTTCACACCATTCTTTGTAAACCCTAGAAATGGTTGTGCGTGAAAATCCCAGTAACTGAGCAGATTGTGAAATACTCAGACCGGCCCGTCTGGCACCAACAACCATGCCATGCTCAAAATTGCTTAAATCACCTTTCTTTCCCATTCCGACATTCAGTTTGGAGTTCAGGAGATTGTCTTGACCAGGACCACACCCCTAAATGCATTGAAGCAACTGCCATGTGATTGGTTGATTAGATAATTGCATTAATGAGAAATTGAACAGGTGTTCCTAATAATCCTTTAGGTGAGTGTATATATATGTACACACACACACATACACGTTCATGATTTGGAGTCACTGTTGATTTTGAGATATGAACACAACCAATATTTATGTATAGCTGGATTTGTTTTAGCAATTGTTTACTTGCACATAAGCATTGTATTCCGTGTTTAAATTTTAGTTTTGAAACCTATTTCCTTTCACATAAATAACGCGTGCAGACAAGAATAGCATGTAAGACAACCGTTTTTACAACCATCCGGTTTGCAAATGGTTTATAGTTTTCCACCAGTTGAAATTTGAGCCGTTCGCAGCTTTCTCTCCAGTTGATATTAATTTTACATTTCACACTTTATGGCCATTTTACACAGACTAATTCTGCAACAGCTGCACCATTAACTGTTCAATCACTCATGCCGTTCGGTGCAATAAAAAGAGCTGTGAGGCGAGACGCGCTGTAGGCTTGCGGTGAGGGTGACACATGGGAAGACCCGCTGTGGGCTGACGGAGTGGCATTCAACGCTCCCAGGCTTGTTTCTGGCTGGCCGCTTTTCCAAAACCCAGCTCTCCCAGCAGGTGATATGGGTAGCTACTGTTTATTAAGCTGTTTTGTGGGCAGTAAAATGCAAGAAGTGGCCTATTAGGCCTTGTCTATGTCTGACAGACTGTGGCCAAGCAGTTCACTAATTACTGCTTATAAACGTTTTAATTTCATTACTTATCGCTGAGCCCAGCAAAAAGGAAAGACATTATTTGTTCAAATCGACCAATACCAGTCATGTAAATCACAGTTTACTCTCCTTCCATTTGTCCAATTAGGCGCTCCTGGCTTGTGCTCAAATGACAAGCTCAGACGCATGTTTGCCTGCTAACCTGTGTTAACTCGCAAAAATAAACGAAAGTCTGACCCATTCTTTCATAAAGATTTCTTTCCCATGATGTGATGACATGAGACATCATCTGTTATTTTCAGTAAATGCATGGGAACAGCCAGTTGACATGCTAATACCATGTGTATGCTTTTAGACCCATTTAAATGTGTTTTCGTCAAAACACGGAACACCCAGAAAGTCACATTTCATATAATTTAGGAATTATAACTCATTTAATTTTGTCTGGGTTTAAGTGATTTCACTTAATTGTTTTTGATTATAGCACAATAGCACATTACTATTAATCAGAAGCAAATGTTGTGGTTATTTGAGGGTTAGACATCAGCAAATCTCCAGAACCCAGAAGGTTTCATATGGCATATTATATTCCAATAATTACTGCTGAAGTGTGAGGAACTTAATCTCCACTGTGCCAGACCGTTCTGGGTTGACTGAAACCAGATCATGCTTCAAACTGGTTTCCTTTCATTTTCGTATTTATTGGGTTGTGGTTCAAACCATAACCGCACATTTAAGTCATATCAACCACATTTTAAGATGTAGAAGGGAATTCATGAGATTAATCATAATTATTCTGTTCGAAATGACAGTCGTGGTTATTAGTGGTATCGAAAAATCACATTTAATATTTTTCTCATACAGTATAACTGGGACTTCATAGGCTGAAGACCTGAAGTTATATTGTTTTCATTATATTTTAGGAAATTGTATGTCATCGCATAATACTAAAAGCTAGCTATTGAAATCCTCTGCCGTCATACACAAGATGGTGCCTTTGTAAAAAAATAAAATAAAAATAAAACACGGATACGGGAAATGTAGCACTGGTTTAGATTTTCATACTGATACAGCGTTGCATTGAATGGCAGCGAATGTTACGAAATCCCTGAAGGCTGCGATTGACCAGTCAGAGTTAAGTATTATAGAGCAGTATAATAAGAGCATGCAAAAATGTTTACTGAACGCAACATCACAACACAATTCCTGATCATGTGGGCGGGTTCAGAATGATTGGTTACCAGTGGAATTTATTTACGTGAGATAAAAACCACAACATAAAGTGAGCTTCTTGAATAGGAATAAATTGCATAGAAATATGTGTATTTGCACTGAAAAGTACAACAATGACGTTAATTATTTATAATACTTATGTAAAGTTTATTTGTTGTCTGGTTAAGCTACAATGTTGGTGGTTATGCTGCAGACTTTTGCCAATTCATATGCCATAAAACAACTCTATAATATGGTCCTATGGTGATTTGTCAAACCAAAAGACAAAATACAGAATGTCATATAAAAGTTACTATTCGACTTTGAAGAGATCCACACAAAGATTTTCACAGACAGGAAGGAAGGACATAACATTGGAAGTAAAGGAAGAGCCAAATTAAACACTTGTCTGGTGCTGTTGGATTTTGCTATGGTTACCGCCTGGTAACGGTTCCAATGGCTTTGGGACCATATCCACAAAAAATGAGAACTTTATAAGCAAAAGTGAAACTGTACACAATACATCCAGACTTAAATCGGATGATAAGCATGTTTCTTTATGGGAATCTGTTTATACAGCCTTGTAGACCAACATCTGAATGGAGGTTCTTCATTATTAAAAACGTTCTCCCAGGTGAGCTTCAAATGATCATGACTCAAACACAACACTTCAGGCATCGACATTTAAATGATGTCAGCTTCATCTGAGCATCGAGCGGACTTCATTGCTTCTGGATTGCCTGTCTAATAGCCTCTTTAGCAGAAATAATTGCAATATAAATAGGCTGCGCTGATGAAATACATACTTTTGCATTTAAAGGTGTTTCTTTTAAAGCCTTCATAAAAGCATCCAGAGCTTGGCAATCTGTTTAAGTATGTGCCAAACTCTTTGTTGCCAGTATTACAGAGCCAGACTCAGAGACGTGGAAAGCAGAATTGGGTTGCATAGGAACTGAATTCCTCCCACGGACTCATGTGGTGAAAATTTGAAAAAGCGTTTAGTTGTGTGGGTTGGAGAGCGTGTCTTTTTGATGTTTTTGTCTTTGTCTTGTGTTGTGCAGCCTTTAAAATGGGAACACTGTGTATATGCTAGCGATAGACACAGTTCATTTCCGAAACTTTTTTAAAGTTGCTTTTTCCAAATGCACAAGTTCACCACCAGAACAGTGACTCCAGTTTGTATAATTTGATTATTGGAGGTTTATCGCTAGTGCTCTCATTCGGGCACATATGAGATTTTAGACATTCATTATTAGCTATGAACCTTGTGATCAAATGAGGGGGCAGCTGAGGGCAGCGCTGTACTGAAGGCTTTTTCTTTCAACTGTTTGAGCCATTGCCCTGTCCTCAACACAACCCCGTGCAAGCATTTGCATCAAGCCTTCATCCAATGTGTGGTGCACCAGAGGCAAAGAGTGCTTCAAATAGCACCTCTTTTCTGCTATTTTAGGTTGGAAAAATTATCTGTTCTGGCTTGGATCATTAGCTTAGCATTCATCCTAAACATTTTTTTGCCCTTTTTGTTGGTTAGTAGCTCTTAAACTTTGCGGGAATTGCAGATTAAAAACACAAAGCTGTGGGGATATCAAAGTCCGCTCCGCTTAGCCCGATGTTGTGCCATGTCCAAGCTCCTGCTAAAAGCAGCCCGTTCTGCTGTGAGCTGATTGCTAATTAGCACCCTGTTCGTTTTGTTTGTTGTTTTTGCTTGGCATGGTTACTGTGAGTTCTTTCTGCTTTGACTATGCAGAAACCTTTCCCAAATTCTCGTTTGGTTGCACTTAAATGTTTGCCTGCTAACAGCCATAATATGTATATATAACATGTTTGCATCCTTCTCATAATTTTCAATTTGAAGTTGTGTTAAGGGATTTTTGCACATGGGGCTTCCAGGAACTGATAAGTTTAAAAAAAAATAAGACGACAAAAAAATATTCATCAACGAACCTTTTTCCTGTGACGATTCAAGACGAGACGAGCTAAAACTAATATTTGATGATAAAAACTATGACGAAATTTATCAACAATTGATCAGTTCTCAGCGCTCAAATACACACAGCAGTCCAAATGTCTATCGTGTAGAGTCAGGGTATCTCACGTAAATACAGTCGGTTATGGCTTAAGTGAGCGTAAACAGGTGGGTGAAAACTGTCAGTATTACATGCATACCTTCCTTCTTAAATGGACAGCATTCCTAATTATCTGTGTCATCAATGTTAACCAACAAAATATGTTAAATAAATGTATACTTAAGTAAACCTAATGTATCTGAAAAATTAGTTTAATTTATATCTCTACCAAAACAATAAAATGTATTCCAGTTTTTCCAAATTCAATCCTTGATTCAAATTTCTCATAAGCTTAATTGATTTGGTCTAAAGAGAGAAGAATTGATGACTAGTTTGACTAAAAGTAATGACTAAAAGTTGACAAAAATGCAATGACTTTTCGTCGACTAAAACTATGAAAGACTCAAATGACTAAAATGTGACAAAGACTATTAAGCATTTTTGTCTCAAGGTAATGACTGACGAGTCATGGCCTAATGGTCGTGGCCTAATGGTTAGAGAGTCGGACTTGTAATCCAAAGGTTGCGGGTTCGAGTCTCCGGCCGGCAGGGATTGTAGGTGGGGGGAGTGAATGTCCAGCGCTCTCTCCACCCTCAATACCACGACTGAGGTGCACTTGAGCAAGGCACCGAACCCCCAACTGCTCCCCGGGCGCTGCAGCATAAAATGGCTGCCCACTGCTCCGGGTATGTGTTCACGGTGTGTGTGTGTTCACTGCTGTGTGTGTGCACGTTGGATGGGTTAAATGCAGAGCACGAATTCCGAGTATGGGTCACCATACTTGGCTGAATGTCACTTCACTTCACTTCACTTCACTAAATCAAAAATGCCTGCCGAAATTAACACTGCAACTGAGTTAATCAGTTAATCATTTATTTTTTATTCAGTTCATATACATGAACTGTTCAAATGAACTGATTCACTATGCTAATCAGGCTAGCCTATGCTACATATAAGAGCATTCTGAGACAGCATGCTTGATTTAAAAAAAATAAAAAATCGGCAAGTTAATTTAGAGAGCAGCTTCTGAATCAGGAGAAAAGGGAAATTATTTCCTAGGGGAGCAACAGTGGCCCCTGCCTAAAGACAGTTTGTCTTGATCCTTGAATCTGTAAAATTGAAGAAGAGCAATGTGATCTGCAGATGGAGCAAATGTGCACCTGTGTACAGAGACACATACACAAACGTTTAGAAGACAGCCGAGGAAAACTGCTATTCCTCATGAGCTTAGCAAGCTGCATTGTTACATAAATGAAGAAACCCTCTGTCAGTGAATTGCAACCATCCTCAGTGCTCAAACAGCCATTCATCAAAGCCATTTTATATTATAATGTACATTTTGGTATATAATCAAATGCAAAGTCAACATTGTCTGTTTTTACAATCACAGTGGTTTGAGAACCTTTTATGCGCTAGCAGGGAAAATGAAACAAGAACAGTTTAGGAAGTTTGTGGATATGCACTTACGTTTGTTTGTTGAATGTGTCTATAGCAGTTAAACGAGTGCTATGTTATCCTCCCCAAGCACTATTTTAAGTGTGCAGCCAGCAAAAGCGAACATACAAAGCCTCGTTTTTAACAAGGTTATTAGCTGCTTTAGCATTCCTGATGCGATTGTAAACATGCTTGTGAATTTATCTGGAGAGATGGAGAGCCAATGCAGTGGAGGTATGATCAAGGGCCGTATAGCTTAGAAGGAAAACCCAAAAGCGTATAGATTCTCACAGGGCTCAGATGTCCTGAACAGCAGTGGTGCAGCATGTCAGATAACAAGAATAACATTATTCTGAGTCCTGAAGGTTCTACAAATAAGAGGAAAGATCCCTCATGTGTGCATGGTCTAAATTTTGAGTGCAGTTTGAATTTCTTTATATTTAGAAAATTCTAATAATGTGCATTAGCATAACAAATTTGTCATGGAGCAAATTTGCCAACACTATGTTCAAAATAAAATAACATGGCTATTAATCAAAAGCAGCTAACTTGGAACTTTTTATTATTTTAAGATAAATAGATATTATTATTTTGCATGTTTATTCCACTTTGCAAAACAATTAAAAATTTAAATAAAACAATGGAATAATAATAGAAATTATTTCATTTATATAAATAAAAAACAATTATTTTTTTTATAATGCATTAAAGTTAAGGAAAAATGTTGGGTCTGTCTAAATAAAAGTCTAAAAGTTGCACTAGAGCTGTTTTGTCGCTCAAACAGTAGAGCATCACGAGTTCAGTTTTCAGGGAATGAGCACTGATCATTTAAAATGCAATTATTTCGGGGGGGAAAAGTGTCTAGAAATGCATTAATTATAAACAGTCATGGTTGATATTACTTTCATTTATTGTGTCACTCTAGAAATGAAAGGTTTAGTTGAGCACATTGGCAGACACCTTTATATTTTCACATTTATGCATTTGGCAGACATTTTTATCCTGCGCAACTTATATTGCATTCAAGGTGTACAATTTTTTCAGTTCATGCATTCCCTGAGAATCATGAACATGCTAGTGCTAACCACTATCCTAATAATAATAATAATAATAAAATATTAATTATTATTATTATTCATTAATAATAATATAATATTCATTATATTTAATGTAGATTATTATGAAAATGCTGTAAAATATATATGTAAAAAAGACATTAAAAATGATTAATAAATAAACACTTAGCTGCTTTGATACAATGTCTGTGTGGTATACAATAGTGCTACACAAAATAATAATGATGATAACAACAACAATAATAAATTAAAATTTATTCATTACTTTTTAATGCAGATTATTATGAACAAGCGATAAAATCAAATATATTTTTGAGAGCGCAGCGTTTTTTCCGTTTAGACCTGCGGTTGCAATGATACGGAATATCCGCTGAAGTAATGGCAGACGCATCGCGAATGAAATGTTTCTCCAAACATTATATTTCATAACAATATTATGGTAGTCCGGCAATTCGATCTAGTAAAGAAATAAATACTCGGAGACAAGCAATATTAACTTCTCCATTGTTGTTCAGCCGTAGTACAGTCGGTAGTCCCCCTCCTCCACTGTGATTGGTTAGCTCCCTTGTTGCAGATCCTCAGATGTTATACTACGTTCCTTCTTGCTTAGCAGCTGTTTAACCATCTACAGCCCTCTAAAATTATAGCAATGGCAAATACATATTGCCAAAAGAGCAGCGCTGAAAGTTATTCAGACTGCTGCATTCTTTGAATAGATGCTGGTTACAGTCAGGCGAATGAAATATATCTTATTCCCCATTCTTAGAATACTCCTGGCTTGATTTTCCCGATTTGGACCTCTCAGTGGAAAACCGGGGCGCATCTGGCTAAATTTAGAGTAATGACCATAGTTGACATATTGGACGTTTTGCCGTAAGTGAGAGCTGGTGTGGAAGTGAGGGGGAAAAACACAGAGCGTCGTTTTGGGGTGAAGCATGGAAATATTTTGCTTATGCCAGTCAACCCGCTATTGACTTTGGATGCGTGCTGCATAGTTTCTTCTCTCCTGACCTCTCGGTAACCGATGACAAGTCTTGTAATTTTAGCTTCGGTATGGACCCAGTATGCCCTTCTCTCCAAACCCCATCCACCTCAGTTGGAGGTATCGTACAGAGTCCCAGTGAACTTTGAAGTCTCTCGTTGAGACGCGCAGGAGCCGGCCACATTAACGATTTAATGGCCTTAACACTTGGACGGGGGAGCTGAAGAGCTAGTGCTATCAAAACAAAGGTGACGCTGGGTTACAGAGATCTGAGTGGACAGTGGCAGGACCACCGCATAATGCATCCCACATGGCCGACATCCTGCTCCAACAGCGACACACAAGGCAGAACCTCATGTTCCTTAAAAAGAGACTCTGTATCTGTTCTTTCATCAAGGCCTTTACTGATTCACTCCGGACAGACAGGAATATACTGCATGTGCGCATACGTCATGCAATACTGTTGCTTTTTCTGCTGCTCATGTTCTGGATTTGCACTTCTTTTTTCCTAATTCTCTTCATCTGCCTCATTTAATTTTCATGCATTCCAGTGCGCATCTGTCTATGGAGTCAAAACAATGCCGCATATATTTGCAAGAGAATTTAAGTATTGCAAAAGAAAATAAAGTTTTGCAAACGAAAATGAAAGTGTTGAGAAAAAATAATGTACTTTTTGTAAACAAAAATAAAGAATTGCAAAAGAAAATTAAGTATTGTGAGAAAATAATAAAGGATTGCAAATTATAAATGAAACCGAGCAAAAGCAATGATTTTGCATTACATATTTTCCATGGCCATATCTACTCATTTATTTGCGACGCTGCTTTTATTTTACGTTTCAGTCAAGTTTGAGCTTGCGATACCGTTTTCCCCTTTGCGCTTCACGTTTCTGCGCGTCTCACTTTGTGGCACTGTTTTGACATGGGGGTGGAGTCAAGGGACGGGGGCGTGTACAACAGGCCTGGGCATGCCTCCCTGGAAGTGACGTCATCGGCCCGAGACGCAGATCACAACTGATCCAGGCACCGTCATTGAGCAGATGTATATTGTTTCATTTGGTTAACTAAATGTGTATTAACAGTGCTTGTTTAAAATCTGTTAACCTGTGGGAGGACGCCAACACACAGCGTTCTTTGTTTACATTAGTTCAGAGTTACTGCTAGTTTTAATGTAAAAGAATGATTGGCCAACTGGCACAGTGCATTGTGATTGGCCGAACACCACAAGCCTCATCGGAAATGTAACGCCCCTTTCCATAATTGCGAGCTTCAGCATTCAAAATTAAAGTAAAGACAGTTAATAATGTCCTTAGTTTTACCATCAGTTCAAGCCCGAGAGGGGAACAGAGTCGCGTAACAGACACAGTGACGATGCTCATATGTGTTTGCAAACAAGCCGCATTTAAGACGATTTCTGACAGGCTGTACACTCCACTGTGATGTGACCCTGTCTCTCTCTCTCTCTCTCTCTCTCTCATACACACACACACAGAAACCACGATTAAGATAATGTGCTGTGATGTAACCGTCTCTCTCTCACGCGCGCGCACACACAAACACAAACGCAACACGCAAAACCCCGCATTTGAACAGTCAATATCAAATACTTAAACTAATAACAAAACATAGCCTACTTAAAGTCACTGATTCAGAAGCGCCAGATTGTCATAGCAAAGTCAGCATTACCTCCTCTCCTAGGTTCACGAAACTGTCGTCCGTAAAATGCCTAGAAAATGCCTAGTAAAATGCCTTTCGCCTAGAAACACACAGCTTCTCCCTGACAAGGCTGCATCAACACAATATTTCCACATCGTGACGTAGACATGTGGGGGCCGTGTTTAAATGAGCCATTTTAGGAGGGAGTGGCAGAGTCTTAACTTTGATAAAGAATATCTCTTTGGTTTTGAGACTAGTCTTTGGAACTTCAGGGATCTTATCTATGCACGATCAGCTTGTAACACTCCAAAGAGAAAGTCAAACTTGATATCGTGTCATATGACCCCTTTAAAATGTTTTTGTGCAGTTTTTAGGGTGTTCTGTACGGAAGTTCTAAGCGGCCATGCATTATTATAATTTTTCTGTCTTGTTTTCTCCTGATCATAACGAAAGTTGTTTTGTCGTTATCACGACTTAATTTTCTCGTGATCTCGACATAACGAAAGTTGTTTTGTCGTTATCACGACTTAATTTTCTCGTGATCTCGACATAATGAAAGTTGTTTTGTCGTTATCACGACTTAATATTCTCTGTGTATTCGGCATGATAAGCAGCATCATCGCAGCATCATGGATGATCGTATTCGCTTTACTTTGATCAGGGACTCACTCAAACTGAAATAATAAAAATAAAAATATGGTATACCATCCCAAATATTGAAGGTGTTGTGTGTGTGACCGACTACATTGATCCATGATAGAATACTTGTCATGCATATTCATACTCGGCCATTTTAGCTCTGTGTCTGTCAGTGATTGACAACTTACACATAAGCGTTCGACACTTGAGAAGGAGGCTGTCGGGTCTGCAACTTTATCGTCGAAGACAATATAGCGACCCTGATTTTCTCACAATAGCTACAATTACGTCGTGAGAAAACGGTTTTTAGGTTGAGATCAACAACTTTCGTTATGTCCAGATAACCACAAAACAAATTTTGTTATGTCGAGATCACGAGAAAATTAAGTCGTGATAACGACAAAACAACTTTCGTTATGTCGAGATCACGAGAAAATTAAGTCGTGATAACGACAAAACAACTTTCGTTATGTCGAGATCACGAGAAAATCAAGTCATGATAACGACAAAACAACTCATTATGTCATGATCACGAGAAAATTAAGTTGTGATCACGAGAAAACAAGACAGAAAAATTATAATAATGCATGGCCGCTTAGAACTTCCGTAGTTCTGAGTGGTTGCTAGGGCGTTTCTAGATGGTTGCCAAGGCATTTCTATGTTGTTGCTAAGGTGTTCTTACTGTTTTCAGTGCTATACAGTTTCAGGGTGTTCTGGGTGGCTGCTAGGGTTTTTAGGTGGTTGCCAGGACATTGCTTTATGGTTACTAAGGGGCTCTAAATCCTTTTTAGCACATTACTAGGTAGTTGTCAAGGTGTTCCAAATGGTTCTAGGCTCCTGTGAATGGTTGCCTGTACATTACTTTATAGTTACCAAGGTTTTCTAAATGTATTGCTTTAAAGATGTCAGGGTGTTCTGTGTGGCTGCTAGGATGTTTATTTATTTGCCAGGGCATTGCTTGTGGTTTCTAAGGTGTTCTAAATAATTTTAGTATGTTTTTATGTGGTTGTCAAGGTGTTCTAGGTGGTTGCCAGGGATTTGAGTGTTCTTGTTCTTGGTGGTTCTAACTGACCCAAGTCAGAAGTCTCTATAATATTTACTGCCATTTTATAGGTCATATTTGTAATTCTTACAGCTTAGAAAAGTAAAAGTCTCACCTCAATATGTCACATGACATTTTAGCAAGATAATTTAGCAAACTCCACTAAAAACACAGGTGCTAATAAAGGAAAAATGACAATGACAAAAAATGTTCTTATAGTGCTTGCATATCAGAAACTCCCGGTAAAACGGTACAACTTTACGTTGTTTTCCATGGAAGGAAATGGCAAAGCCTTGGGTCACATGCGTCAGGTCTTCCTGCAGACTTCCTGTTGGTACTACAGAGGCCTAACCTAGCAGGGAGGAGCTCATGTGAGCTCACGTGGCCTACAGGCAACATGAATTCACTTTGAATAAACAGCAAAGGAGTAAAACAAGGTAATATATGAGGTGAGACTGAGACTCCTGACAGTGTCAGCTGATGATGTAGTGAGAAATGAGAGTAGGAGAGAGTTAAATCCTTTTGCTGACAAAGAGAGTCTATTAGTGCTGAGTTCCTCTGACTCTGTGCATGTTCTTCAGCTTATTAGACATATTTGGGAGCTGCTTGTCCATGTTTAATAAAACCACAGCTTTTCTCTCAGCAGTCCCAGTCCATCCAGCAGTGGAAAATTTCAAAGAAAAATGCGATGAGGACGAATCCAATTTCTAACCGCACGGAAAGCTGAGACACCATTTGGGATTGGCAGCTCTCGCCATTGTAAAATTGGAAGCATCCTATTGTTTTGCTTTGCTTATGCTTATATAAACATCAGGGAATGGGCAGGTCTCTCAGGAAACATGACTGTGCATGATATCCACAGTGCCTGGAGGTGCAATGCGGCCAGTCCGTGACTGTTGACCAGCTACAAAGTATTGCACATTTTTCACACCCTGCGTGTTTGATAGCTGCATTCCACCGCTCTAGCTGAGCTCCAGGAAGAGCCGCCGGGCACATGTGAAGTTTTCGTATACCTATACTCAGAACCGCTGCCATATAGCAGCAGGAGAGAGATGCATCCAGAGGTTTAATCAAAACTCCGATCTTAGTGCTCTCAGGAAGATAATCATCACAGAAACGATGCCTTTTAGAATTACGGCTAAAATTCACCAGAACATTTATTGCAAATTCACTCTGCATGGCTATAGAGGGGGAAATAGTTTATTTCAGATTGTGAAAGACATGTCATTAAAAAATAAAGCCAGGCGGGTGTCCAATTTGAGATGTTACGAGAGAAGCACAGCAGCTGTTTTTATCAAACATGGGCGACGTCATATTAAAACGTCCAATGGCCATTTTTAGTCAAACTTAGCAACTTTAGCATGGATTCCCAGCACCACCCAGGCGTTGTGGTCTGGGTGGCAGTATGGGCACAGGAAATGTAACTCACACATCGAGGTTTCCAGTAGTCTGTGGGCAGAGGCTTGCTGTATATGGATTTTGACTGTCTTTACTTACGTCCCCATCTTCCTCTGTAAAAAAAAAAAAAAAAATTGTACCTCAGATATGTTTACCCATCCCTTGAGTGGTTTCTCTGACGTCCATTCCGTTTTATTGTTGTAATATTTTGTGGTACTAATGGTGACTCAGCATGAAGTGTGTAAATGGATAAAAAAATAAAATAAAATATATATAAATATCTATATATATACTCTATATATATATACTGTGTGTGTGTGTGTACATACACACACACACACACACACACACATACATACATACATATATTTATATACTGTATATACATACATACACATAAGCTACCATTAAAAAAATGGGCTTAGTAAGAATTTATTTATTCATTTAAATTCATACTTTTATTCAGCAAAGATGTATTACATTGATCAAAAGTAAAAGTAAAGGCATTTATAACATTACAAAAGTTTTCTATTTTAAATAAATGCTGTTTTAAATTTCTATTCAATAAAGATGTTTTTTTAAAAATTATGGTTTCCAAAAAAGTATTAAGCAGCACAACTGTTTTCAACATGGATAATAATAAGAATAAGAATTTTCTTTAGCAGCAAATCGACATATTAGAATGATATTCTGAAGGATCATGTAACACTGAAGACTGGAGTATTGATGCAGAAAATTTAGCTTTGCCATCACAGTAATAAATTACATTTTAAAATATATTAAAATAGAAAACTGTTATTTAAAATTGTAATAATATTTCACAACATTGCTGTTTTATAGTGTTTTTAATTTTTTTATGGCAATATGTGTGTTTATAAGACACTGGGCTTGAAAACCTTTTTGTTTTGCACCAGCTGATACTTTTCTTTTATCATGTCTTGATGAAAAACTGAATTTATCAGTTCTGCCTCTGGTATATGCAATAGCGTTGTGTGATAAATCTGGTTTAAAAAGATCTACATTAATTAGCACTAGATCAAAGTCTCCTGCTTTTTTTTTACGTTCTTCTGCTCTAGCCACATGTGGTCCACAGACTCGGCCCAGGCATATGGTTTTATTTAGCTTTGTGGAAAGGTTAAATAGGAAACTTGGATAAGAGAAAAGGCACTGAATCTTTTTATATGATTACATTTTTAAAGTTTCTGGGGCATTTTAAAACATACATGTAAAAACTTATCAGTCTTTTGGTTTGCAAGTTGGTCTTGGCGTAGACAGATCTTGGCCGTTACACTGCGTTTGTCTCTATTGGCTGTTTAAACACGGTGGTTTGTGTAGGGCTAATTCTCTTGGATAAAAAGCCTGCACCAGACTCCTTTAGATAGTGGCACCAGACAAATTACACTGCATTGTGTGTTTTTTTTTTGATAGTGAGCCTCTCGATGGGTGTAAACAAAAATACTGAAATGACTAAGTGTATATTGGAAACACAGTTTGAGCATTAGTGTGGTCGAAAAAAAGAGTTTGACTGAGGCACACCAATTCAAAATGACAAAGAAAAAATCTTTATTGGTTAAATTGCTTTTTCACAGATATGATAAATGTCTCTTTTTGTTTGATTGCTCGGTTTTTCCACTGTCATGCGCAACATACAACAGCAGATTCCCATGGAATGACATTACATCAGTTTTGTTCTGATTTAAAACCCAATTTGCACTATTTACCAGATGCAAAATCTTGCCTTAGCCACTCAACATCCCAAACCCAAGGATTCTGTGAGAGCACTGTTTAAGTGTAGTGATTTTACGCCTTGTAGTGTGTTGTAAAATAAATTAGTTACGTGCATAACAGAGAGCTTTTCGTCATTTTTGCATCAAATAACACCCTAGCCAAAATCTCAGTGCAAACACCATTGTAGCTGAAAAATCCATGAGCCTCTGCAAATGAGTACCAATATACTATGATGCACAATTTGAAAAATCAAAACAAAGAATGTCCATAATGAAATTTCATCTACTAGTGTTTGGTAGTTGTGGAGCTACGCTGGCATATATCTCTTAATATAACTGACTAAATATTAGTCCAGCTCTAAAAAGCAGTCTTCTAAAAAAACTCACATTTGTGTTAGCTTGATTTACAGTACTAAAACACTATCTCTCAAGCAGCAATGATTACATTGAGTTAAAAAGGTCATTCACTCCAAAGGTAAGACATTAATTCTACTCATTCTAATTCAAAACTACTGTAGTTCATTCCGTCTGCCCTCCAAAAAGAAACAAAAAGGAAAATGATATTTAAAAAAAGAGAACAAAGACAAAGCCTCTCTCTCGCACACTATTAAAGACAATTTCAGTAAAAATCAAAATGCAGAAAAGAACATCAAGCCGTGTAACAGTTGGTACAGCAGCTCAGTCCACAAATAAACATTTCTGTTTCATACCACCACCCAAAAAGCAACAAATATCATCAAATAACAAAAACCAACACCACATAAATTCAAAGTTTATCAGGAAAATGACAGTCCACTGTGATTAATAAACAACGGGAAAAAAAACGTATTTGCTGATGAATGTATTGCTGAAATTTGGATTATTGTCAATAAATATGCACTTGGATGGTATTAATTATGTAGACATGACCTTGAGTAGTAGTCAATCTTCATCTAGTGGTGGATATCCTGTTAATGGTTATGAATAAATAAATATTAATTCATGACTGTGAACACCCTGTTGGACAATGTGGATTTGAGGTCATGTGACGTAATAACCGGGATTGACTGTAGGGGGGTTAAAATGCAAATCTACACCTACTGTAGGAGTGCAACTTGTTAAAATGGAATCGTTGTGTGGCATTTTAATAAACCCAATACTAACAAGCACAACAAAATCAATCACATCACCAAGGCATATTCTGGTGGGCAGGTTTGGCCCCGTTTGTGCCCCTTCGAGTCTCCCCTGGCTGTTCGGTTGTTAGGACATGTTAGCTCTGCTAGTTTCAACATCATTATTAATGAATAGTACCTCCAGCAGTGTGAGTAATTTTATGTCTCTGTATCGACTAGAGTCTAGATTGAGGAACCTGTGCGGATGAAGCCCCGTCCCCTCAGTACAGGAAATGAGCGCATCTCATTGCCTGGGTCAGTCCTCTAGTGTTGTGACTTGGCACCAAGTCACACAGCTAGACGTCCAGGTCGTCAGGCCTCACTCGACTGCTCATTCGGCTGCTTGTGCGGCTGCACGGCCGAGCGTCTATCAACGCCAGCGGCTGCAGCTCGTGGCCCGGTGTCTGTTTCTTGTGCTCGTGAGTGTCGTCAGGGTAGTCGAAGGCCTGAGCGTGCGAATTGGAGATGGTGCTGCCGTTCTGGCCCAGACGGTTCTGTTCCGTGCTGTAGTTGGCCCAGTTCTGCTCGTTGGCCTGCTTGTTGTAATTGCGACAAGAGTTGGTTCGCTCGCCGGTTGCTAGCTTGTAGCCCGGAGGCGACATTGGCGAGAGCGGCGCGGTCGGTGAGGAGCAGCCGTTGTAGTAGGCGTATTTGGTCGTGGACAGTTCCTTTGGCGTGGGGCTCATGGTGCCGGTGGGGAACTGGTTTTGGCGGCCTTTCACACGGTCCTTGATCCGTTTGAAGAGCACATAGAAGAGCTCGAAGATGTTGAGCAAAAGCGACACAAGCGAAACCACCAGCATGAAGATAATAAAGATGGTCTTCTCCGTGGGGCGAGAGAGGAAACAGTCCACCTGGTGGGGGCAAGGCGAACGCTCACAAGTGTACACGGCGGACAGGCTGAAGCCGTAGATGTACCACTGGAGCAACAGGAAGCCCACCTCAAAGATGGACTTGAAAAAGATGCTGACGATATAGGTGCGCAGCAGGGCACCCTTCATCTTGACCTTGCCGTGCTCCTCCAGGCCGTGCTTGAACTTCTTGAGCTCGATCTTCTTGAGATGGAGCTCGACATCACCGCCATCGTTCTGCACGACCTTCAGCTCCTCCTCCCTGCGGTTGAGCTTCTCCTCCTTGCGCATCAGGTAGAAAATGTGCGCCAGGTACAGGAGCGTAGGCGTGGACACGAAGATGATTTGAAGCACCCAGAAGCGCACGTGTGAGATGGGGAACGATTTGTCGTAGCAGACGTTCTCGCAACCGGGCTGCTGGGTATTGCACTTGAAAGCTGACTGCTCGTCACCCCAGGCCGACTCCACTGCCGTTCCCAGAACTAGGATCCGGAAGATGAAGAGCACGGAGAGCCAGATTTTCCCTCCTGCCGTGGAGTAGGCCTGCACCTTGTCAAGAAGTCTTCCCAACACACTCCAGTCACCCATCTTGAGGGAGTTCTAGCTGAAAATAGAAAGCTGAGATGTAATAAAATGTATTTAGACACTTTTGTACACTTAAGTGACACTTGAATATGTCTGAATGTCATTGCATTAGATGCAAAATATCAAAGTGACAAGTCTGAATGGGTAATACTTCACTGTGAATTTTTTTCCCTATCATTTTTAATCAAACAGTCCATCACTTTTAGTAGATGTCAAATTAACAAACGAAGAGTTCGGATGCAAAAGCCTCTAAGTGTCGTCTGAAATTTTCTTCTAAAATGAGCATTTTTCTCAGGCTCCTATGTTTATGTTCAGTCATTTCACTTTAATGGCAATGAATAGAACCTATTTATTACCATTAAAGTGAACTTACTGAACATACACTATTACTGATAAAAATGCTCATTTTAGAAGAAAATTTCAAATGGCACTTAGAGGCTTTTGCATCTGAACTCTTCATATATATACACACACGCGCGCGCATGCACGCACGCACACACACATATAGTTATGTAATGCAAAGCAATTCATACATTTGAATTGTAGTGGCCACAAGTGGCCACATGTAGTGTATTTTTCTTTACATAAAGCACATGATGAAAGTATTAGTATCAGCACTTGCTGAGGATGTTATTATGAAAATAATCATGAAAAGTGACCTCAAGATTATCATAATATAAACTACACCTGGTCTCAGATAACAAACATATGGCTCACACACTTAGGGGTTTGGTTTGAGGTTGTAAAGATAACTGCCAGGACTTGCTGTCTTTTGCTTTGTGAAATACAATTTATCAAGCAAACGCTACCATGACAGAAAGTGAAGCATCTTAAATACTTCTATAACATGAAGAAAACATGACTAAGCAGCTAGAACATTGGAGAATTTAAAGATCAGATGGCGATCCTTCCACTCACATCAGAAATGTTTAAAATAATAAACAATAACATTCACTTGAAATCTGAATAGAATTGGGCTGCAAGTCTTTGATTAAATCCTCTGCACAGCATGGAAAATCAAAAATCATAAGGAACTGTTTAAAAACTTCTAAAGAACTGCCTGATTCATGTGGTACAGGCATGAAGCAGAGCATCCCTTCAATATCCTGGACAATTTGTGGGTCTCGTGGCACTAATAAAAAGTTTAAATGGGGAATGAGGTATGTGGAATGTATATTATGACAGTGTTAAAAGTCCATAAAGACATCAAGCGAGCAAAAAAAATTTACTAAAACATATATCTATATATATCTATATCTATATATATATAACAAATGGGCAGAATTTTTTTATTTGTGTCTGTAATAGCTCAATGTATGTCACATTCAACTGAACTTTAGATAGTTATATAGTAAAGTACATAGACAGAATAAAATAGAATTGCACAAAATAATGTAGGAATGTTTGGGAATTAGTTTAAAATCCTGCCACAGTCAAGCCGCTTAACGTTGTATTGGGGGACTGAACAGCGCCCCCTACTCGGCGCTATGCACGACGCAGGCGAAACAGATCGTTTTTTCACTAAAAAGTCGTATTAGAGTTCTAAAAACAAAGGAAGAAATGACCCAAAGTTGTTTTTCATATTATTCCAAGAGAAAAATTGTTGTTATAATTAGTTCCTATTAAATTCATGTTTTAAAATTTTTCTTCAGAACTTTTTTCCAGAAAGTTTTTTTTTTTTTTTAAATGCCCGTTATTTAATTTTTGTTGTAATTACTGACATGCCTATTAAATGACCTCTTTTTCACCGAACGTGTCTTGCACAGCAGACGTGAATAAAATGTGAAAATATGATATATTGAACCATATGACTCTAATATATTAGGCTATATCCATCATAGCATAAAGATTTCGATATTTCATTAACTTCTAAACTCACTCAAATTTTAAGTTAAAATGTAATATGGCATTTAAAACTTTACAATTCTTTAAAAGTAACTTTCCATTGTGCTGCTCAGTTCTGAATATTAGTGCCGCTATGAAAAAAATAAATAAATAAAAAGTTTTGAAAAGTTGTAAGACTTTCTGTAAAAACTTACCTGGAGAGAAGTAAAGAGAGGAGAGCCCTGTAGGGACTTACTCCGTCACCAAATCCAAGCAAGCGACTGTAGAGAAACTGAGGCACACTTGTCAAACTTCCCCTGCTTATAACAGACTCCGGAGGGAAGAAAGTGGAAAGCAGACGCACAAAGTTTGGCAAAGTCACATGTCTGGCTACGTCACGACAAAGTTTTGTGTCCTCCTCACGCACTCTTTCTCCTGGTGAGCTTCTTCAACTCAGACGAACAAAATGTTCCTCTCGAAAACTTGTCTTATTCACAATAATTGACAATCATAATACAAAATATAATGACATTTCCTTAAAAGGAACATTTGTTATTTTGAGGTAAAGAATATAAATATAAAAATGATATTGTCCTTGTTTACTTCCGTTTTAATTATACTGTAAAGTTGAAATATTAGGTTGTAAATATTTCATATATAATATATTATAAATAGTGTTATATATTATAAAAGCATGTGCGTGTGTGTATCTGCAGATTTTTTTATTAATAATTTAATAACTTCGTCCCTGATGTCCCTTCTATATAAGAAAGCAACTGATACATCTTCATCTACTTATTTATCTTACAATGTTTATTCTCAGTGCACAAAAAGAAAAAGTTGGTCAATCATATTTCGTGTTGCATGCTTTGCGAAAATAACATTTTTAAAAGGATATAAAAACTACAGTAACTCAGGCAAAACAATGACTGGCCATGGAGTGACATAAGTTAGGGGTTAGTGAGTGCAACTCAAGAAGATTACAGCGACATCTAGTGTGCAGTTAGCAAAAGTTACATTCAACATTTGCTGATTATATACATTTGATTATATTAGTTATGTGCATTTCATGTTACCATAATGACTTATTGCTCTATGGCTCAGGTTTGGCTCCATCAAGGCTGCCTTTGCTTTGATCCCACCTTTTCTGAAAGGCCACATTTAACTCATTGTGTCTCATTCCATGAGCAGAATCAAGTTCTACTGAAAAAGGTGAAGGATAATGGGAATTGCCAGCGTACATTACATTCCTATATTTCTTATTTCTCCCACTTATCCTCTTACAAAGCAAATAGAAGATTTCTAGAACATTTAAAGCCAGAGACACACATGCCACCACCAACATGAAGATAATGAAGATGGTTTTCTCTGTGGGTCTAGACACGAAACACTCTGTCTCCACCGTACATGGCGACTGCTTACAGTTGAATTTACGCTCCATGATAAATCCAAACAGATAATACTGTCCAACGATGAAAGCCACCTCAAAAATGATTTTAATAAACAGCTGGGTCAAGTAACTACCCAGCATGCTTCCTTTGATTTCAACCTTCCCTTTTTCGTTTGTATATTTTGGAGACTTTGACATCGGGTTTCTTTTCTGCTCCTCTCTCAGTTTGTTCTCTTGGTGGATGATGTGCACCACGTGGCCCAGATACACCAAAGTTGGAGTGGAAACGAAGATGATCTGCATGACCCAGAAGCGAATATGAGAGATGGGGAACTTCCAGTCATAACACACGTTCTCGCAACCAGGCGTGTTGGTGTTGCATACTAAGTTGGATCGCTCGTCACCCCACACATTCTCCGCTCCTGCTCCCAACACCAGGATCCTGAAGATGAAGAGGACGCTCATCCATATCTTGCCAATTACGGTGGAGTGGGACTGTACTTTGTCCAGTAAAGCTGAGAGGAATCCCCAGTCTCCCATGATTGCTTGCTCAGTTGCTCAGGGCTTCCCTGGAGGATAAACAGGAGATTTACACTGAATTGGTTTCGATATGAAACCATGGTGATCAAAACAAGTTGAGGGAGGTTTTCTTAATGCCATGTTATGAGCAAACCAGGTTCATGTTATAATCAAAAAGGCAAAGTAATATGGAAATTGTCACCATGAACATTGCAGCTCAAAACAACAATACAGAACTAATCAAATCTACAATAGCAGTTACACTCTTAAAAAAAAGGTTCTTAAATGGTTCTTTGGGAGGGTGTATGGTTCCATGAAGAACCTTTAATATCCAAAGAACCTTTCCATTGCACAAAAGGTTCTTTGTAGCACAGAAAGGTTCCAGAGACTAATTAATGGTTCTTGATGTTGAAAATATTTTTGTTTCTGGAAAGTGAGATCAAGTGAGCTAAATTGTCCTGTCTGGTCCAGAGCTCCTTCCAGACTCATTTTCTATTTGTTGCATTCAATTACAGTGTAATAAAAAGTATTAATTTTGAGTTATATAAATGTGTGGTGTTTATTAATTTAAAAAGACTGGTAGATCCTTTTATATATTATAAACATATCTAAGGCGCTATGAACTATTTGACTTGTAAGTAAATCCTCAAACATACACAACTGTTCAAAAGTTACAGATTACTATGATTTTTTTAAATGTTTTTTTGAACATGTTTTATGTAAGTCTTCTGCTCACTGCATTTATTTGATTAAAAATACAGCAAAAACAGAAATATTGTAAAATTTTATTACAATTTAAAATACCTCAGAAATATTGTAAAATATTATTACAAAGTAAAATACTTCTTCTATATGAATATATTTTAAAATGTAGTTGATTGCTGTGATCAAATCTGAATTTTCAGCATCATTACTCCAGTCTTCAGAGTCACACGATCCTTCAGAAATTATTCTAATATGCTGATTTGCTGTTCAAGAAACATTTCTGATTATTACCAATGTTGAAAACAGTTTTTGCTGCTTAACATTTTTGTGGAAACAATACAATTGAAACATTTGTGGTAAGAAAAGAGAGAAATTAATACATTTGTGGGGGGAAAAAAGAAAGAAATTAATAATTTTATTAATCAAGGGTGCATTACATTTATCAGAAGTAACAGTGACGACATTTATAATGTTGGAAAAGATTTCTATTTACTAAATTGTTTAATAAATTTAATAAATGCTGTTCATTGTTCTTTCTATTCATCCTGAAAATGGTATTACCATTTCCACAAAAAATGTTAAAAAGCAATTTTAAGAATAAGAAATGTAAAATTATTTTAATAGAAAAATAAAACTGCAAATCTACATATTAAAATGATTTCTGAAGGATCATGTGACACTGAAGACTGGAGTAATGATGCTGAAAATCCAGCTTTGTCATCACAAGAATAAATTTCAATTTACAGTATATTAAAATAGACAACAGTTCTTTTAATTTGTAATTATATTTTATACTATACAATATAACTAGTTTCTCTGTATTCTTAAATGGAGACTTAGTCAGCAGAAGAGATTTTTATTTATTTGTTTGTTTGTTTTTTCAAAAACATAATGTAATGTTTCTACAATTTTGACAGGTACTGTATAACATTGTTACCTAGTGCTTATATTGCTTAAATACCATTAATTGGATGCATTTGAGGCTAAAGATGCTGGGATAGGCTTCAGCCCCCATGACCCGAGAGAGGATAAGTGGTTTGGAGAGTGAATAGGTTTAGCACAGGTATAATGATGAAAAATGACAAACAAAGATAATGGAAAGGTATTTTTAAGATGAACAGCAGTAAGAATAGAAACAAAATCAAAGCAAGTCAAAGAATTTTGGAAGTTCATCCATCCACCTATGAAAATTAAGAAACTAATGAAAGTGTCTTTTTTTGTTTTTTTTGTTACAGGATCCTATGTACCCAGCCTCAACCATTCATCAAAAGGACCGTGAAAGCGGGAACTCTTTGACCCACCAGTGGCAGTTTCCACGGGATGAAAAAGGGCATACTAGTGGATGATGGGGGTACTGACATTAATCTGCTGTATTCACTGTATTACACACTAGGGATGGGTATATTTGTACACTTTTCATTTCAAGTACTGGTGGTTTTGATTTTGTCTGGATGGCATGCTGTCCTAACAATAACTAGTCAGAGCTCAGGTACCACCCAAAATGCTGCCATAACCAATCAGAAAAAGAGAAATATATAAAGTCAGGTGATCATCGAGTACTCAGACTTGACAGTGATGATTGATCATGAAAACGATGATTGCAGTGACTTTAAAAAATGATCAATCATTGCTGTCAAGTCTGAGTACTGTAGTACTTGTGCACATCCCTATTAAACACATACACACAGTATTGAGGTATGATGTATACTGTAAATGCAATAAACATTTGAATCATACATCTTATAGAAAATTTATAGTATGATAAATGTAAGGATATTGATATGGAAGAAATGAGGCCATAAAGAACCTATTCATCAGTGGTTCTTTGAAGAACCTTTAAAATGGGTTCTTTGTAACAGAAAAGGTGCATGGCACCAAGAAAAACACCGGTTCTTTAAAGAACCTTTCACAAAATGGTTCTTCAGGGAACCAAAAATAGTTATTCTATGGCATCACCGCGAAACCCCCTTTTTGGTTCTTCCTCGCAGCTTTTTTTTTTTTTTAGAGTGTACTGAGATTGTTTTATAGAATACTGCACACGGACCATCCTGCTGTTGTTTTCACTTCCCAAATATACTTCTAGTTTATTGAAAGAGCTTGCTCAACATCTTATCTGTTATGCAATTTCATACTCACCAAATTATATTATGGAGAAAAAATGCTGTCTTGTAATCTCAGAGTATTTGTTGCCACCCTATAAAAATTCTAAAATCACAGTCGCGGTTTAGAACAAAATCAAAGACAAGTTTTGTGGTGTTTTGGTTCATTGACTGAATAAACTAAAATGCTAAAATGCTAAAATGCTTTCTGTAAGATTTAATAAATATAAGATGGGGACTCCAGTAAAAATAAACAAACAGCTAACTAACTAAATAAAAACTAATTCTGTTTAATATATTAAAATAGTTTAAACTGTAAAATATTACAAATATATTTAATAATCACTTCATCTCAATTATTTAAATACATTTAAGATTCAATAAACTTTTGAAGAAAAGTTAATTTTGAGTGGTTTCTAAAATGTTTTATGTAAGATTTAAAGATATAAAAGAATGTATATCTACATTCTTCTAAATTTATATCTACATATATTTAAAGAATTTAAAGATAATATCGAAACTGCAGTTATAAAAAACAAAAACATGCTCCAACAAATCCCAAAATATTCTTACCTGAACAAATGGATCCGTGTGGTAATTTCCCGTAATGCTACAACTACTACAAATGATCCTAAATATTATTTTAAATAAGTATTTAAATAAACATATTTCCTTATTCAGCTTCCTGAAATTTAAAGTCAATTCTAAAACAAAACGTTTGTATTGTTAAAATGTGAATTATCTGTCGGTTTCAGTGAGGTCACAGACTCGCAGACAAATTTCGCCTGTTTTGATCAATCATCTTCTCTCCGTGAAATGTGATTTACCTATATCTGAAAGGACACTGAACGCTCCACCCATCTTTATGATAAGAAAACCAGTTAAAACCAGACATTTTCACTTCTCTATTTCTGTTCTTTTTCGAAGCACAGGCAATTAGTCACTTCATGAGCCATGTTTCTGCACACTTTCACACCCTGATGAAATTCAGCTAAATCATCAGCTTTATGTTGCTACGTGGAAGCAGTGTCTGTGATGGTGGTGTGGTATAGTGGCTAAAGTTCAGGTCTGGTAAGGTTACTGGGTCTGAGCCCCATGAGGAACAATCACTGTGCCCTTGAGAAGACACTTAACCACTTATATTTTCAGATACTTTCCTGAAAAAAAGAAGAAAGGTTTCTGCTAAATTAATACAAATGAACAATATGTTCACACTTTTTGCATAAATTGACATGCTTGATTGAAACTTACGCAAAATTATACTTACCTTACCTTACTGTTTAAGCTCTTCATTGACACTGTTGTCTCCTTGATAAATATGTACATTGATTTTTTTTGTCTTAAATAAATAAAAAATAAAAAATAAGGTGACTTGACTTTTGAGAAAATTGGTGCCAAAATTGGTAATTGTGGTGGAACCGGTGTTGCAATTGAGTAAGAGTCATAATATGTGAAATATATATATATATATATATATATATATAAAATTGAACTGTTTTTCATCAGTTTTGATTATTATAGTTTTAAATGATATCTTTTATAAGGAAACCTTTAAATCTGTTAGTTTCCATTTAAAAAATAATAATAATAAATCAACCCAACATTTAAAAGGCTTTTTAAATAAAAAATAAGCACTAGTCATATTACTTTCCCTAATTTGAAACAAGCCTTTATGAATCCCATCATTTAATACAGGAGATATGGAGGAAAACATATATTTATAATTTTCTGCATACACCACTTGACCCTGACAACCTCTTTCAAGTAACAGCTGCTTCAAGTAAATCCTTGTGTAATCTCCCAGTTAAAAGTAAGTTTTATTTCTCAAGAATTGGAATTCTTGTTTAATTGTGTGTAATTGTGGGAGAGAAATTTACAGTCAGTCATCCTCACAATGAACTTTTAGCCTGTCTTGAGTCTTGAGTAATCTTATAAAACACTGACGTGAGATCCAGGGGACATCGAAGGGACATAAATGAACATTTTTACACTCAGGTTCTGAAAAACTGCACCATAGAGTTTACCTAAACCTCATGGGGATCAAAAGAAATATTGTCTCAGGTCCTGACAGTACGGTCATCTTGCAGTGACAGATTAAATAAAGCCCAAATGTAGCCCTGGTATTGATGAATGGACCATCATGGACTCACTTATTGCCACTCATGTTGAAAGTGAAAACAGAGAGAAGTCAGGAAATTACAGAAGATCAAGATCAGCAAACTGATCAACAAACTCAGTATTTTAGGGAACATGTGCTTACCACTTACCAACTTCAATCACCCCCATATAGTGATGTTTCATCATAATATTAACTGAAAACTAATTAATAAAAATCTAAGAGCTAATCCTTTCAAACAGATAGACTGAAAGTAAATATTAACATTAATTTGGGGCAAATTCTCTGAAACCAGTAGGTCTGATTGCTATATGAAATGGCTGTCAGAATGCTTTCTTGGACATAGGCAATAGTGTACGATTCTGACTTAGCTACATTTTTCAGAAGAGATTTTCAGTGGCTCAAATGCATTCAAGCTAATTTTTCCAATAACAAGCTGCTTTCCCCCATAATATACCCTTCACAGGGAACTTGATTGACAGGCAATCTGACCAATCATTACGCCGAATCTGCCAATTTTATCCGACAAACAAACCAGACCGGAGAGTAGACTAGCATCAGTGCACTTGAAACATTTTGTGTATTGACGTCTTTTCACAGTTGAAACATGATACCTTCTTATTTTCATTCATGTTTATTTCATGCTATATAAAGGAAGATATGATCACTTCACACGGCGCTACGGCGATCTGTCACGACACATTAAAGAGCCACAAAATGGCATTTATTGTTTGATTTTCTTAAAAAACAATTACAAAATTTGAAAGCTGAGACTTTGTTTAATACCATAACTAACTGCAGAAAGACATCAATACACACCATTTTTCAAGTTCAAGTCCACTGACGGTTATCTACTCTCCTGTCTGGTTTGTTTGTTAGACAAAAATGGCAGATTCAGCGTTTTGATTAGTCAGATCAACTGTCAATCAAACTCCCTATGAAGGGTCAATTAGCAGTGTAGCGCAAACAAACATAACATCGCTGTTTATAATGTCGCACTGCAGTCTGCATCAATGAATGAGTTGAAGTAACCGCGTGCTCTCTACAGTGTTGGAAGGTTTGATTCATTCCAGTGAATCGGTTCGTCCAAGACAGTCCTCTTTCTCTCTCGCTGGAAAGTAGGCCTACAATTGATTCTCATGTATCGGTTCGTCTGAAATGGCCCATGCTCTCATATATGTAGTCTGATTCATTCTCTTGAATTGTTTAGTTTTAGAATTCAGTCACATCAGGTCATTTTTTTATTAATATTCATCAGGTTTATGAATAAATCAAGCATTATTCTAATATTTACATTTAGCCTATTTAATGTAAATGTAGGATATTTATTCAAATTTGACATTGTTGTCACGAGCTAGACTGACAAGTTCAAAGTAGCTTCTCTAACTGACTTTTGCAGTCAAAAATGGACGACGACAACAAAAGACATCTCTCATTTGACCACTTAAAATCCTCGTAGCCCATTCACAGCGGCCATAGAGACACATATAACCTCCATGGAAAATGATGTGATTGTCTTCTTTTAGCAGGATAAAGCAGTTTCAGTTATGATATTAAAGAGGATCTGGGTGACCTATAAATGGATGGTGAGGATGAGGAAATTGTTAGCAACTTTTCATGTGGTGTTTGTGTGTTTTTTCATTGAGTGGGAACAACCAAATCTGCACTGTACAACCCCACTTTATAGAACCTCAAGAAAAAAATCCTGTTTTCCCATTTTCTGCCATAATGATGGTTTCTGGAGAATGTAGTAAAATAGCTGTGGTGTAACTGTACATGATAACTGGATAAAGTTCAGACGTGCACGCTACACTGTAAAAAAAAAAAAAAACAGCTTCAGCAGATTTTTGAGTTCTCTCAGTTTATTTTTGTAGGAGATTCTCAACTTTTTGTTGTATAAACTTAAAACAACAAGTTGAAAAAAAACTAAAAAATCTGCTGAAGCTGGTTTTAAGTTGGCTCAACTTTTTTTTACAATGTACTTGTTTACACTTGTAGACAGTTTTAATTTATTCATTTGGTGAATGCGTTTATCCAAATAATTTCTTTAATTTTGTATCACAGTCAGACATTTATATTACAATTAATACTACAGAAATATCACATCTGCGTATTTTTTAAACAGTGCAATTGTATGAACCTATAACTGTACAAAGCAAAACCAGCAATAACATATTGTAATGATCATGGGCTTGGACTGCATCTTGAATGCTTTGGATTACATAAAATATTTTTACTAACTGAATTTGCAAAATTCAAACTGTCTTTCCCTTTAACATTGAGTATGTGTTTTTGAAAAGCACTGTCTATGGAAAGTGATTCATCACATATTCTTGTGATCATGTGGGAGGTGACTTTTAACATTTCTTGGTTTCATGTATTGCAACATTTTGAGTCAAAGCTGGACAATGTAAAGGGTGGTGTGATGTAAATCTGGGTGATTTTGGACTGGGTGTGAGTACGTGCTCAATGACCTGAAGTAAAATACTAATTTTTTTTTTTTTGTGGGTGGACACTAAATGAAAGCTACACTTATAAAAATTACAAACTTGTTGAAGGTCAGATCTTGAAAGACTGAAAGCTCTGATATCATCTTTTCACCTGCACACAAATAAAGAACTAGTATCACTGGACCTGTCATCATATGAAAGGTAGGTTAACCTTAAATATTGAATTACTTAAACTATTTTGTTTGAGTATTGGAATAATTTTTTTATGACTCAACAATTTTCATTTAGCTGATATATGCCAAATATTTTAATTATGATGATGTTGAACAATGTTTTGTGTATTACTAGTAAAACCCATACATTTGCTCATTTGCTTTTACTCTTACCTCAATTTTACATTTTAATGCGTATGAAATTAACAACAAAAAAACTGTATATATATCTTTGCAGATTAAATTAAGATACTAATATATATATATATATATATATATAGACACACACACACACACACACACATATAAATGCAACCCATCTTTGCAAAATTAAGATATAAATTTCTTTAAAAAAAAGAAAGAAAAAAATTGTCTGTCTCTATACTTTTGAAAGGAGGTATATATTGTTACAGAATATTTATATTTTAAAGCTGTGCTTTTTAATGTTTTATTCATCAAATCCTGAAAAAGTATCACAGCCCAATATTAATAATAAGCAGGACAACTGTTTCCAGCATTGATAATAAATCAGCATATTAGAATGATTTCTGAAGGATCGTGTAACACTGGACTAGAATAATGACTGATGAAAATTTAACTTTTTTAAATAAATTACATTTGAATGTAGATTATAATAGAAAACCATTATTCACAATATTAGAGTATTTTTTCTGCATTTCTGATTAAATAAATGCAGTCTTGAAGAGCATCAGAGACTTCTTTAAAAAGTATTAAAAGCTTTACTAATCCCAAATTTTTGAATGGCAGTATACTGTATATAAATTAATGATATTTATATATGTAAATGTTTTAATTTTGTAATGTTTGATTTTTTTTAAATATTTATTTTTATTTTCCATTTGAATAATTCTTAATATTCATGTAACTCCTGTTCTCCCATGATATAGTTTTCATCAAAAGTCTTCTCGTTTCCAGGTCAGCATGGGCGACTGGGGGTTCCTCTCCAAGCTTTTAGACAAAGTGCAGTCTCACTCTACCAATATTGGGAAAGTGTGGCTGACAGTTCTTCTGATCTTCAGAATAATGGTTCTTGGAGCTGGACTGGATAAAGTCTGGGGTGATGAACAGTCCAGTATGGTCTGCAACATCAAAACACCTGGTTGCTTGAACGCGTGCTATGACCACGTCTTCCCCATTTCCCACATGCGGTTCTGGGTGCTCCAAATCATCTTTGTGGCCACGCCAAGTCTGGTCTACCTCGGCTACGTTCTGCACGTCATCCACAAGGAAAACAAACTGAGGCAGCATTTACAAAACCAGGCAGAGAAACGGGGGGTAAAACTGCCCAAATACACTGATGACAACGGGAAGATTTATTACAAAGGGAACCTGCTTGGTTGCTATATGTTGAGTCTCATTGTGACCATTTTGTTTGAAGCAGGATTCATTGTAGCCCAGTACTATTTAATCGGCCTTTGGATGCCCACACAGCTAGAATGTAAGGTAGATCCATGCCCTGCAATCGGTCTGCACTGTTTTACATCCCGCCCAACTGAAAAGAGCGTCTTCATTGTCTTCATGCTCACTGTGGCATGTGTGTCTCTAGCTTTAAATCTAGGCGAGATATTCTATCTGATGGGTCGTAGAGGCAAACACAAGAGGAGGACACCAGCAGTGGCCGAGATGCAGAAATTAACCCCCACTGAGACATTTTGCTGAATGATTACATAGTTCCCTGTATCTACTAACTTTGCAATGTCAGCACTTTGTACTTGTTTAATAAAACACTTTTCTGTCGGTTTAATGAAACAAATGATGCATTTTCTCTAATCCAATTTTAGCTAGTGTTTACAACTACTTTAAAAATGATGCATAAGTTGATAACTATAATATCAGGGGTTGTAGCTGTTATTATAAACCCATCTCCACACATTCTGAGAGACTTTATTACTTTTCAAAGACCCCTGGATGTCTTCAGTCCCACTGTAACAGCAGGGTGATACCTTTTCAAAAGGTAAGCTACACCTTTTTATACCCTATTATGGTATATAATTCCATATTCTACCATATTTATCCATAAAGAGTGTTAAATCTTCACATTAGTGCCTAAATGGTACGTTTCAGTACCTAAATGCTGCAGAAAACCATTTATAAGCTAGGCCACCCAGTGACAGATTTTGTACTGTGATGTGAACATGTCATGTGTGCAAATATAAATACACATAATAACATCAACCAAGCGTGTTGTTTATAAGGTGCAAGAGAAATGGTTAGACGTTTCTAAACATTGTCCTATATTAATCAGGAAAAGTCTGGGAGATTTGCATTGCTGGTATATCTTTTCACCACAGGAGGGCGGATGAGGATTACAAATTATTTAAAACTCAGCAAACTCAGACACCACTGCATTTTCAATGCATAAAATAACACTTCAGACAGATCAATACAATATTTATAGCCGTGAATAACTGTTAATGTTGTGTCTAGAAAACAAAGAAAAAAAGTATTAATTTTTCTCTTTTAAACATTTTAAAGTTTTTATATTATATATATTATATGATATTTTTTTCAATTAAAAATATTTTTAAAATAAATGTTAAAAAAAAACTTATACTTTAAGGTGTTTTCATAGTTACCGTGCATTTTATTGATAATTTTTGTGCTTCAAGTATTCCCATCAAGGAATAGTTCTCCAAAAAAAAAAAAAAAAGAAAGCAAGAAACATTAATATGGTTTTTTTTCTTCCATAGACCACCAAGGGAAATATTAGGCAAGTAACAAGACACCTGACAGCGTTGGCTTTACTGATATTTGAATATTTACTCATATTCGAATATTTGTGAGTTAAAACCTTAAAATATGCGCATATTCAAATAGAACAAATTAGATTCCAACAGCACATAAGATGTGTGAAGTACTTCGATGATACCTTATGATCGTAGTTTGGGGAGTTTTGGAACAACATGAGGTTAGTAAATGATGCAATTGATATGTTTGGATGCTCCTTTAATTCTTTACAGAAATGAATGAAACTAACAATTCTTGAAATATGCCTATATGTCTACCCCGCACATCATTAGCTGAGCAATACTTTAATATACCTTAACAAGAAAAAGTATAGTAACATTATTTACAAAGGTTTTTAACACATTAACTAATAAAAACTGTTCATGATTAAAGCACAATGTGTACGTCATAAAATGCTTTTATGAAACAAATAATGTCATTTACTAACACTGCTCTTATATGGTTACATGTGGTTTGCTTTAACCAAACAGAGAGAGAAGAATGTATTTAGGAAAATATGAAAATATGTAGTGTTACATAATGAACTCTTGTCTAAGTGTTTTATTACAATTCTACTGTAAAACTATTAGAGCATCATAAAAATTTATAAGAAGAGCTAAATGATAAGTCATGTGACAAGACATTACCTTTATAAAGGTTAAATAAAGTCCATATAAAATTACCTGAAATTCCCTGCGGCACCATGCAGATGTTCATCAACATTCATTCTGGTGCAAACTTTGTTCAAAATACATATAATCTTTTCACAGCAAAACAAAATGATCACAATGAATTTGAATACCCAGATCAGGATAAGCTTACAACATCAAACATGATCTTTTTAGCCATAAGTTTAGGTAGAGTTTGAAGTTCCTGTAATGTACATCTTGGATCCGTTTAAACCTTGCGAGAACGTGCTCATCTGTGTGCCACGATGTCTCTTTGACCTGCGGCATATCAGGTAGAACATCTCAATCACGTTCAGAAGCAGAGAGATACATGACACCACCAGCATGAAGATGATAAAGATGGTTTTCTCAGTGGGACGAGACATGTAACACTCAACCGTATGAGGGCAAGGAGATTGGGAGCATTCTATCTTAGGGATCATTATGAAACCGTAAATATAATACTGGCCTACGATAAACGCAGACTCAAGCAAGATCTTAGCAAACAGGCTGGCTAGGTAACTGCCTAACAATTGGCCCTTGATTATAACTTTGCCATGATCGTCTGTGTATTTGTTACGTTTGAGACCTTGCTTTTCCTCATGGCTTTCAATCTGCTGTTTCAGTTTCTTTTCTTTGTGGAGGACATGCAGGACGTGGCCAAAGTATAGAAGCGTTGGCGTGGACACAAAGATGATCTGAAGTACCCAGAAGCGAACGTGGGAGATTGGAAAGGTGTGATCGTAACACACGTTCGTACAACCAGGTTGCTTAGTGTTGCAGATCATTTTTGATTGTTCGTCGCTCCACACCTTTTCAGCCCCGGCTCCGAGAACCATTATCCTGAAGACAAAGAGGACAGTGAGCCACACCTTCCCAATGACCGTGGAGTGAGACTGCACTTTGTCCAGCAGCTTGGAGAGAAAGCCCCACTCTCCCATGCTTGTGCTTTTAGTATCTTCTCTGCCTGGAAAACTAGGGGAGAAAGACAGAATTTTCAGTGGCTGGGTTTTGATCTTTTTAAAAATCAATTTGAGCTAAAAATGGATTTATTATTTATTCACCATCAAACCCCATATGCCGTGCAAATGAATTTCTTATTCAGTATGTTTGTCTTGTTTTCCAGTACAAATATCTAAACTTTCTTAAATTTAAACAAGAAAAGCAAAATGACTTAAGATATTAAGTCTTATATTCTAGAAAATAAAATTAAGTGAGTTTATGCTTAAAAGAAGAAAATAATTAACGTCAACGGGGTAAGCAAAAATAAAAAATTCTTAACCCATTTACATTTTTTTTCTTGTTTTGAGCATAAACTCTTTTTTGATATTTGAATTTTTATTCATTTTAAAACAAATAAAGTAATATATATTGATTTAAGAATTTTTAGATATTTGTAATGGAAAACAAGACAAAAATACTAAGAAAGAAATACATATTTTGCAGTGTGCTATAATTTTTCAGTTTACGTATTACTCAACTCCAAAAAGGAGGGAAAAAAAACAAAAACTTGTGCAATATATCTCATATATTTCATTATTAAATGATAATGTTCAAATAATGCATGAAATAACACTTCAGATTCATACAATACATGTAGCTGTAAAAATAAATGAATGTTGTGCTTAGAAACAAGTTTCTTTTTTTATATATATAATTTTTTTCTCAACACTGCTATTTTCCATAGGTGAAATTTTAGTGATTATTCAATGACCAATGTTTGCTGATTGCAATCAATTATGTCATAAACTCAGAAATATCTTTGAATCTACACATGCCTCACGCAATTTCGGTATGAGGGCAAGATTATCAGAGAATAATTAGATAATTATGTATACAAAAAAAAAAAAAAACCTTAACCAGAGTACTTTTGTGGACTGTGACAACAATCTGATGTTCAGAACATAAGAGCGTTCAAGGTGCTTTGTTAAAATCTTAAATCACATTATGCAAACAAAATATGAATTTGAATTGAACATCAAAGCATTTACTTAGAAAGAAATTATGAGTTGCATTCAGTTGACAAAACCAAAACACAGCATTGATTGCTGTCTATATTTATCCTTAAGGGATCTTTGACAATAAACAATTCTAGGCATTAAAGTAATTACATTTAAAAGAAAAGAATATGCAACTAATTAACAAGCAGATGTTTCAACATCAGCCCTCAAAATAGACAATGTTTTAACTATTTGACTTTTTCAGTCTAGCATTCAGTTTGAAAGAGTGAATGGTTAACATTCAGCAATCACCGAAATCCGTCTATATATAAGTACAATTTAACATGATTCGATTATAATCAGTTTTGGTACCTGTTTGATAAACAATACACAATGTCACATATAAAAAGAAACACAGAAGAATTTCAAATATGTAAAACGTATATTTTTACC
Source organism: Barbus barbus (assembly GCF_936440315.1). Taxonomy (NCBI): domain Eukaryota; kingdom Metazoa; phylum Chordata; class Actinopteri; order Cypriniformes; family Cyprinidae; genus Barbus; species Barbus barbus. The sequence goes on from NC_136742.1 coordinate 25,732,611, forward strand.
TGTGACAACTCTCAGTGTGGGGCTGATTGACTGTGTTGCTCAATGTTTAAACGGCATGTGTCCGGTGTAAAGATTGAACTTCAGTGCACTGGATTTCACAATGTCCTTTTTTTTTTTTTTTTTTTTGGCTGCCACCTTCCTTTTGACGTTGGATTAAAGTTCCATGGCCATATTTGGGATAACAGGATAAAATTGAGCTCAAAGTTAATTATTAATCATGTTAGAGAATCTAAGAGAGATACGTGCATGTGAGACAAGATCCCTGTACCTTTGTATTCTCACGTACTCATGCGTATAAATAGATAAATATACAAGTGCAGTTCATTCACAAGAGCTTGATTTGTAATCATTGTGATTCATAACATTACTGAAATTTCTGAACACAATGAAAACTGTGAAGTAAAAACCGTTCTGTTTTTAATGTTTCATCAAGAGAATAAATATTCCCTTGGCATTTACAAGAGAAGGAGCTTTTATAACATAATGAATCCTTGAGTTTTAGTGCTTTAGGGTATTAATCTTCTGAGCTGTGGTTATTCTATGCTGGAATCAGTAAAAAGAACAGTGATAAAAATCAGCAATATGGACTTATTTGAGATATGTGAGAACAGCATATACCAACATAAAGATAATGCAACTTGCAGTGCAATACAAAGAGAAGAACTCAAAAAATGCCTTTTATGTGCATTTATATATGATTGTACACATGATTCTTAAATAAAAGCACCAGCACTGCATTCATTGTTTGAATTTGTAGAAATGCTAAAACATACTATGTCTTTAAGGTAAAGAGCAATTACTAAGACAGTTATTAGATGTAAGCAATCTTTAATTATTATTCTAATTATATAATTATGATTAATTCATTCTTAAATATTGTTATTTCCCATCACAAGGTTTTTAAACAGAGAAGATAAAAAAGAAACGTCTGTTGATTTTAAAAGTTTTATTTCAAAGAAGGATATTGTCATTATGCTCTCTGAATATCACTGACACCAGTTTACATTCAGAATGCACATAATTATACATTTATTTCATTGTAATGGAAAATATGGCCAAATAAAATTACATCACACAAACAAGACATGCAGACAGTACATCTTAATACATATATGTACACACAATATATACAATCATATAACAGTAAGTATTTATATCAAAACTCTCCAATTAAAAGTCAAACTTGTATTGTGTACAAAATGATCATAAAATAATTAAATAACACACTTCGTTTGAGGAGTATGATACCAATACTTTCTTTTTCAAGTGTGTAAATACTGGACCATAAGTTAAGGGCTACGGAAATTGTAGATATGTTTCTCTAAAAACTTGGCAGTTTGAGGAAATTTCTGAGATAAAGTCTACATCTAATGGTCTTCCATCAATTGTTTTTCTTCTTTTGCCTCATCCAGGCTTCCTCCAAGACTCTGTCCGCTTTCATACTGCTTGTTCCTTTTGTTTTGCTTCACCGCGTCCTCAGAGGTCATCCAGGATGATGGCAAACTTGTGGGGGTTTTAGCCGAAGTGATATTATGTTTCCGTCTCTTGCTGCTCCGGCATCCGACCCTGGTGCACAGCAGGTAAAACACCTCTATGACATTCAGTACCAGAGACACACAGGCTACCACTAGCATAAAGATGATGAAGATGGTCTTCTCTGTTGGTCGGGACATGAAACATTCTACAGTGTAAGGGCAAGGGGATTGGGAACATGAAAACTTGGCGATCATTATAAAGCCGTATAAATAATACTGTCCAACAATGAACGCAATCTCCAAGATGATTTTAAAAAACAACTGGGTTAGATAGCTGCCGAGCAGGTTTCCTTTAATTTTGATGTGGCCACTTTCATCTGTGTATTTGGGGGCCTTCAACTTGTGGCCTTCGCCAAGACTTTGTATCTTCTCCCTGAGTTTGTTCTCTTGGTGAATCACCTGCACCGCATGGCCCAGGTACACCAAAGTTGGAGTGGATACAAATATGATCTGCAAGACCCAGAAGCGGATATGAGAAATGGGGAATTGCCAATCGTAGCACACGTTCTCGCAACCGGGTTGCATCGTGTTGCAAACCAAATTAGACTGTTCATCACCCCAAACGCTCTCTGCCGCTGCTCCCAGCACCAGGATCCTGAAGATGAAAAGGACGCTCATCCATATCTTGCCGATGACGGTGGAGTGAGACTGTACTTTGTCTAATAACGCAGAGAGAAATCCCCAGTCTCCCATGTTTGCTGATGCTCAGACTTTCCTATATAAAAAAAAAAACATAAGAAAGAAAAGGAAGATGAAATACAAAGTCCACTTTAGGTCTAACTTAATCAATAAGCCTTTAAATGATGGTCTTCATTAATGGTATACTCTTAATAGATTAATATACTTAATAATTAATAACTCCAACAAGTTCAGTGCCCATAAAGAAAAGCTAAACATTAAAAAAATGTTATACAGGTAAAAGAGGTTTTAATTAATACATTTAATAAATGAATTTAAAAAACTTTAAGTGGTGTTATTAATAAATTAATACAGTATATATTTTATGAAACTATATAAAATGCATTAGTGATTGTAATACATTAACATATGGTGCAGGAAAAAATCTAACTAAACGTATAACAAATTGAATTTACAGAGGTTGTTACTGGATCACAGGGAAATAACTTAACTATTTCAGAATCGTATTCACTGACTAAACATCTGTGGCTACTGGTAAATCTAAAATACTTAAAAATTGATTTACAGTAAATGTATGTTAAAATCGCATTTACTGTTTTAAAACATGCAATGTTTTTAAGGTAAAGAACAATTACTTAATTAGATATTAGTAATTAAGCACTTAGCCGGATTAGTCGGATTCTTTTTATTTAATTAATTCTTAAATTATGTCTTTTTACACCACAAGGCAAACAGCTTTTGTATATGCTACATAAAACAATGTGTACTTGAACAAAAATATACAAACAATGTAATATTGATTTCACACTTACGTTTAGTGAGTTGTACCTCTTCCTATTAGAATCTAAGCCGCATACGAAGTGAAAGCTGAGAATAGTTGAACCTTGATTTTTGGGCTTTTCTAAGATTGCGTAATAGCTGAAAGTGGCCTGCTGTCACCTTGTCCAACGGTAAAAAAACAAGATCTTGAATGCAAGTACACAGGAGTGCCACATTAATGATTGAATGGCTTGAACAATAATATGTAATACTTAAGTCTCTAACCCACACAACTAATATTTTATTTTCAAGTTTATTTATTTTTTATTTTATTAATATTATACTGTATTCTAATTTAAAAAGTATCTATTCGTTATGTATATATATTTTAAAGTACTTTAATACTTTTATTCCGCAAGGATGCATTGAATTGATCAAAAGTTACACTAAAGACATGTTACAAAAAATATATATTTCAAATAAATGCTGTTCTTTTGAATTTTCTATTTATCACAGAATCCTGAAAAAATCACAATTTCCACAAAAATATTAAGCAGCACAACTGTTTTCAACATCGATAGTAATCAGAAATGTTTTTTGAGCACCAAAGCAGCATATTAGAAAGATTTCTGAAGGATCATGTGACACTGAAGACTAGCGTAATGGCTACTAAATATTCAAGAATAAATTGCATTTTAAAATATATAAAAATAGAAAACTGACTTATTTTATTTATAGAACTGTTGTTGATCAAAAAATGCAGCCCTTTTTTTTTTGCCTTAAAATACTTTTTTCCCTAAACACAGAAACTGAGCATAAAAAAAAAACAATGGCAAAAACAGTTTACATGACACAATTTGAAGATTTACTTTTATTGAACCTTTCTACAGAGTACAATTTCAGACTTAAATAATAAAAATAAAAAAAAGAGATAAGAATTTTCAGCAATACATTATTGATTTGTTAAACAGAGAGAGAGTCATAGTGTGCTTGAAGTTAGGGGGTCTCGACCATGCACGAGTCACTTGGATCAGTGGCTGTTTGCTCAAGTTGACCATGTGAAAGCCTTTGTGTACAGAGACCTGCTGATCAGATATGGACCTCTTGCATGTCAACACTGTGGTTCTCTGAAGCCACGCTCTTGGTTGCCTCATTGCCATGTTCCCTCCTCTGAAGCTCCACCTCACGGTTCATCCAGTTCTGAATCACCTGATCTGTAGTTTTGAAGTGCTTCCTGTTCACAACGGGGGTCACGGGAGTGATGGTGTAGTCCTTTTTGCGACTGAGACACTCGTTGATCTTCTTGACGTAAAGATATAAGATCTCAATTACATTTAGGAGTAGAGAGACACAGGCCACCACCAGCATGAACCAAATGAAGATGGTTTTCTCAGTAGGCCTCGACAAGAAACAGTCCACCTTGTGAGGACACGGAAAACGGGCACAGACGTATTGGGCCTGAAGAGTGAAGCCATAAAGGTAGTACTGGCCTAAGATGAAACCCACCTCTAAAAGTATCTTACAATGCAAACTCAGAATGTAGCTTCTCAAGAGACGCCCCCGAAGATTGACCTTCCCATTGTCCCTGCTGTACTTAGGAAATTTGTAGCCTTTCTTGAGGAACAGATTGATTTGCTCATTCTGAAGCTCTTTCTTCATCATCTCTCTCACTTTCTTTTCGACATGGATGACGTGGATGACGTGGCCCAGGTAGGCCAGAGTAGGTGTGGACACCGAGATGATCTGCAGTACCCAGAAGCGGATGTGTGAGATGGGGAACGCCTGGTCGTAGCAGACGTTCTCGCACCCCGGCTGCTCTGAGTTGCAGATGAAGTCCGACTGCTCGTCGCCCCACACTCTTTCGGCACCAGCGCCGAGGACTAGAATCCTAAACACAAACAGGACGGTAAGCCAGATTTTTCCCACCACTGTTGAGTGTGCCTGGACTCTATCCAGCAGTCTTCCGAGAAAGTCCCAATCACCCATCTTGAAAGTTAATTGAATTCCTGAAAGAAAAGACATTATCGTTAATTGGACAGAGCAGTTCGGCTGCAATTTATATGCAGTGATGCTCATAATTTGTTTTCACATATTTTATGCAACCACTTTTTATGGATTCAGAAAATACTGTTTGTGTCATCAAGTCAGGAGACAAACCAGGTTCTTTTCCATGACGTACATGGGAACCAAGGTTTTTGTGCTGAAAACCCAAAACATTGATAGTGATAGTAGCAATACTCTATATAGTCTTCAACTCAGCTTGGTGCTTTTTTGTATTCTGCATAAGAATGAATTTATAAATACTTTGGGACATACATTTCAGACCACATTACATATAATTTTTGGGGGGTTTTTTTGGAGGTGAAAGTTTTTTTCCCCTCTAAAATGGTGTTGTCGATAATACAACTTGTAAAGGAAAACTATATTAAATTAGACAAATGCAAAAAAAAGAAGCATTTGGGTAGATGACGTATCACTGTATCCTATGGTGTGACGGAAAAATGTAAAAAAAAAAAAAAAACTCTAACATCGAAGATAAACCTCTCTCGTGCTATTTGTAACTCTGAGAATGAAGATACATTTTTCTCATGTTAATTGTATGTTAAGTTTTTTTTTCTACATTTTTGCTATGTCACACTATAGGACACAGCCCGATTTTTATTTGTCAACTACCCATTTACACAAGAATTTACACATAATATCAGTACGGGGGTTTAAGATTAGTTATTTGGATTAAAGAATTAAGGTAATAGGTCTGGAGGTTAAGTTGAACATATGCATTTTCTTTTTTAATATGCAAATTTTTTTTAACCATGTTTGCCATTCAGAAGTTTGGGGTTAATAAGACTCTTTCATGTTAGTGAAATAAGTCTTATAGTTACCAAGGGTGAATTTATTTGGTCAAATATGCATTAAAACAGTAATACTATGAAATATTGTAAGAATTTGAAATTATAATGGCATAGATGCATTTTCAGCCTAATTACAATCTTACGCCTCACATGATCTTTCAGAAATCATTATAATATGCTGATTTGCTGCTCAAGAAAAATGATCTATGTTGAAAACAGTTGTGCTGCTTAATTTTTTTCAGAATTGATTTAAAATAAAAATTCATTTGTAACATTATAAATGACTTTTCATTTAAAAACCTAATCGAAACTTCTGAACAGTAGTAGAAATAAATAAAGAGAGAATATCATAAGTAGGCATTAGTAATAAATAATTATCTTTGCTTACCAAGTTTAAGAAGATTGAGATGAAGTTTCACCCGCTCAGTGAGGGCCCCAGGGAGATGTGTATAACAGGTTTTCTCTAACCTTCCTCTTCACATCGAAGAGGCAGCTTCTGAAACAAAACAAAGATTATAACATTATCAGTGTGTATACTCCTACCAGTTTTCAGCCTTGACATCTGGAATCGGAAGATTTATGTTCAAATGGGTTTCGTATGCAAGTTTAGGTGACATAGCTCGTTTTATACCTACGTATATTGTACAACCCGTATTCTGGAAATGTTGGGATGTTTTTTTTTTTTTTTTATTTGAATAAAATGAAAACTAAAATAATTTCAAATCACATGAGCCAATATTTTATTCACAATAGAACATAGAAAACATAACAAATGTTTAAACTGAGACATTTTATTTCATTTTTATGTTTATTTTATTTTTCAAATTTTATTGCTCATTTCAAATTTGATGCCTGCTATAGGCCTCAAAATAGTTGGGACTGGGGCATGTTTACCATGGTGTAGCATCTCCTCTTCTTTTCAAAACAGTTTGAAGACGTCTGGCCATCGAGGTTATGAGTTTCTGGAGTTTTGGTGTTGGAATTTAGTCCCATTCTTGCCTGATATAGGTTTCCAGCAGCTGAAGAGTTCGTGGCCGTCTTTGATGTATTTTGCGTTTAATGATGCGCAAAATGTTCTCTATAGTTGAAAGATCTGGACTGCAAGCAGGCCAATTCAGCACTGGGACTCTTCTACTATGAAGCCATGCTGTTGTCATAGCTATAGGTTTTGCATTGTCCTGCTGAAATACACAAGGCCTTCCCTGAAATAGACGGCGCCTGGAGGGGAGCATATGTTGCTCTAAAACCTTTATATACCTTTCAGCATTCATAGTGCCTTCCAAAACATGCAAGCTGCCCATACCGTTCGGGAGGAGCACGTTCAGATAATTAACTTAATTAACACGAGAGGAGAACAATCAGTAATCAACCCAGTTAACAAGATAAGAGGCGTATATATATATATATATATATATATATATATATATATATATATATACTGTATACACAGCAGACTTACTTCTGTTCATTGGCAGTTTTCAAGCATCCCTCAGCCACCCCTTCTCCTCACTTACAACTATTCCTGTCCTAACCTGTAGGGGGGTTACTCTGGGGTCGGGCCAAAATTCCAAGCTCGGAGCCCTCCCCTCGGGCAGCACGCCAAATACGCATAAACTTTATTCTATGTAAGTGTGAACTTGTGAAATGAGTCTTGGCCCACAGGACATGATGGCGCTTCTGGGCCATGTTCACATATGGCTTCCTTTTTGCATGATAGAGCTTTAGTTTGCATCTGCAGATGCCACGACGGATTGTGTTTACCGCAAGTGGTTTCTGTAAGTATTCCTGGGCCCATTTAGTAATGTCAATGACAGAATCATGCCGATGAGTGATGCAGTGTCATCTGAAGGCCCGTAGACCACGGGCATCCAACAAAGTTCTTTGGCCTTGTCCCTCACGCACAGAGATTTTTCCAGTTTCTCTAAATCTTTTGATGATGTTATGCACTGTAGATGATGAGATTTGCAAAGCCTTTGCCATTTGACGTTGAGGAACGTTGTTTTTAAAGTATTCCACAATCTTTTTATACACACTTTCACAAATTGGAGAGCCTCTGCCCATCTTTACTTCTAAAAGACTCTGCCTCTCTAAGACATCCCTTTTATAGCTGATCATGTTACAGACCTGATGTCAATTAACTTAATTAGTTGCTAGATGTTCTCCCAGCTGAATCTTTTCAGAATTTCTTGCTTTTTCAGCCCTTTGTTGCCCCCGTGCCAACTTTTTTGAGACCTGTAGCAGGCATCAAATTTGAAATGAGCTCATTTAGTGGATAAAAGTGTAAAATTTCTTCATTTAAACATTTGTTATGTTCTCTATGTTCTATTGTAAATAAAATATTGGCTCATGTGATTTGAAAGTGTTTTAGTTTTCATTTTAATCAAATTTAAAAACCGTCCCAACATTTTCGGAATTCGGGTTGTATTTTACATCTTTACATCTCTGCACTACTCCAATCCAAATATTGAAAATATTTGTTTTCAAAAAGGTTTCCTAAACATACTACATTGCTCACCAGTCTGTCTTGCCCCAAGCTCAGGCCACTGGTTGTGTGTTGGGTGTAAATAGCTGCGAAAAGTAATTTTTAGATTTAAAATTGATACACCTTTAATTGTCTATTTCTAAAATAATCTTATTCTCCATAATTTACTTCAGTTTTGACTATTGGAAGAATTCATGCTGAAAACCATCCTATTCATGGTAAAGGTAATTGTATTTGTTACTTATGACTTTTTTATGACTATTGAGAGTGTGCTTACCAGCTGCATCACTGTCTAGTATGGGGACTGTAGCGCTGCTGACCGCAAGACCCTACAGTGAACACAGCCGTAAAGATCATCGGTTCCCCTCTCCCCTCCATCCTGGACATTTTCCTCCCATGATGCTGCAGTAAATCGTGCGAGTATCGTGAAGGACTCCACCCATCTCTCCCACAGTCTCTTCCAGCTCTTGCCAGCTCTGTCATCAGGAAGACGGTACCGGAGCATCAGAGCTTGTTCTACAAGACTGCTCAACAGCTTTTTCCCCCAGGCTGTGAGAGCCCTCAATTCCAATCACCCCACCCCTCTCTTGAAACCTCATCCACAACCCTACCTGCAGGAACATCTCATCCCCACCCCCAAACTCACCACACCAAATGTAAACGGTAAAAAACCACAAACACTTGTGCAATTCTGAGTGTGCTACACACAGGTTGAGTGGGCTGGAAAAACCACCTGTAGCAACACACTCTTTTCTCTCTATATGCACCAGACACTTTTATAAACACTCCCTGCTACAAAGAATCAATAAGAAAACACAAATGTTTTACTTGCGCAGGCACCACAGATCATATTGCAGTACACACTACTTACCCTGAAATACCTCTTTTGCACAATATCATGTACAGTATTTATGTAAAGTACTTATAAGTATAGTTTGTCTTAGATTGTGTATGCATATAGTCAACTATTATATTATACATATAGTTAGACTACAGCTTTCAGTAGGTTAGCAATGCACTGTGTAGGTTCAAAATTGTTTCTTAATTCTATTGTTGTATGTTTGTATTTATGTTTAATAATGTAGCACCATAGTCCTGTGAGACACGGCATTTCGTTCCACTGCATGTCCACTCAGCGGAATGACAATAAAGCTCTACTTGACTTGACTTATGTTAATATGAGGGAGATTATGTGAGTAAAGTGCATTGTGTTCTTGGCATTGGAGACACAACATTTGACTTTATCTACACTTTCAAAGATAATACTGGCTGTCAGCATGACTGGAGTTTATACAATGGATTGTATAAACTGTAATCACGCTGACAGCATACATAAATCTTGGACCTTTTATCCATTACAAAATAATTTAACATTTATTTGATTATTACAAAATAATTTAACAACACTGAATATCAAACACTTTCATGCAGTATTAAACTACATTTCAGTTAATGAAGACGGTATATCAGAATCTTTAAATAAAAAAAAAAAAAAGTATTTTTATAAACATTGGAGCTTTTTATTGATAATTTCATAGATGCAACTACTAAATGAGGTACACTGCAGTAACAAAACACTGGCTATACAGTGGTGCAATGGAGATCTACTGTATTAATTACTGATGAACACTTCAAAAGGAATCAAGGAATCAAAAATAAATACTTAATTTACAAAACCTTGTTTTCTAAATATATGAATCTGACCTTTGCAAACTGCATAAAGAATGGATTAAAGAAAAAAGCAGTAGTAAATAAACATAGATTTGTCATCACGTTCCAACCATTCAAACCACTTGTATAATTGTGCAAACAAATATACTGAAAAACTGAGGCATTTCACTCAGAACTCAGTATTAGGGGTAAAGGGACAAGGGGAGTAGTTGATTTTCAGTTTCAACGCTTTCATCACTCTAAATAAGTTTGGTCAAAATAAACTCTGCAACACCAATTTCAAAAACTAGGTCTTTCACATGGAGGAGAAACATCCCTGCCAGGTGGCCCGTGCGAATACGCGTGATCCCAGCATCCATAGCCAGTCTGGCATGCACTGCACCAGTCGAAACTAGAAAAAGAAAAGCATAGCAATACTAAATACACACATACTTTGTTTTATTTATTTAAAATAAAATGTCCACAATGACTAATTGACTACCTGTATGGTGTGAGGCCAGTATCCCGTGGTTCGGTGAGAGATGCCCAGAGTTGAAAGAGCATGTCTGGCATACACTTGTGGGCTTGGCACCAGCCAGCCAGCAGGACTGTAACCCTCAGATCCTTGAGAAGAGACTCTAAAAGGCAGCAAACTCTGCACAAAGACTCCTCGATGACCATATTCACAGTGCAGAGAGCGACTTAATTTATCAAGAAAAGCCTGTGGGGAATTTAAAACGCGAGAGAATCAGAAGACAAATTAAAACACTATACAGTATGCAGGGATGCTGCAGGGATGACATTTTTGTAGTCCAAAACCCCAAAAAACGAGCATTTTAGCACTTCTGGTTCCATCGTGCTGAAGCAAATGTTTTTTTTTTTAATGGTTAAATGCCTGAAATAAGGTCTGTGTTTAATATAAGTTCAAGAAATGTTAATGTTTTATTGGCTAAATGGGCTACACAGGATGTCAGACATTAAACGTCATCATGCCACATTGGTAAACTCATCCTGTTGGGTTGTTGTCAAGAGAACCATGGTATTGCTCACTTTCCGATTGGTCTACAAAAAAATATCATCACAGCACACTAATGAATGGGAAAGGAATAGAGATCTGACCGTAGATGCAGAAAGAGCAGCCTTTCTGGAAGTTGGACATAAGCAGCGCCCAGAAGAAATGTTGACCACTGCTCCTTTTCCCTTGTGCACCATATTGGGCAGTGCCAGACGGGTGACAAGAGTGGCAGCTACTATATTTCTATTGATGGTGTCCCACACTACAGATTCAGAGAGGTCCATAAAGCCTTGAGAGGGGTCCAGAGACCCATCCAGACTGTTAACAATGAATCCAATATCTTTACCGCTGATGGCATCTTTAATAGGTTTGCAAGCCGAGGGGCCCTGACTGAAATCAGCTTCAATTAAAATGGCCTCTACCCCATAAGTGTCTGAAATGACGTGGGCAGTGTCAGCTAAGTTACTGATGTTACTGCTGATCAGAATCACACAGATGCCATGTCTGGCCAGTTCCTCTGCATATGCTTTTGCTATTGCCTCAGAAGCACCTATTGGAAAAAAGGAAAAAGGGACATTTATGTCTGGCAGATATCAGTTTGCAGTATTATAACATAAATTAAGGTTCAATGCATGAATTAGATAATCAAACATGATTCGCTTTTAAACCTACCACATATAAGAGCCCATTGTCCATACTGCTGACTAAGATCTCTATTGGACACAAGACGAGGAATAAAATGAAGCCTTATCAGGCTATAGCAGTCCCTCATAAATACCACAGCCTTGCTGGCTGTGTAACACGCACCCACGAGCGCCAGCGTTTCCACATAACAACTGCACGATCTGGCAATTTCTCTATACAAAAGTTGGAAGCTGTCAACAGCGGCCATTATAAGATGAAATCCGTACAATTATTTACTCTAACTGAGCTGCCAATGAAAAATAACTATTTTATATTCAACGAGTTAGTTAGTAATCGTATTAACAAACGTAGTCAAGCTAGTTGAGTACTATTTCATCAGATTCTCCTCTTCGGTTTGGTCAAAACAAGTGAAGCAGGAAACCCGGAACATTTAAAAGTCACGTGATACACTCGCGTCACGTGATCAACACTGGCGTCTCCAGTCAGCATCAAACAAATGCAGATATAACATTTCTTCGTATTTCTGTGGTTTTATCGTATTTATTTGGGCAATATTCGCTAACGTAAACGTTTAGACATCGGATATATTCCTACAGTTGTGCCGTGAAGATTATCTTTGCAAACAGCGGGTGTTTTATTGCGGATCATTCAGCTCAGCTGGGCTTGTTTCCATAGAAACGGGTAGTGCTAACGGATGCTAAGCTAATTTATACACAGCTCTGTGAAAACGACTGATTATGAAAGATTTATAATGTTACGGAAGCGACGTAGCTCTTCTGTTTGGACATGATGTGAAATTATTGCAGGTAATGTTTAAAACTGTGAGCTGTATATGTAACTGTTAATGTGTAATCTGTATAGCTGTAGCTATATTTGTTAATGAGAAATTATAAGCTTAATACCAACACTTGAATTCTGAACATCTCAAATTTAAGTAATTGGCTAGTGTGTAGTGCATTACTGCGATTGTTATTATTAGTGTATCCATGTTTAATATTTTTAGGGATATTAGTTAACGTTAGCCTTGTGTATAATATAGATAAACCAATCAAATTTGAGCACACTTGACATGATTCTATGTTTCTTATGATTTGGAAATGGCTCTAATGCTTGAAATTAGTTTAACAGACAAATACAATTTGTGGCTAGATATTATTATTATTATTATTATTTGTTTAACTGTAATGGATTGGGTCAGATACTGAAGGAAAAGCAGCAAACAAGGGTCCAGAATACATGAAAACTCCTTCAAAATCATTCCAGGAATCTAAATTTTGTGGGAATAAATACCACATAGACTGTCTATACATTCTACCACTGTTACTAAAGGTCAAACACACCTTACTTGGCACCTTGTTTTTCTAAGCAGGAGACCCCCTGTAGAGAAGAGCTGATCACACCCCTGAGAAGCGATGTCTCAGTTCTCCAGCGAGGATGAGGCAGAGCTCCAGAGCCTGCTGCGAGAGCTCCTGAAAAGTGTCAAAGACAGAATCTCAGGAGCACCGTCGGTGGAATGTGCTGAGGAGATTTTGCTTCATTTGGAGGAAACTGACAAGAACTTTCACAAGTGAGAGACTTTTCTCTTCCAGTACATGTTAAGTGTGATTGTGATTACTGTTTGTTTGATCTACTTTCATGCCCGCCCTCTGTTTTTCAGCTGTGAGTTTGTGAAGTATCTGCGGGTGTATGTAGAGAGCAGTTTGGAACTGTTATTGAAGAAGCGGCTGAGAATTTCACCAGGGGTGACGGTCATGCTATTGGGACGGTGCAGGACACCCTGGTCCACGCTGTTACGAAGAGGATGAGGGAGTCCGCACAGTATGTGTTTTTATGATTCCTGTTACCAAGTGTTTCTTTTTATGATAAGTGTGGATGTTTGCTCACAGCATGATGCAAACATATCTGAATCAATACAATGGAGAAAGTAAATATTGTTAGGAATCTTTTGAAAATTAAATGAATGATTTAATGCGATGATGAAAGTGAAAGTACCATGTGTTTTTCCGCTTTCTCATTGCATGACGCAAAAATATCAGCACAAATGTAATTTTGAAAGTAGTTTGATATGGAATATTTTCAGAGAAATTCAATTGCAGCAGCTGTTTTCACATTAATTTTCTGCATAAACATTTTCAAAATTCTTTCAATAAAAAGCTCTAAGCCATGAAACAATCCAGTCATCTTCAGAATAAATACAACATAATATCACAGTTATACATTTTTAAAATGTAATTTATTTCTGTGATGGTAAATCAGAATTTTCAGCATTCAGAATTTTCACATGATCATTCACAAATCATTGTAATATGCTGATTAAAAAAAAAGTAATTTTGTATTATTATTATTATAATATATTTGAAGAAAGTTTTGCTGCTTAATGTTTTTGTGGAACCTGATACAGTAGTAGTGTATTCATATTTATTCAGATTTGATTATGGTATTATCAGTGATTCATGGGAGTGATTTCTGTTTTAATTGCTTTAGTGTTATCTCTGAGTATGGGTAGTTTAGTACATCATATGTGCTTTTTTTTTTTAAATCTGTAGGTATAAACAGATGATGCAGACTCTGAAACAGACCATGATGGTGGTTGTGGAATCATTGATCAATAAATTTGAGGAAGATCAGCTGAAGCAAGAGGAAGTGGACAGAAAGAGCCAACATGAGCAGTCAAGCAGCCATTATACTGACAACTGCTCTGACAGTGACTCTTCATTCAACCAGGTTGTTGCTGTATAAGTTCAGATAAGTTACAGAGGCTACTATTGTTTCTTGGATATCAGCATATCACTGTGTTATCTCAGCCTTTCTCATACTATGACTGTACATTTATACCATAGACTGAATCACTAACTGATTTCTTTGATTTCAACACATAGAGCTATGCATTTATCAAGCATGAACAACTGCAAGTCATCGTGAAGAAGCTTGACCCCGGTAGACCACGAGAGGTGAAAACTCCTCTGATACACCCATTTCCCATAGTTTCACAGATGAAGCAGTCATCCTGATCTGTTTAATTGCAGGTTCGCTTGGAAGCTTTGTGGTCTTTGTGCTATGCCCCTCCCTCTGATGTCCTGAGCTGTGAAAGCTGGACTGGCCTGCGTCGAAACCTCTCTGCTCTGCTCCCTGACCCTGATCCTGAGCTCAGTGTAAGAGATAAGTGCTAAATAAGCACTGACCTTGGCCATGACCTCAACAGCAAAATAGTTTCCTTAGCTGCTTAATGTGGAAATACAAGGGCCAGCATTTTCAAGCAGTTTACAGAGAAGAGGTGTCATGTGAAATGGGAGGCTGTGACCTGTTTCACAAACCGTATTGAATCGCACAGTATGTGGGAGTTTATTAAATGTATTGTGAACCAGGGTTATTATAATTAAATAAAACTAAAAACAAACAAATCATTACTTGAAATAAAATAATTAACTGAAGTAAAATAAAACATAAAAAAACTTATTAAAAAATAAAAAATATTATTTTTAGTTTAACTTCCTGTTCTCCAGTAACTAAAAGTAATTGTATAAAAAATAAAATAATAAAATTGTATTAATAATATAAACTATATAGAAAACAAAATGAAAAATGCACAAAAGAATTACTGAAACATAATAGAATGTAATAAAAATGAATTTAGAATATTAATAAAAACACAGTATTATATTATCACAATAATGCTAAAATAACACTGTTGTTAACATGCTTTGCTTTCACAGGATAAAGTCCTTCAATTTTTTGCAAAAACGTTTTCGTCTTCTCCATTAAGGGGAAGTCGTGGCCTAATGGTTAGATCGAAAGGTTGCGGGTTCGAGTCCCCGGCCGGCAGGGATTGTAGGTGGGGGGAGTGAATGTACAGCGCTCTCTCCACCCTCAATACCACGACTGAGGTGCCCTTGAGCAAGGCACCGAACCCCCAATTGCTCCCCGGGCGCCGCAGCATGGCTGCCCACTGCTCCGGGTGTGTGTTCACGGTGTGTGTGTGTGTGTGTGTGTGTGTGCGTGTGTGTGTGCATTTGTTCACTACTCACTGCTGTGTGTGTGCACTTGGATTGGTTAAAACGCAGAGCACCAATTTCGAGTATGGGTCACCATACTTGACAATACGTCACGAAATAAAAAGAAATAAGAAATAATTAAATGTGACTAAGGATATCTACAGTACCATAGGTAATGGCTTAAGCTTATTTTAGCAGTATGAAGTATCTTTTAATATTCAGTATATAAGTGAATGTCAGTTCATTTTCATGAAGTGTCAACATCTCTTTTCAGCGAAAAGCTTGGAGGCTCATTTCCTCTACCATAAGTTGAGTTTTCCCAGTGGCTCTACAAGTATTGATGCGAACAGACCAGATATGGCCCGTCTTCTCAAACAAGTATGTGACATTTCCTTCCTCTGAATAAATATAAATAAAGTTTAGCTGGCTTGGATAAAAATATGAATAAAGTTTTGCTGGCTTGTATAAAGATGAGTTTCTTTCTTTCTGGTCATTCTAGATGCAATTAATGAATGACTTTCAGAAGGAAGTGACAACATTTTGGATACGACATCCTAAGAAGTGAGCTTTCACATTTCAAACACATTTCCCAAATATTGTATGCTATATCTTGATTGTGTCAGATTGGCTTGAATATAAATTAGTTTTTTTCTTGTGCTCCAGGTACATGGAGGAAATCATTGAGAACACCCTCTCTCTTCTCGCTCTGCATTCTGAACAGGGCATGAGCAGTCCCGGCTCAGAAAAATCCCTAGAGCCTATACACTTAATCTCTCTGCTAGATATCAAAGCCACCTGGTTTAAGAAATGGATGGTGAGCCAAGTTTTTATCAAAGAATAAAAAAATGAAAAAAATAACAACACACACCATTTTCTAAATGAGTATTTTTGAATTTTAACTTAACTTTCCAGTAAAATAAGGAACATGTCTTGATTTTTAAATAATAATAATTACATTAGCATCTACACCATTGGATGATAATATTTTTTTTTATAGTAAGCGCACATAATTTATGTTCTGTGAATAAGAATTTTTATTACCTGTCAATTTTATCGTTATAGTTTGGATTTTTAAACGTAGTTTGAGTATAGTTTTTGTTCCTTGAACATCAGCAGATTGGTACGGCTGACCTTTTGCCCATGTGCACATATAGTATCATACTTTATCTGACAGCTGGCTTATGTTTTCCCCTGGTGCTGCTACAGACTGTCCTCTCATGGTCAACTAGCTAGATTATCATTGCCAGAGATAATTCCAAGGGTTTGTGGATAGTGAAGAACTTTCCCAGAATTCTGATTCTGTATTGTATTTGGAAGACTCACTTGGAAAAACAAACACCAAAAAATACACACAGTATTGACCTGATCTTCTGCTGTATTCACAAGCCATAGCGACCAAACTTTCAAACCACCCACAGCTGTAAAACATTCATTACACATCAGCGGTATTCAAAAGACTCTTGTCTAGTTTCTAGTTTCACCCTTTTTTTCAATACTTTTTGAAACCTCCATTTGCCAGTTTAACAGCTCTACATTTTCTCCTATAATGCCTGATGAGGTTAGAGAACACCTGACAAGAGATCAGAGACCATTCCTTCATCCAGAATCACTCCAGATCCTTTAGATTCACAGCTCCATGACAGTGCTTCTCCTCTTCAGTTCACCTCACTCATTTTCTACAGGGTTCAGGTCAGAGGACTGGAATGGCCATAGCAGAAGCTTGGTTTTGTGCCCAGTGACCCATTTTTGTGTAGTTTTTGAGGTTTGTGTTTGTATTATTGTCCGGTTGGAAGATCCAAACATGGCCCATTATAAGATTTCTAACAGAGTCGGTCACTTGTTGATTTTTTTATCTGTTGGTATTTGATA
This sequence comes from Barbus barbus, assembly GCF_936440315.1. Lineage (NCBI taxonomy): Eukaryota > Metazoa > Chordata > Actinopteri > Cypriniformes > Cyprinidae > Barbus > Barbus barbus. The sequence continues at coordinate 25,750,049 of NC_136742.1, forward strand.
GAATCCATGATGCCATGTATCTAAACAAGATGTCCAGGACCTCCAGCAGAAATATAGGCCCACAACATCAAAAATACAGCAGTATATTTCATTGTACACATGGGGTACTTTTTATCCCTGTGTTCACCAAACCCATCTTGAGTGTTTGCTGCTAAAAAGTTAATTGTTTAGTTTCATCTGACCATAGAAGCCAGTCCTATTTGAAGTTCCAGTTGTGTCTGACAACTGAATATGCTGGAGTTTGTTTTTGGATGAGTGAGAATAATTTTTCTTGAAACCCTCCCAAACAACATGTGGTGATGTAGGTGCTGTTTGACAATTTTTTTTTTTTTAAGGTTTTCTGACCCCGAGACTCAACTATTTTCTGCAATTCTCCAGCTGTGGTCCTTGGAGAGTCTTTAGCCACTCAAATTCTCCTTCTCATCGTGCATTAGGACGATATAGACACACGTCCTCTTCCAGGCAGTTTCGTCACATTTTATGTTGATTGGAAATTCTTAATTATAGCCCTGATGGTGGAAATGGGAATTTTCACTGCTCTAGCTCTTTTCTTAAAGCCACTTCACTAATTTGTGAAGCTCAATTATCTTTTGCTGCACATCAGAAATTTATTCTTTGGTTTTTCTCATTGTGATGGATGATTAAAGGAATTTGGGCTTTGTTTTCCCTACTATTTATATTTCTGTGAAACAGGAAGCCATGGCTGGATAATTTCATGTTCATAATCACCCTGAAGTGCTCAAAATTGTGAATATGACTGGGAATATACTTAAGAGATATTTTACTATATTTTAATTTCAATGTGCCAATAATTGTGTACGTGTATATAATAACGTGTATTTGAGAAAAACATTTATTTCATAATGATATTTCCCCCCATTTTAAATTCTTATTATCCAATGAAAGGTTTGATTTTTGTGAATTTTTTTTTTAATTAAAAGATCGAAAGGATTCACAATGCAAATTAATTTTCACAGCCTTCTTTGATCATATTTACCAAGGGTGACAATATTTTTTAGCCATGACTGTATATATGATTGTTCCATCATTTTCATGCCAATTCAGCACATTTCCATTCACAAATTCTCAGTAGTTTGATGTATACAGACATTTTACTGCTGCTTGTTTAAATTTATTTCTATTATTCATAATGAGGATTCTGATTAGATGATTGCAGTTTATTTATTTTAATCGGCATAAATTAAATAGGTATACCACCATATATCAATACTCAAAATAAATAAATACTATCATAATTACAGTATTGAGAATTACTTTTTGCATTATGGGAATCATTGGAGGAAATGCACTTAATTGTCATGAGGATTATTTAAAAAAAATACAGATTCTGTATTACAGAATAAAACAATATTGTTTAAATTTAAAATTAAATTTATATAATATTTATCTCCATTTTCTATATACAAATATTTTTTAATTGTCTTATGAATTTTAAGCAGAATATCATTTATTTATTTCTTCTGATTATAGAACCCAGAAAATAATCCTAACCACTTTCTTCTCTAATGCTTTTTAAATATTCAACCTTTCTGCACTGTTTTTTTTAAAGATTTAAATTTGTATTTCAGTGCTTATTTAGAAACAGGAGGTAACATGCAAAATAATGACTGAATCCATTTAGAGCATGCTCTGCGAATGAGATGTTCTTGTGTTTTGCCCCTCAGGCCCTGCTCGGAGAACTCTCTACACTTCTAAAGAGCTGGAGTTTGTTTATTTTGTTCACTCGCTGTGTGTGCTCGGGAGGCTTGTGATGTACACTAATGGAAGGAAACTTTTTCCCATTAAAGTGAAGAAGCGGAGAGGTAGGGTTAGAAGGCAGGAAACAAACCCAGGTTGTGGATAATGTTTGAGAAGATCAAGTCTGACTCACTAAACTATCTCCACATTTGTCACCTGCCTCAGATCCGGTAACTTTGACCGGCTTGGTTGTGATTCTAATCAATATCATGTACCAACACCCAAACCCATCCTGCGGTGAGACGGCACATGCAGGTGCGTCATAAGAGTACTATGAGTGATAAACTCTGATTGACTCTAGCTCAGAAACTCAACCACGCCTGTGTCTTAAAGTCTGAGCCTGTGATTTTTATGGCTGTTTTTATGTAGATGTTAGTGCTAATATGGGTGTGCCAATTCATCCATCTCACAGTGACTTCACTGAATTAGTACCAAGATAAGTTTCTATTATATCTTCTTCTGTTTAATGAACTTACTCACTTCTTTGGGAATATAAATGTCTCAGTCTTATAAAGAAAACTTGCAAGACTGTACATTATAAAGTTACAGAATGTTATTATGTGGGACTGATTATTAATTAGGATGTTTATTTTCACCAAAAATGAAAAATCTGTCATAGTTTACTCAATCTCGTGTCATTCCAAACCTATATGACTTTCTTTCTAGCATGGAACACAAAATGAAAAGTGCATTTTTGAAGAATATCCATGTCCCTTTTAATGTTTGAAACCTTCAATCCCCATCTATTGTAATTGCATCGAAAACATTGACCCTCAGATTATTCAACATTTCTCATTTCAACATTTCTGGGTCCCGCGGTGGAAAGAAAGTCTTACAAATTTGGTGCATATGATGGCAGAATTCTCATTTTCAGGTGAACCAGGCTTTAACCAGGTAGCATAAAGCACAAATCACATATTGAAGCACATAACATTTTTTTTAAAAGAGGTAGGCAGTTTGTGTTGAACTTTAAGTCATTCATTAACTGAGCTCTGCTTAAGGCTGATAACAACTAAGGTGTCCTGAAACTCCTAACAAGTTATCACAGAGGTGTGTATGTGTGTGTGTTTGTTTGTTTGTGTATTCTCTAGACTCCCTGTCCCCCACTAATCTTGTGATGGAGGTGTTAAGGACCCTGTGTGAGTGTGCTGTGGAGTGTCTCTACCAAATCCCTGTTATCTGCTGGCTCCTGTTATCACCCTGCTCAAAGGAAAGCTGGTCAGCACAACATGAACACTCCCATCAGCAAGTAATCAAGAGTGTAGACATGATTATGAAATCATTCTAAACTAGGCCCTATTCTACAATTTTATACAATTTGACTTTTTTTCATTGAATTGATATGAAAAATGTTGGCAATCTGTAGTACTGTAGTTCACACTCTCACAAAAGGAAACGTTTCTGAATACTGTATAAGCATTGATATACTAACACGGGAAGAATTTGTTAATGTGACATCAATTTCATTGATTTTTATTAATTTATTTTAACATTAATACATAACTTCTACATACTGTATATACATATTAGGGTGCAGCTATACATTTTTTAATATTGTTGAAAACGGTCTTTAATGTCACATTAGATCAGTTCAGTGCATCCTTGTTGAATTTCTAAACATTTGAACATTAGTCTACATGTACATCATTTTAGATATTATTTATATTGTACAATAACACATGATGGATTCTATACTAGCTTTGTGACAGCACATATAAGAAAATAATTGATGCCATTTCCTGATGTATCTTCAAGGAAAACCTAAACAGAATATGTTTTACAGTTATAGCACTACAGAAGAAGCCTGTTAATTTAAATCTTGAAATAAAACATTAACCTTCTATATAACATCTCATCAGAGACCTCATCTGCAGCATTTTATATGCATTATACTGTTCACCCCAAGCATTTTCAATTTGTCTTTTGTTGCAGCCCAAATTAAATTCCCTAGAAAGCGCCTTGACTCACAGCAGACACGCTGGCGAGGATCGCTACCACTGAACGAGGTTTATCACTCCTGCTTTATGACAGAAATCTCGTCTCGGCCGAGGGTGAAAGGTAAGTAAATCTAATTTTGCTCTCAGGTTACATTCATTATTTCTTCTTTCTGCTAGTGTCATCTTGAGCTAGTCGGCACTTGTGCCATATATATCATCAGCATGCATAGATAAAAAAATGAGCTTCTTAATAAAAGAAATGAACCTTTGACACCTGTGTCTTCAGTGAGATGAGTTGTAGCATATACTTTGTGAAAGAAATAAAAAGTTAATGTGAATAGAATAGAATAGAATAGCCCAGGTTGTCAACCACTACAGTTGTACCACCATTCATTTGGCCATAGCAATCCAGCAGTTAAAAGCGCAATTTTAACATTTTCAGAGTACTTTAATGTGGTATAATATTACTCTATTGTAATAGGTTCTGTTATTTCCACAGTATTTCAGCAGCACATGTGGTGGTACAGTTTACCCAGAGGCTGTTGGCAAAAGAGCTGCATGTGTTCAGCGAGCTGGAGATTCCTCCTGCCGTGAGCGGGGCCTTCATCTTTGTCTGTCGGCAGATGTACAACACCTGCGAGGGGCTGCAAGTTCTACGGCCATACAGCCTGCATGAGTGCATCCCTAAAGCCTGGAGAACGGTGACCTTTATGCACACTAGCCTCACTAATTCAGTTATTACCAGTTTACTCTATAGTTGGCTGTTTATTCCAGTTTTGCAATACAGTAACAGCAGAGGTAGACCGTTTTAATTCAAATGGAGTGTACAGTGATGCCCTTGTGGGCATCAGATGTTCGGTTATCCTGTCAATGATTATATAAAATCCAGAATTTCATCATATTTAGTCTTTTGATTGTCTGTGGTTGTGTGAGTGATATGAGGTCAGTGGCACAGAATTTTGGTAACTTTAATAAGTAATCCTTTAACCATAAAATAACTGGTGGAGTCTCTCATTGACTACGTTTACATGCGCACGAATAATGCGATTATTTCCAATAATCAGAGTTAGGACTTTATCGCATTATGATGTTTACATGTCAAGAGCAAAGCTCCCGTTTACATGCAATTTCCATTATTCTTATTATTCGCTAAGAATTGTGGTAATTGTTTTTTACTGCCATTATTCACATACCCCACTACACGGCACAAATGATGGACTGCTGTTTTAATTTATTTACGTCTAATACATAATGATTTTGTATGGCTGTATTCCACGCTTTTTCGGCGCCATAGAAATGTGATGGGATTTGCTTACCTATACATTTACTGAATTGTCTGATGAATTTGTGTCTGTAATGGAATAATGGAAAAAATTAAATAAAGCAAAAACTTGCTGACCTTAAACTTTTAATTAGTAGTGTATCTCTTGGCATAGATTCAGGTTAAAAGCTCAACTTAATTTGTGTTAAAAGAAAGTGTTCACTTTTTTTTTTTTTTTTTTGTAATCTATAATAAAATTTCACTAAAACATGTTTAGTGAGACACTTTAACAAAACATGAAATTCTGCCTATTGAAAATGTATGTTTTGTTATTATCAATCCTCCAAAATAAATTCTCCATTTTTAAACTTATTCTGGACAGCAGCTTTACAGCCTACAGTGTTTGTTCTCCAAGCAAAACAGTATTCATTTGGGAAGAACTGCTTTGCTATTTACAGTTATTTAGAAGCAAAAGCTACGCTTCATTGAGATTTTATGGATTTAGATAAGGCTTCGATTTCCAATTTCCACAGTGTTCCTGTAAAAGCTACACTGAGTAATTCCATGAATAAATGATTTTAGCAACACAATCAACCACCGACCACTTGAAAGTCAACATGAAATTACTTTCACAACCCATTTTACTTGATTAACATTATCCAGTGGCAAGTTATTACATTTTGATAAAAGGCTGTAAGCCTTAAAAAACACACACACACAAAAAATGAAATACCTCTTACATTATTTGGCCCAAAATATAAATAATATTTTTTTAGAAGGGCTATTTTCAAAGTGATTTCTTCAAAAATGTAATGAAAAATATCAATCTGAGGTGTCTATGAGTGAACTTTAGTGATTTATTTTTTTGTATGTGGGTAATATGTTTAAGGATGGCTTGAGTTATCTCTTTGATAAAAAAAAATCAATCTGAAGTGGCTATGGGTGCACTGTAGTGATTTTTGTGTGTGTGCACGCAGTCCTTCCTCTCTCTAGTGAATCTGCTTTCTTCTCCTCACGCTGTGTGGGAGCTGCTGGGACATTGAGCGCTTCCTAACAAGACAATCTGAGAGAGATGGCCACATCAGTTTTAGTGAGTACAATAGACTGGACAGCCTGCATCTCAAACCCATACTGGCCTATACATGTCTAGTCTCAACCCACAATCATGAACCGTCCACAGTCTGTTCACTGACCTTGATGTATTGAGTGATTTCTCAATACAAACAGACTAAAGGTAGAAAGTTATCCATGAAGAGTATATACATTACAATTTAAAAAAATGTTTCTATTCAGAATACAGTGAATACTTCAATTTAGTAAGAATGCATTAAACTGATAAAAAGTGACAGTAAAGACGTGCATGGTTACAATAAAACCTGCTTCCAATAAATCCCGTTCTTTTGAACTTTTTTGTACATCAAATAATCCTAGAAAAATGTATCACTGGTTTTACAAAAAATACAAAGCAGCACAACTGTTTTCAAAAAAGAAATGTTTCTTCAGCACCAAATCAGCATATTAGAATGATTTCTTAACGATCATGTGACACTGAAGACTGGAATAATGGCAGCTAGAATTCAGCTTTGCCGTTACAAGAATAAATCGTAAAAAAAATATATATATATTTATGTAATGAATGTGATGTTTTAGCTCAGATTTTCTAAATTTGCAGTTCTAATCATGATCATTTGAGGGCGTACTTTGACCGATGATGTACCGCATATCCCAGAACTAGCTGTGGTCTTTGTCACAATTATTTTGAAATCATGCATTTTTGATAATCAATCAATCACTCACTCTCTCTTCCCGTCAGGACCTGATAGACCGCCTCATCATTATTAACTCTGACGCAAAGATTCACTCCCTTTTCAACTATGAGCAGTCCCACACGTTTGGTCTGAGGTAAGATCAATAGTTCAGTCCTCTCTACCAGTATATGGAGAAGAAGGGCACAGAACTGATAGAGGTCCTTATAGAGGTTTATTATCTGATTAGCCTTTTTTTCTCCATTCATTCTTCTCTGGGAATCAATGGCTGATTGATTCCGCCCTTTGTGTTCTCTGTGCTATGATTATCCTGAATTAATGCCAGACAGGGTGATACCAGGATATGGATAAGTTCTCAGGCTCTCAAAGGAAGTAGAATTGAAAGACTGGTGTAATCCACCTACTTGTTTAAAAGGAGCACTTTTGATGCATTCGGTCAACATATATCAAGGAATTACCACAAAAATAAATTCTGTTTTTATAAGAAACAGAATGGAGTCAGCTCTTTAGATCAGTTACCGCAGGCTGAGATCACATTTACATAGATAAATAGTGCTGTGATGATTATTTCCCCTACCAGTGGTATTTATATTAAAAAGGATTGATGTCAATATTATCATTATGAGTATAACATACCGTAGCCCTCCACATTTCATAAAGAGCCTGAATCTAGGTCTCTAAAAAGAAAAAATATTTGAGTATTAAGAACAAGGTTGTAATAATAATTATGTATTAATATTTCCATGAACAGCCCGACAATATAATTTATTACATGATAGAACCTGAATTTTATACAGGCTCTCTTTTTTGCTGATTTACTGTGTTCAAATCCTGTTGTTTTTGAAAAAGTCAACAGACTTTCAGTGGTTTCATGCTGGTTTCACATGAAAAACAGGCAAACCATGTTTACGCTCACAGTAAGTGAGCTTATTTATTTCATCATGTTTTATTTTGTCTCGTGTAGTTTTATTGATGCTTTTCACGGATGAGGAGATGCCAAAGCAACCTGCCAATGTTGGCATCTGCCTAATTAGGCTAGTGCCAAAATACTGTAGAGGTCAATTGGATGTATGGCCTTTGACAGCAAAAGTTATTATTTGTGTTTAGCATTGTTTTTCCCTGTTGAGAACCACTGAGGTGGAGTAAAACCGTTTTTTTCAATTTCAGAAGATTAGGTTATCTAAGTATAAAAAATGTTATGGATATGAAAAGGTGTCTTTCTTGAGTATTTCAATCATTTTACTCCACACCGTGGAGCATGACAGCTGAGATCTTAGATTAAGGTCTCAATTTTGATTGAGATTTTAAATAAACATTCTGTGTGTTTCTTAGAGTGTGTTTGTGTTATTCTGCCTGAATCTAAATCTTTATATGGCATTTCGCCTCAGTGCAGAGGAAGTTGCCTTTGGCAATCTAAAGATCGATTGCGGTGATGAAACAGAGTGCTGTTTATTTGTTGCTGTCATGTTAGTTTTGCTGTCTTTCCCTTAATAAAGTCAAGATGTAAGTTGTGGCATAGACCAGAGTGAGATCCTAAGGCATATTCTGGTAAAAATATATATAAATGTATCATTTTCATAATTACCCAGCTTATCTGGAACAGTTCATAATAATGGGTAGAGTACATACATTGTTTAAAAGTTAGTGAAATGAAATAATGGAGAATAATGAGGAGAAATAAAGTGGAAGTACCAATTACCAACATGTTTATTCGGATGAAAATTAGTGTGGTGGCTTTAATATTTTGTTATGCAGTTGTTAGCATGTTCTGGGTGGTTGCATGTCAAAACAACTATGATGGTCTGGTCCCGAAATCATTTTCAAACCAAGCAGCTTTCTGCTAGTCAGTGTGGTGAATCCACATGACCAGCTTCAATACATTGCAAAACATGCACTGGGAAATCCTGAAGTCTGTTTACTAAGAAGTAACATTACCACTCCCTAACAACCTTAACCCACATCCACTAGGTTACACCATCCTAAAGGAAGGGAGACTAAGAAATGTGTCACAGTGTTTGATCAGCACATAATGTAAGCTTACCAGTTACCAAACAAACTCTTAACTCTTTTGAATTCTTGTCTACTTATCTAAGATAACAATTCTTAAAGTAACCATAAACTGTGATTTCCACTAACAAGTTTAAATGAATGGCATTCCTTGGAGTAATGATAACAAAAGCCAGAGAGTATATATATATATATATATATATATATATATATATATATATATATATATATATATAATTTTTTTTTTGTTTACTGCACATTTACATTTTTCACCTAAATAAATTATGGTAAAAATATTTCTGGTAAATACTCCTTTAAAAATGTTTTTTGATTTATAATTTTAGTATTAGTAGCAGGGCTCTACAGTGCATTTGCGACTGAAAACTACTGCGTGTGATTATGAAAAATATTTAGGAGCACCAGTGCGACTGACCCGATCAGCATATTTGTGTTTGTGCTGAGGGAGCTTTAAAGGTTTCTAACGTACTTGCGTGTTTTTGCAGCGTTGAGTAATGTATTACAGACGTATTCTCTCATTATAACAAAAAAAAAGTGTAGACTGAGAGTAAATAAGAGATTCATTGTGCAGTGTAAGGAGCTTCGTTGATTATAATGGAGTTTTGTGAGATCGCAATGAACTAAGATGAGTGACAGCTTATTATTAAGGGAGTTTGCAAATGTGATATTGATTTAATACAACAGTTCATTAAACAAGAAGTTAATATTAAGTGACTTATATTGTCTGACTACAACACTATTGCCTTATTTTGCTCTATATCATCAACAACAATAGTTTCAAACAAAGTCCCAGCCAAACCGCTGCGCATCTCCATTCAAACACAGCGGTGTTTCGTTTATGAATGAACTGTGTTTTTAAACCAATCTAGTGAGTCAATGATTCAAATACCCATTCATAAAGACAGTCACGTACTTCATTCCTGAATGAATCAGCCGTTCGAACGAATCAATTACATGAATGATTCAGTGACATCAAATCAGTTGAATTTTTAACTTTTCTGTTATTTAAATTATTAAATATTTCTACATTCAAAATGATATATTTAAAACATTAACCTCAACATGAATTGAATAATTTAATTGCATTCTGAGCCTCATTAAACATCTGAAAATACACCTACAAGCCACTTGTCTGTTCTTCTGTGCCACCTCTAGTACAAATTTATTCCTTAAATACTGATTTCATTTGATTGATATCTTATTCTACTTGTTTTTATTCTGTTGTTTTAATTAGAAATGATAAAAAACTTATATATATATATATATATATATATATATATATATATATATATTCATTTGAAATAAAAGATGACATACTTTTAATAAAGTGAGAAAAATTCCATTACAAAGGTAAAAACAAACTTCCCTGTAAATCACTTTTAAGGAGTCAAATATCACCTCGTAATGGGAATGTTAATTTTTGATCAGAATTTTTGATTATTGATTTGAAGGTGCTCCGAAATTTTTGACCGTGCTGCTAAATTTTTTAAATTAGGAGCACAAGCGCTCCTAAAAAGAAAAGTAAGCGTAGAGCCCTGAGTAGACTAGAACACGTGGATATGTTGTCATTCTTAAACTATAATACTGAACTTTGATTTCAGTGATTTGGACTATGAGATAGACGCTTGCTTCTTGCACTCGGTTTCACTTTACTTTTGCTTTAAAAAAAGGATTTCATAAAAATTTGGATTTCATTTGGTTTAATAAAATATTAAGTAAAATTGTTGATTTTTTTTTGTGGGAAATTAATCGTGTAGATTAATCGGCAAATTAGTCGACAGATTAATCGAAATAAAAATAGTCGTTAGTGGCAGCCCTAAATTACAATCATTAATAGATATCTGGTTGTAGGGATGGCAGGGATCGAGAGGTGAACAGTCACATAAAGCAACATGAGTTCTTGGGCGTGGGTCTGTGGGAAATGACAAAACTGTGACTGTTGTGTCTGTGGAGAGACCCACATGCTATATGAACCAATCCCCCACACTTGTGTTTATGTGGAATATGGTCCGTTTGTGAAATGTCAGCATGCAGTTCACGCCCTCAGCTACTGCAGGTGTGTTGTTAAGTCCTTCAGCTCAGGAATTTATTCGTAGTCACAATATCAATATCATATTGTGTATAGATAAATCGCCCCCTTGTGTCAGATTTGAGACCATGCAATATAAAAATAAATGTGCTTAACCAGTATTTTTAGTTATGTATCTGACCTGTAAAGGCGTTTGGTTTTTCTGTCAAGATAAAAATTGAAATATTGATTTAGTAATTGATTAATGGCTGCTGAAAATCCAGCTTTGCTATCACTGGAATAAATTACATTTTAAAATATATTTCAATAGAAACACACACACACACACACATATATGTTATGAACAAACGTTTAAATATTAGGCTTATATCCACTGCTGATATATTTCTGACACATAATGGATTATCGAAATCCCTTTCTCTTGCAGTTGTGAATCTAATCTAAAATCTTCTGCCCTTTGTGTTGCATCACAGAATCTTTCATCAGTGCAGTGTAAATACATCTAGCATTGCCTAGACTTTGAAGAGCTGAGTGTTGTTAGGATTATCAGTCTCCAAACATCTGACAGTTATTATGCTTTGGATAGTTCACTCATCCTTGTGATCACAGTCGCTGTCCATTAGCAGAGAATGGACTGCATCCAGAGCTAAGGATGCTTACTTCACAGCCAGCGTTTTTGTCTGAAGGCACATCTCCAGTTAACTGGTTTCAGGCACTATAACATCGTCTAATGATCGAGAACAAATTATAGTGAGCTTTAGACATAGGTAATGTCTAATAATGAGTCATGACTTTTATGAATTAATCTACTCCTTTCAACATGCCATTTTTACTCCTTCCACCTACCTGCAAATGGTTTATAGTTGTCTCTGCATTTTTAAGCTGAGATAGGAGAATTTTAACATAATAAATGATTTTTGATTGTGAATTTTAAGGTACTGTAGAAAGGTTATACCAGTTGGTCTAGTCAATGATACAGTGTTGTAGTATGCTAATACTTGAACATTTACTGCATGCTCAGTATTTACTTTTGGGTATAGTATGCAAATAGGCACACAGAGTCTCTGCCTTCTCAGTAGATGGAGTTTGTAGTAAAAAAATGTAGACTGCAAACTGTTGTAGATTTTAGCTGCAAACGAAGCGCTGATGCTGCACTGATTCAACCTCCGTCACAGTACAGTGCCATTTAATGGCTGCATTGAAAATCCTCTACAATCAGTTTTGCTCAGCTGCATTGAATCACATCATTAGAAACCATTAGAGAGGAAAATATGTGTCACCTCACCATTCTAGCAGCTCAGTCCCTCTGGCTTCTCCAGAACTGATATGTGTCACTATACTGTTCTCCACTCATACAGAATATCCTCATCTCATCAGTCCAGTGCAGGATTTCATGATTTATTTCTCTCACAGCTTTCATGCTAATTTCCCTGCTAATGTGTCATGGAGTTTAAATGTAATATTCTCCAATAGTGTACACACAACTACTGCTGGCTGTTTGAAAGACTAAACTTCTTGATCAAAAATGATACCAAAATGATGGTGCACACCTGATTTTAAAGGCAAATGTCAGTTTTTTTGCTGATGTCATGATGATGGATTGCTAAAGATTTTGGGAGACGATAAACCAACAAATTTCAGTTTTCAGCTATGTAAAATTGAAGTAATGTTGCTTGTTATTTGTTTTCCCGTGGAAACACTTGTTTATTCCATCTGTGCTCATTCAGGTTCTTGAGCGTGCTGTGCTGTAACCTGGATCCTTTTCTTCTGCTGGAGTCTCAGTATAACCTCTCTGAGTTACTGCTGCGGGGTCAGAGGGACAATGTCACAGAGCCGCCCTCAGGTGAAGGGTGAGTGACCATCTCTCACTTTCCTGTATTCAACCAACAGTCACTTTCCAAAAGTAATAGATTTAAAAAAACTGTTGTTGTTTTTTTCATTTACCATAGGTTTAGATAATTTGAATTGACAATGTGAACACGCTGTAGAAACAGTATGTATTGATTCTGTATATAGTTTGTTTTTACTGGCTTCATCATCCTCAGGCAATTCATCATTGATGGACTGTCTGTGGAAAGAAACCATATCCTAATTCGGATCGGTACAGTTGAATCCTCCCAGAGCCCTGCAGAAAGTGAGAGCATCTCCTTTTTCCTTCCTTATCTGTTGTATGTGTAGTACAATAAACTTTGTTGAGTTGATCATGTTGTAGATATAGTACCATGGAAGCAGTGTCACCGGATGTAATTTGGTTGCAATACACATTATTTTTTTATTTTACCATTTAACAGCCGTTTTATCCTGGATATTCGGTTAGGAAAAGGTATGTGAAGTGAGATTTAATCTGTTAACAGGATGCTTTTCACAATTTTGCAGTCATTGTAACAGTCCCCAGTCAATATTCTAGTTTTAGATGCCTTATCTACATCCCATGTTTTGAATTTAAGAAACATAAATGGGGACTAATATATCAGTATTCATATTATCAACATAATCTCCATGGAGGGGTTTACTGCTGCTTTGGCAGTTGGATTGTATTTCAGATGTCTCAGGAATCATGCAAGAAAAAATATTACAAATTGTTTACAAGATTTGTAAACAAGGCAGTAGATCCATATGTGACAGTTTGAGTGATGACAGAATTTGACATTCATGACTTATAGGATGAGGCTCTGGTTGATGTCTCAACACATCTTTAGGTGATTGTAGCGACTGGAACTAAAAATAAACCTGCACACTTTTGTGTTTGACAAACAAAGTCCTTGTGTGTTACTCCTTTGTTTTTCATTTGTTTTATACTGAAATTAGATTCTTGATTTGAAACTGCGATAAATATTTATTATTGTAGCAATGGGGGGAAAAAGTGTTTTGGCACGGTGAAAGGGGATGCTTTAAAAAAAAAGAAAAGACATTAGGAGGTCAGATTGAATTCCCTGAGTAAGCTGTCATTCAGTACTAGTGTCTGGCTTGTTTTGGACCAAAGGTTGGTGTGAAAATATTGATAAATGTGTTTTCCCCATACATTAAACATTTTTTATGTGGCAACAGTGTTGTGCTCGCGGCTGTAATACAGCTACCGTGAGTGTTTAGCAAATTAAAATGGGAGTTAAATTAAAATAATTTAAAATACACTAGTTACTACACTACTGCTTTTTTTATACACTACAGATTTTTTTGTTTTTGAATGTTTCTTAAGCTCATGAAGTTTGCATATATTTGATCATAAACACAGTAAAATAGTTATTACTGTATTGTGAGAAATATTATTTATTCCTGTGATGGGAAAGCTGAATTAGCATCATTACTCCAGTCTTCAGTATCACATGATCCTTCAAAAATCATTCTAATATGCTAATTTGGTGCTCAAAAATGTTTCTTCTTATTGTCAATGTTGAAAACAGCTGCTTAACTTAACTTTTTCTACAGCACATTAAATATCAGTTCAACAGAATATGCCCAAAATTACATAGTACAATTTTGTTATATGCATTAATAGTTTAACATTGCTAATAAAAACAGGAGATTTTGCCTTCTACAGCTTAAAAAATAATAATGGGACACAGCATACCATATTTATGGAAAGTGTCCCATCTGTCCCTTAGGGGAATGACCCTTACCCATGGCCAATGGTGTCTACATACCCTCTGCCTAAATATTACATTCTTGACGTGCCCAAGACGCTCCGCCCTAAACAGGGTAAGAACAAAGTTTTAAAGCATTAGATCCTGTGTGTGTGTGAGAGATATTTTTGTAATTTATGAGAGCAGTTCCCTTATTTAACCAGTAGTTTAATTCAGTGTTTTACATGGTTCTACTCACTTCAAGGACACATTCCCTCTTTATGACAGACTCATTTCTCTTCTTTACTGTTACAGCAATACATCTTTATTTCAGTGTGACGGCTTTTTCCAGCTCTAAGAGGTTCTTAATGCCTAGTAAACACTCTTCCTTTAGGTAGAAGCATGTGGATGAATCCCTATTCAGTGCCTCAGTGGTGTTTAAATGTTAGGTTTGAGACAGTATATTGTTATTTTGAAGGCCAAGAAGTTATACAGTTGGTAGTTACAAGTCAAGAGTCACAGATTGCCATAGGACATGAAATCAGTAAATTTGTTGTGTACTGTTCAAATGTTTTTGCCAGAAGACAATCATTTTGACTGTTAAAAAAATGGTATGACCCACATTCAGCTCTGTCTGAGATTCACAGCAAGATGCCCAGCTTCTCCAGTCTTATACTGAAGTTATACTGCATTTAAAGGGGTCAAAATGAGAAATCAGATATCTGTTTAAAACCATGTTTGACCGGTCACAGTGAGGTAATAAGGATGAAGTAGGATAACTACTAAGAGTGTCTCAGGCGCAGACCCTTCTTCTTAACGCCAGAAGAATGAACAATATCCTATCCTTTTCAGCAGCTATCCTATCCTACTACAGTTCTGTTCTTTTCAACAGCAAATTTCAGA
Organism: Barbus barbus; assembly: GCF_936440315.1. Lineage (NCBI taxonomy): Eukaryota > Metazoa > Chordata > Actinopteri > Cypriniformes > Cyprinidae > Barbus > Barbus barbus. The sequence continues at coordinate 25,765,288 of NC_136742.1, forward strand.
GCAAATTGTTTCATGATCCTGCCATAATGTAATGCAGGCTTTGCAAAGAGGCTGTTGGTGAAGGACGGGGTAGCACAAAAACTATATCGAGTTTGACAGCAAAGCCGAAGCTCATGAGTCAGTGTTGTTACTCATTTCACATGCAAATAGGGCATTTACATAGAGCACCTAAAGGCACAACAGCACAAAACGGCCTGTTTAATTTTAAGGGTCAGAGAGATGGTGGAAAATAGTCATAAACTAAATTATGACTGCTTTGGCAAATTAAAAGTGGGCTGGAGGAAAAACAAATAAAAAAAAAAAAAAAATGCAGATATGACTGACCCTTTTAAATTCAAAACTGCTCTGTTGCATTATATGTTCCAACTTGTATTTATACAATTATGTATTCAGGATCTGTAAGTCTGCAAGACCAGTTTCTGTAAATGCTGAATAGATTGTTTACAATGTGAAGTGCTCACTTCATTTTTATACCAAAATGTTTTGCATTTATTAATAGTGTTCCTTGATATCTATTACTGTATATGCCTTTTTCTTTAAATTTGCCTTTAGATTTCCACAGGAATTAAAGACAATAGTTTTTTTCACTATATTAATAATAGAGCTGTAAAATCCTTTAAATCATTGTGTGTTTTTCTGGTTTAAAATAGTCAAATAACTCAAGGATTTCTTTCTGTTGTGAATGTTTAACATTGGCCAGTTTCATGCTGTTACTCTATGCCTGCCAATGTCTGATTCCGTGTAACACTCTGGCTTTTCTGTCTTAATTTAAAGTGATATTCGAGTAACAGTCACTCAGCATATTTTCTCGCTGTGTAGCCTGAGTTTTAAACATTGTTGGAGTTATGCATTTCAACAAACAGGAAAATACATGCAACACTAAAGAAATGAGATTACAAGTAAACTTTCTCATGAAAGATGTGTATTTAATCTCAGTGTACTGTGGCTCAAGACATTCTTTGATTTCTCTAGCATCCACTCCTTATATGAAAGAGGCTTGTGAACTTTTAATTTAATGACAAGCATCTTCTTTCATTTATGAAGTCCGGAGTTGGAGACTTTCTCTTTTTTTACTTAATACTTTAGTAAATATTTATTTGACTATAGAATGTAGACATAAAATGCAGCTTCTGGGTAAAGTTTTGAATGATAGCTTAATTGATGAGAATTTGCAAAAATCAGGTAAAAAAAAAAAATCTGACTTCTCAGCCCCCAAAACTTCCCAAATAGGATATATGGAGTCATGTTACTTTAGCATTCGTTTCCTCTAGGTCTGTATCCTCCCCTCTCATTTAGTAGAGTAGGGGTGACTTATCACACTTCATCTCACTTAGCCGTTCATGTCAAAATCGCTGACTGATGTGAGCAGCAGGAAGTATGATTTGTCATTCCGCCTAAACCCTTCTCTCCTATTGGTTCATTTGCCAGCCAGTCAAGACCAGTGACTTCACAAGGTGCACATCTATCTGCATTGTCATCATTACAATACTGACATTGTTATATTAATATAGAGGAATGGCCCCACAATTATATCAGTGGGCCCATTTCCGTCTCACCAAGGGCATTCACTCAATTAAGGCCGTTCTTAAGCATGATGAATATAGATCACGCAGCTGATGTTGATTTGTGGGTAAGCCGATGCTGAAATGAAAATGTATTATTTAACAGCACATTTTGCAGTGCTCTTTTGCTACTCTGTGCTCCATTTACTGAAATGGATATTTGAAGAGGAGGTGCAAATGGGATGTAATTTCTTCATTTTTTTGGTTTCAGTGGTGGACCACAGTGCAAAGACTCGAAGCCTGTCTTCTGTGGAGCAGTTAGGTGTGGGGATATCCCTTAGGTAATGTATATGCCATATCCAGGCAAAGCTTCATGCTAGGATTAAGGTTTGTGAATCATTGTTGAAGTGCTTTGTCAAAACTCTTTTTTTAACACTAGAAATGTATTATATACAGGGTCTTAAAAAGGTCTGACATCGAAGCAGAAAGTCTTGAAGTCATAGACACCATGGCATTAAATGTTTCACGCACTGCAAAAAATAACATCAAAAGTGAACAAAATAAAGCGAGTTGAAAATAAAGTGATGCTTGATGCAAAAATGAACATCTGTCAATGAGGTATGAAAAGTAGTTTTTCTTTTGAGCTCATTAGCAGATTTTTATTCTTTTTTAAACTCCCTTTCTTTTGAGCAATTTCTCAGTTGTTTTGCATCAGAAATAAATGCATCTATTGGAAAACTAAGACAAAATGTGGAGCAAGAACTTTTTACACTGTGGTCAGAATGTACAGTTATTTTCATATTCTATTTTCATTCATTAATTCCGTATTCTGGTTAACCTTTTTTTAATGAATTAAAAAATTAATGAAGATCTGTTTAAAAAAAAACTGTTAAATTTGCCTTCATAAAACATGATGAAACCCTGATATTACAGTATATTTTATTATATAGTATTTTTATCATGAAAGTAAAGCAATGTAATTATTATTAATACATGTATTTTGCTTTAAAAATGCTTAGATATGTGTACTGGAAGATAGGACAAAAATACTGATCAGGAAAGTGATTTTTGCAGCTTCACTGAAAGCCACTGGCATTCTGCGGTATGTCAGCACACTAGTTAAACTCAATATGAACTCATTTAGATATTTTGTCTTAAGGCAATCCACAATGACTGTAATCAGGCAATGCATTCTAGGGCTCAGCACATTGGGATAATTGTAACTCTCTGTTAAACTTCATTTGGTGCTGTTTCCCAGGGAGAGACTGTACATGCATGATAAAACTGAATTTAATTCGGCTGCAAAATTTTGTTCTTATTAGTCAAGAAATATTGCCTTGAGAAATTTCTGATTATGTAAATGTCCATAAGTTGGTGATTGGGGAAGAACATTTTAACAATGTATTTTCACCTTTGTTTAGCAAGGTCCTATTGAATGGGGTATTAAATGAAGCTGCCATGTAAAACAGTGCGTGTGTGTGTGTGTGTGTGTGTGTAGATATGGCAAGTTCCTAAAGCTATTGAGAGGAGATTCGGAGCAGGATCTGTGTCTTCTGCTCATGCACTGACTGTCAGGAGTTCCTCTCTCAACAACGAGTCAGTGTCACTTCTGAGCTCTGTATCCTTCTCATTACACTTTATAATATTAATCAAGTGACATGCAAATTATCGCAAAAAATCTAACTTTTCATTTGACTGTGCACAATATTCTTATTTGCTGTAGACCACGTATTGATTTATGTTAATGTGGATGAATCACTAATCTCAATGTTAATCTGAATGCCATTTTAACGGGTTAGTTCACCCAAAAATGAAAATGATCCTGTTATATTATATTATATTATATAAAAAATTGTCCTGGACCTTCTAAGCTCTATCATTGCAGTCAGTGGGTGTTTCTGTTAAACAGTCCAAAACATGTAAAATAAAGTGTGCAAATCCATAAAAAGCCATGCCTCACAGCTCCAGGGGGATGAATAAAGGCCTCCCATTGCGAATCCATGCATTTTTGTGTGAAAAATATAGATATTTCAAACATAATAAACATCTCTCTCACTTCATCTAACTGTCATAAGCAGAAGCCCTTCCGGGTGGATGACGTTGCATGATTTATGACGAGCGCGGAGAGAGAACAAAACAAAACATATTTGTAAAGAAAAATGTCAGAGGATTTCGATATAAGCCAAGAGGAGACTGGCTTTCATTTGGTAAAGAACGGAAACTTTGCTTTCTTTGCTCCTATAAACAAACGTTGTTTTTTGCGAGACGTCCTACGAATGCAGACAATGCAGGCGTCCTACGTCATCATCATTGTATGACAGATAATAGAAGTTACGCAAAAATGTTTATATCGTTTTACATATGGATTTATTGATTTTTTTTTTTTACAAAAACGAATCGATTCGCTACAGGAGGCCTATATTCATCGCCGGAGCTGTGTGATGCATGTTTTAAAATGGATGCATGTGCTTTATTTGACTACATTTGCACTGTTGAACATCTACCACCTGCCCATGCCATTATAGAACTTGAAAGCCAGGACAATTTTGAATACTACTCCGATTGGATTCATCTGAAAGAAGAAAGTCATATACACCTAGGATGCCTTGAGGGTGAGTAAAACATGGACTAATTTTCATTATTTGGTGAATTAACCCTTTAAGTTTCTTCGTGCTGTTTTCCTTTATAGATAAAAGTTTAGTATCAAATATGCATGAGTCAAATAGTAGCTCCAAAATCTAACACCATCCATTGATAGGACACATTTTCTGTTTCCAGTTTTTTTTTTTTTATGAATTTTTAATAATTAGCCCCAAAATATAATTGGATACACAAGCCATTTTTTAAAAAATATGAATGTCTTTGCATTATATAACAAATTATTAAACCAAATGGCATTCATTTTAAAGAAATACAGCACAAGTACAATTTTGGAGGGTTTTCATTAGGTTTTAAATGATAAAACAATACATAGACTGCTGTTCAGACGATTGGGGTTTAACATTTTTTTATATTTTTGAAAAAAAGTTATGTTCACCAAGGCTGCATTTATGTTATTGTTAAACATTAGTGGAACATATTTATGATCTGCTAGGATACTTCTAGACTTCATCTACTAAAATCACCTTGAGATCACTCACTCACTTGAGATCAATGACTTTAATGTTTATATATTTTTTGGCCACTATTTTGGCATCGTAGCTGTTGGGAAAAAATAGGTCAACCTCAGAATGTATTAAAGATTCCTTGACCCGACTGTCAGCCTATTCTCAGGGTGGTTATCCTGGTCACGATTGCTTTGCCTCCACAGTTTTTCTGCTCATGCATGGCGACGTTGGTCGTTCTCTGAGTCTGCTCTTGCGTTTCTCCCGTCTGCTGCTGTCTGCCTTCCTGTGGTCCCCAAGACTGCACAGCTCAGTGAGTTACAGCCTGTATCATTCCTCTCTTCCCATTCATGTCAACCTTTAATACTTGCTGGGGTTTCAAGTTAAAGTTGAAGGTTGCCCAAAAAAATCGAATTAAGTCATATAAATGAATACTTGTATTCAGCAAGGATGCATTAAACTGGAAAAAAAATCAGCACAACTGTTTTTAACATTGCTAATAATAATGATGTTTCTTGAGCAGCAAATCAACATATTTAAATTATTTCTGAAGGATCATGTCACACTGAAGTCTAATGGCTGCTGAAAACTCAGCTTTGGCAGGAATAAATTACATTTTAAAATATATTCAAATATAAAAGTTGTTTTAAATTGTAATAAAATTTCACAATATTACTGTTTTTACTATATTTTTGATTGTCTTGCTTTGTTTTGGGTGAACTATTCCTAGTCTTAAGCTTAGCCCATTTTGCAATTTTGTAGCACTAATAACAGCTGCATCACTCTCATGTTTAGTAATGTTCTGAATTTATATTATGTATATGCTTGTGTAGCTTTCATATCCATGTGCTGTAAACAAAACTCAGCATTTTGACCTGCATTATCATTCTAATCTCTATTTGCATAGGAAAAGTTCAAACTGGGAGGAAATGCTGGATATCATGATCTTACTGGGGCAATAGTCATTACAGTGGTTCCCATAAAATTTGGATGGAGCAATCTCTCTCTCTCTCTCGGAATAGCGGATAGTAAACAGAGCTCAGTTAATAGAGTTTCAGCTATAAAAATATGTGCGGGATATGATAATGCTCCACACACACACGAGTTTGTCTGATTACAGTTCCATATTTCTGTGCTGTCAGAGTGGCCGTGCATGTAAATCATTTAGCTGAGAGACGATGGTGACAATCAGGAAAAAGAGAAGACGCAGCCCTCACATTTGTCACAGTCCTCGCTAAACAGGAAGTTGCAGAGGCAGCTAATAAAAGCTTGGTTGTGTCATTAGCATGTGTGGTGTTCTGTTGTTTTCATGCCGTTGTCATACACTCTTGTTTCACCTGGAGAACACAAAAGGGGATATTTTGCATAATGTTTCTATTTTCAATAAAAATGAAAAGGGGATTTTCACTCTAGAAATGGGGGGAAAGCATCATAAAAGTGATTTTGTGTTTATGTACAAGTCTTCTCAAGTCATATCATAGCTTTGTGTCAAGAACAGACTAAAATAAAAGTAATTATTTGCTGAAGATCTTGCCCTTTGCAGAGTTCTCAAATCTCATTTGCACTTTATGATCAGTCATTACACGTAAGAACTAATGCAGCTCGGGATCATATACACTGCACCTTGCGCAATGCATCTTCATACTTTTATGGATTTATTTTTTCGTGTTTTTAGGTACATCTCCCTATAGAGATCGCTCAGTCAGGCATTCGTCCCATCTACTCTTGCACCACTCATTACGTCGAGATGTTGCTCAAGGCCGAGGTTCCTCTGTTTTTTTCCGCCTTCAGGATGTCTGGCTTCACTCCCTCTCAGGTGCTGTGTTTTAAGTACTTCGTTTTTAATTACTTCACTCCAGTCTTCTCTGTTGGTAAATAACCAAGCAGACTTGCCAACCTGTACGCATTTTGTATAGTAGATCTGGTATTTTTAGTGTTCCAGAGCAGCAAGCGTCTTCCCAAATTTGTAAGGAGAATTGTTTATCAATCTATTGTCAGCAAAAAAGAAGCTTTAAGGTTTGCATTTAATGAAAGCATTGTCAAAAAGAAGACAGACAATGTCCAACAGGATGTCCTGTATTTAAGCTCATCATATGTTACTTCGTCGCAAATCTTAAATCACTGACGGTGTGAATCGTGATCGCTGGGTGAATGAGTGTTACACTGCCAGGGTAGAAATATAAAGATGCAAGGACATTCTGCTATGACCCAAATGACTGACAATCGTCATAAACTAAATGCAGTGATTACTCAACGCTGCACTCTCTCTGGGGTTTATGCATGATCTCAAGTCTTCTGTCAGATTGAGTCAGATATGACCTTTTTCTAGCAGTCAAGGACAAACATTGAAGAGTAACTGGGTTTTCTGCGTTTAGTTTATTTTTGTATATTTTTATTCTTTATCCTTTGAACAATTTCAATAGGCCTGGATCTTGTATAATTCCTCTGACATGACTAAAAATGTATTTCTCTGTGTGCCTGAAATTCATTACTGTTGTTAGAATGAAAGATACTTTTGGTAGCTATATATATAAAGAGGGATAAATGAAAAAAGAGCATTTTTAAATGATAAAAACTCTCATACTCATAGACCCATCTAAAACTATAAAAATACAAAAATACGTTGAGCAATAAGCTTAAAATCTTCCTGAGCTACACGTTTCTCTTCTTTCTAAGGACACATGAAAACAAGAAGTGTCCCTGTATACAAAATTGTTGTTTATTGCCTTTTTTTACTTTAGCGTGATGTGAAGGGAAAGCGAAGTGAAGGGAGATATGCATTAACTCAAATTGGCCAAAGGCAACAATAAAGCAAACAAATAATTCTATTTCAAATATATGCTATTATTTCTATTTATATAGATGCATATAGATTATTTATTATTAATTTATTTATTTGCAAAACAGAGGATGTAAAATGGAGTACTTCATGTCACATGAGTTCATGAGAGATGCCACTTGAGCCATGGAAAGAAAAAAAAGACCTTTATTGTGTTTAAAAACAAAAACCAAAAAAACTTTCTCTTCAGATGTTGTGACAGGAAAATTATGTATACCAGACAGAAGTATTGATCTGCTAAAGGCTGCAGTCAATACATGATCAGTCATCAGTGTGCATATGAATTTTTACACAGCTCAGAGTAAAATGCAAAAAAAAAAAAAATGCCCATAGTTATAAAACTTATAACTAGTTTTGAATGGACAGAAACTGAGGGAAAGAAGATTTTCTGTTTTAAATTGAGTGTCACCTCCATCGTAGAGGGCGTCCGTGTCTGTGCACTCGGGGAGAGTGTTTCGAATTCTAGACAAAGCAGGAAGAGAGTCTGAAAGAGAGACACAGATGCTGTATAAATTGCCTGCTGGAGTGGTCTAAACGTACAGGAGGCATGTATGCGTGGCAGAACTGGAACGCCATCTACGATACCGCAGAATAATTGAACAGCTTCTAAGGGAAGATTATATGACCTGAACTTAGTTCACTGCCAGAGAAACAAAACAGAAATGCATCAAGCCTGTAGATGAAAGGCATTTCTGCATATTATGATTTAAGAGACTTGATTTATTTTTAGTCTGAGCTCAAGAAACATTTTCCTTTCATTCATACAAAATAATTTTTGTCTTGTTTTCCAGTGAAAATACTATTATAAGCATAAACCACATAAATAAACTTGCTGTTCAAAGGTTTGTGGTCAGTAAAATTTCCAAATGTTTTTGAAAAACCATGGCTGCATTTATTCAATACAAATACAGTAATAACATCAATATTATTACAATTTAAAATAGCTGTTTTCTATTTAATATATTTTAAATGTTACATTTTATGGTAAAGCTGAATTTTCAGCAGCTGACATTATTCCAGGATCCTTCAGAAATCATTCTAATATGCTGATTTGCAGCTCCGGAAATGTTTCTTATTATTACCATCAATTTTGATGTCCTACTGTTTAATATTTTCGTGGAAACTCTTATGTTTCATGTTTTATTTATGCAAGATTCTTCAAAAGAACAGCATTTATTTAAAATAGAAATTCTTTTGTAAACAATATTAAAGTCTTCATTGTCACTCAAATTGAATGTGTCTTTGCTGAATCAAGGTATTTGTTTCTTTAAAAAAATATATCTTGCAGTTTCACTTCTCAAATACATTTAGATATTTTTACTGGAAAATAAAAAGCTGATTAAGAAAGTGATGTGGTGATTTGTTTTGTGGTTAATTGTGACTCTTAACAGGTAATAGACTGCATCAGACCTTGAGGGAATCATGTTAGAATTCGATACTCAGAAGTTTTTGATCTCTCGTTTATTTTTCCAGCATCTCATATCGATTGATTTAAAAAACGTTATGGTGCAAAGGTTGCATTTTCTCAAAACTACTTTTCTAGCTCTCTCTCCTTTCCTCACTCTTTTTGTCCTTCCACCTGTTATGCAGACCTGTATTCAGTGGCTTGGTCAGTGCTTCTGGAACTACCTGGACTGGCCTGAGATCTGTCACTATGTAGCCACATGCGTTATCATGGGACCAGATTACCAGGTGTACATGTGCATCTCTGCCCTCCGTCACCTGCAGCAGGATATTCTGCAGCACACACAGACGCAGGACCTGCAGGTCTTTCTTAAGGTGCTGTATAACTTTTTTAAATGAAAATATATCATTCACTCATCCTCAATCCAAACCATTATGACTTTCTTCTGTGGAACACAAAGGAGATGTTTAGCTGAAAGTTCACACTGCTCGTTTCCGTTTAATGAAAGTGGATGGGGATCTGGGACAATCAAGCTCCACGATTGCAGGGGCAGTCGTGGCCTAATGGATAGAGAGTTGGACTCGAAGGTCGTGGGTTCGAGTCTCAGGTCCGGCAGGAATTGTAGGTGGGGGGAGTGAATAACTAACACTCTCTCCATTCTCAATACCACGACTGAGGTGAGACCCTTGCGCAAGGCACCAAACCCCCAACTGCTCCCCGGGCGCCCACTGCTCCGGGTGTATGTTCACTACTGTGTGTGTGTACACTTGGATGGGTTAAATGCAGAGTACAAATACCGAATATGGGTCACCATACTTGGCCACACACCACTTCCCTTTCCCGTTTCCCTTTCAAAAAGGACTAAACAGCACCATATAATCTCATAAAAGTGTCCCACAGAGGAAAGAAAGTATATTTCGAAAGAGGGTGAGTAAATAATAACAGAATTTTCATTTTTGGCTGAACTAGTCCTTTAAGGTGAGAAAATCCTGAGCCGGTGTTGTTTTAAGGAAGCACAGAGGTTTACAGTGTGCAAGCGTGTCTGCAGTAAATCAGATTAAACACACTCTTGTCCTTGTTTCACCCTTAAACGTTTAAAACTTTTCAGTCTTTGTGTGTGCGTTGGTGTATCCTGGACAATAGAGAAAGCATTTCAGACCATTCCTGAAAGGTTTCTGAGGATTTGTACATTACATAACTTATCTATATTTCATCTAAATTAAAGATCTGGATGGAAATTACTCGTAACAATCCCTCCCGATGTCACTCTGAAGCTGAATGCCAGGGTAAATGTACAATAAATCCATTTTGGATGATTCAACATTGCAGAAATCAAAGCCAAATAAAGTCATTCTTTGTTTGCAGGATTTCAAAAGCAATTGTCTGTCACTGCCGAATACATCCAGCACTTTGAAAACCATGACACAGTCTGGCTAGTGAGTTCAAAGCATCCTGCAGAACCATTTTAGGACTTTTTTCTTTGTTTTTATCAGTAACGATAGGCAGCGGAATAGTTTAATGTCTTTAGATAATGGGTACTTATAATTAAAATGTCATTTTTAGTGTTTAATTTTAAACACACCAGCGTGCAGCCATTTTCTAGTTTTGAATGGCTTTATAGGCAAAATACTTTTTTTTCAGCTTTAGGGAAACATCTGGACATTTCACAATCATTCTTCCTAATGGCTCTGTGGTTTTATGTAGCTGTTTTGCTACTCCACACCTGTCATTAATGGTGTGAACAAGTCCAAAAAGGAAAATGAAAATTCTTCCACAAAATTAGATATTTAGCAGAATCTCCAAGCTGCTTTTTGACACAACAAAAGCCCAAAATGTAATATTCAAACTTCATCACACCAGGTTTGACATCAGTGATACTACACACCTCCGGTACTGATGTATCTAATATTGTGTTCCTAGAAAGTAAGTAATTCTTACGAGTTTGGACTGGCTTGAAGGTGAATTAAGTTTGGGGTGAAGTATTCCTGCAAGTTCACCATAGAGTTGATGAGATGTTATAATAGGTCATGTTACAGTAGGTCATATGTAATCTAATTGAATGTGAAATTGTGAAGGAGAAGACCAAGGTTCTGTCTTTTTTAACCCAGTTTATGATCTTTATATAAGTGTTTACAAAGTGTTTATCATTTGTTTGTCATTAGTTTTTTGTTTGCTCTTAAAGCATTGTGAGCTTATCTATTTTGTTTGTGATTGCCATACCAACTGCTGTGGTCTGCAGTTATATCACAAAACTGCTTACACTGCAGGCATATTTTATTTAACGCAGCTAACTCATAAAGGTTTATTATCCTTTCTCTCATTTTCATCCATTCACCATGAACTGAAGTGTTCTTCTGTAACTTGAGGCACAGCTTTAGGACTTGCATTTGCTGACTCATCGTAAACAAAATGTAATTCATTTGGCTTTGTCTAAACAATATTATTTATCCCCAGCTAAATGTCAGAGTATATTAGCCGGTGCATTGTTTATTTAGTACCAGAACGTGTAGCCACATCTCACATAGCGACCTCTTGTTTCATTAATATATGCCATTTGTTACTGTAGGCAGTGAGACTTGGCACAATATTCATAATGTGCAAAATCTTGCGTGATTTCATTCAACAGTACACAATTTTCAGGGTGATTTTAGCCACTCTGTGTGCATGATTATCAGGATCTGCTCAGACTGGAACAAGAATATCAAACTCTCATCGAAACGGATTGAGCGCAATCTATTCTAAAGCTGTTATAAACCCGTTCTACCTCTTTTCCGCAAACTGGCTCTCTCAAACGCTGCTCATCAAATCTGTGCTTCTTTTGCCCGCTTGCAGGAGGAACCAATCCACGGCTTCAGGGTGAGTAATTACATGGAGGGGCTGGAGCGCAACTACAGATCCATGGTGCTCTCGGACATGAGGAGCATCTTACCAAGGAGCAGCTAGAAGGAAATAGACCACCGAAGATCAGCAGGGACTGAAAGTGCTTGTGGTACAAAATAATACTGAAAATGTTGCAATGATTTTATAACACAACATGCTCGATATGTGAAGAGGACACTGTTTTATCAAACACCATGTGAATATATCCCATTTGCTTTCAGTCTCTTTGATTTGTTGGGATTCTTATACTAAAGTATTCTCACTCAGGGAATCATAAATATAAGAACAAACTCTTCAAAGCCATATTGCCACTCAGTGGGATATATAAAGCATGGTAAATAAATAAGTGCTGTAAACCAGTCAAAAGTGATGTGCAAAAAGGATGATAAAGCAGACCTTTCTACATAGGCATTATAAAACTTCCCTCAACACAAAACATTTTCATGCATTGAATTCTGGGATGGATAATTGATTTTAATTGCAACATTGAGCTGTAATTACTTTGTAAAATTATTCTATATTTTACCATTGCATGGGTGCATATATATAAAATCACGTTTTATATCACATTTATCTGCTTTTCCTTGTAGCCTTTTGTGCCTAAAGTACAATTTTCCTGTCCTAGGCTAATTGCTGGACTCAAAGTATTGAATTGAATTGTTTATTAATCTTTTCCTCGAACAAAGTTCTGACAGCATATGTAATTTTGTATCTACAGTCCTGCTTGTGTCACTTTGTTGCTTGTCAGTAATGGTGTTGGAATATGACAGGATTGTGTCAGTGCTGTTAGCCATCGCAAAAACTATAGGATGTATATTGTACAGTCTAAAATAAGACCACTTAAGTCAAAAAAGTTTTTTTTTACTCTTACCCAAGATCTCAGTGGGCTCATATTGTTAAGTCTGAAAAGTAGCATTTATAGAGGCCAGACACATTTACCTTTTGTTCTGTGCATTTTCACTGGCAAAATCCAGTCATTTTCATAGGAAACCACGTGATTGGGTATTTTACATGTGGGTGAAAAATTTTCAAATGGGTTCAAGTTGATCACACGAGTCTGCAATGACCAACAGAAAGCTGCTTGGTTTAAAGTTTGAAGCTGTGCTTCATACATAATTCAATAGATAATGCAATGTTTTTGCCCCAAATTTCAATAATGCTGACCCCATATATAGGTGCACAAGTTGTTTACCAGTCTCAGCCTGTTATATGACAAGTAAAATATGAAAAATTCTAAGCTTTTGATGCTTGATTGCTGTCTTAATGGACAATCAAACATGAAGTATGTGTGATCTAACATGTCAACTCTTGAGTATACAGTGACTCACAGGCTTTTGACGCAGTCTTGTGTAGTGCGTGTTGGATTTTTAAAAAAGGCATATATTAACATCTGCAGTCTCTTATTGCCATCCTAAGGAAGCTGTATAGAGGCGGTATCACATTGACAGGCCGTCATTAGCACATAGATGCAATCTCTCACCCTTGCCATCTGTAACTCACACAGTGAATAATGAATTAGATCATTAAAGAGGTGTCTTTCTCCTTCACAACAACTGCTAAATATTGCATACTGTTTACTCAGTAGGAGGCAGAAGCAGTTATAATTTTAAGCTGTAAAAAGTTCCCTCAAGAGTGCATATTTTTTACTTACTTTCTCCATTTCGTTAAAAATAAAAAAGGATCACCTGTAAACTTGTGTATATGCTCAGATAAAAAAAAATCAGTTGAGCGTCATCAGTTGATTTCATCTTTGTGTAATCATAATGAGCTATGTGCGCATTAATCAGGTTAATGATTTAATGACTGATTGTTGGCCAACAGTCATTTGGAAAGCCGTGTGTGTCTTGTGTTGGCTCGTTGTAAATTGACAATACAAGGCTTTTGTGACGTGGCTGCAGACCAAAATGGTAGGATAATTAGAAAAGGCTAATTATGGGTAATTAAACTGATTAACTGATAATTAAGACCTATCCGTCTCTGTATTAGGCTTGAGGAGTTGCATTAGCTTGATTTTCTCTGGTAAATATGCTTTATTATTCTCTTTCACATTAATTATCCCCTTACCCCCCTTATGACTGCCAAATTCCACTTTCTGAAGAATCTGCTTGATGAATGGGAGAAAGTCGTTCGAAAGTGAGCATCACTGTCCATTACTTACTCTAAAGAGCACTTGAAACAAGTAATATGAAGCATTCAGGGTATTAAGGGCCTTTCACACCAAGGAAGATAACTAAAGTTTTAATAATTGTTCTCATTCTGTAATAATAGTCAACACCACAGACCACAATGACAAAGAACTACATCATTTGAATTAATTTCAGAATACATTTTTCCAGCTGACGAACAATAAAAACATTGACAGCCACTCAGAATCCACTCAGCTCAAGCATTTAGGATGGCAGATGACATAACTTCAGTGTACGCTTATAATAAACAATGTTATTGTGCTTTAGCGTTGACACTTACAACTAAAGGCTGGAATACACTACACGAGAATCTGAACAGATTTTTAAAACATTAGGCATCATACACTTACCGACTTTGTAAATCATACACTATGCGACTGAAGATCATACACTACCAGACTTTAAAGTTGTTCCGATCACAACGAACTCGAGCAGAAAAGCTATGCGTCTTGTTGCTAGGAGACGCATGACAAATGAAAATGTGTTCTAAAATCGGCTGAAAATATCAAACATGTTTGATATCCTTCCGACTGGATAGAATCAAATTCTGAAGATAAAAAATCGGAATCTGTGACCATCATACACTACGAGATTTTCTGTGGAATCTGTCAGCTGTAATCTGCAGACTGGCTCTGACTTTCCTCAACTAGCGTCAACTTGTTCAAACTGTAAAATTGGGGCAAAAATCGCATAGCGTATTCCAGGCTTAACTCGGTAACACCAAGGACGATAACTATAAAGATAAAGATAACGATAAAGATATAGTTCAATTTTGTCAGTAGTGTTTTATAAACATAAATGTTAGTCATAGTTTTTGCTGTACTTTTTGCTAGCAGTCCAGTTTTGAACTTGTCCTGTACTTCAGGTGAAGCTCATGAGGGTTGTCCTTTAACACTGATGTTCAAGTGTCAGTCATTGAATATCTACTTACTGTGTGTTGATGGACACACAATCAATCTGAGGGTCTTTGAAGAAGATATCACAAGCATTATCCATCTCTATTAAACTCCAGAATCTCAAGGGGTGAGGGGATGAATCCATTTTCTCTCGGTATCAATTCTAATCTGGACTGATTAGCGTGTGATTAGAATGCATGACTTTAACTCTCCCTGTCCGCTAATTCAAAGCCCAGTAGCATCAACGATAGGTCAGCTTCCACAGCAAATGGATGAGATGGAAGGAGTCAATTCTTGTTCCTTGGGGATAGAATAGGCTTATGGATCAGGCTCAAACTAAGAGAGTTAAAATCTCCAGACTTTGTGCGGAAAGTAAAACTCTCTTGTGTTCAAAGCAGGCACCGAAGAAAGGAAGCGAAGAGAAGGAGACGAGAGCCAGAAGAAGATTACCACACGAGCATATCCCATCCATTCCCTGTTAGAAGAAGCCAATAATTTATTACACACATTACGTATTGTACACACGCTTCCTCAGTCAAGCTGGAGCGCCGTTTTCATCACACACCATCAATACCACCCTTTTGAATCCTATCGCGGTTCTGCAGTAGCATGACTTTGTCCTCCTTTCCTGATGTATTTGTAGACTTTTCTTTTCAGATATTCTCTTTTCTCTGTGATCTAACCCATAATGACACCATCAGCACAAATTTCCCCTCAGGCCCACCTGACGAGACCATCAGGTTAATTGCAAAAAGTCTCATTAGCGTTATCATACAGGCAGCCATTCGAATTACCAGAAACATAATACTTACCAGAGCAGAGAGGGAGTCCAATGAATTGAATATGAGAGCGTGATGATCAACCAGTGCAGATAACCCGGGCAAAAAACGACATTATTCTTGAATGTCTCTGTCTCTTCGAACCACAGGAACAAAGATTGCAGATAATGTTTGAGTGAAGCTATCACAGCAGAAGTGCATGTCAGAGCCAGAGACACCACAGAGGTGAGGCCATTTGATTCTGTCTGCTGTCACACACTGTACCATTCAGTTAACTTTGACCTCTGCAGTATCTATCGATCTATAGTTCTATCTATCGCTCTATCATTCTAGCTCTCATTCTATCATCTATCATTTTGTTCTATCATTCTATCTGTCATTCTATCGTCATTCTATTCATCTATTGTTCTATGTTTCTATCAATGCATCGCTCTATCATCTATCGTTCTTTTGATCTATCATTCTATCTATCACTCTGTCATTCCAGCTGTTGTTCTATCATCTATCGTTATTTTGTTCTATCATTCTAGCTATCTAGCTATCTATCATTCTGTTGTTCTATTTATTGTTTTGTCTATCGCTAACTTTCTATATGTTCTTTATCTATCTATTATTCTATAGTTCTATCTATTATTATATCTATCTATCTATGATTCTAGCTATCGTTCTAGCTGTCTATCTATCGCTAACTTTCCATCATTCTACGTATGTTGTTTTTTTATCTATCTATCTACAGTTTACAGCAACAATTATTTTTTTCAGATCCTCAGAGAGTTCTTTGCCATGAGGTGCCATGCTGAACTTCCAGTGACCAGTATGAGAGAGTGAGTGCGATAACACCAAATTTAACACACCTGCTCCCCATTCACACCTGATGGATAAATGAGAGTCTGTGACCAGTGGAATCTATCAAGCTGGTCCAACTGGCCACATTAATTACTTCAAGAATATTAGATACTGTAGGTGCTGCTGTTTTGGACCCATCATCGGAAACCAAAAAGCAGTTCTAACATTCTGACTTTTCATCAGTCTTTATGATATTATGCAAATTTCTTTATCCCTTTAGACACATTTTTCTTTTCAGTTAGCTTGAGGTTAAACTGGTATCCCACTACTTAACTGTGAAAAAGGAAACAAAATAAATTTCAGTACAAAGAACAAGCCAAATGGAATTGTGGGTGTTGATTGGAAAAAAACTGTACTGTCACATTGCGTGGACAGCTGAGATTTTTTTTGCATTGTCTCCTGCCTTCTTTTTACTGTGAAGTGCCTATTATTGGCTTTGATTTTACATAATGTATTGACATCTGTGCAGTGCATATAAATGTGGCACAAACTGATGAGGCCATTTAATGGTGATGTGATGGTTGGCATTTTTCCTGGCAAAAGTTCATTTCGTTCCGGCAGATGAGAGTTTAGTCAAAACACACTCCAGATGTTACTGAGTGTGTTTTGCAGTAAAATAATCTGTTGACTGATTGCTTTTTGTCTAGAATAACCTGGTGCATTTAAATATACAGTATAACCTTATCTGGACTGTGGTTTCTAGGTGATTCCATATCACCTGGAATATATAGTTAAAAATAAACATGAGTGCTTACAGACAGCATGCAAGGAACGATAAATGATGGGTGTAAATTGGTATGCCAGCAGCTTCTGTGGCTTCCTCCACTGAGCAGATCAAACAAGCTTCTGCTTAATGCTTTTCATTTATCAATACAGCACCATCAGCAGACAAGCAACAGTCTCAACGGAGAGCATTAATGACAGGTGTCACCGCAGAAAGGTCTGAGTCATGGAAGAGAGGCTAACAGAGATCTTAGGGATCAGATTGACAATTAACCCTGGTAACTAAGTTCAGGCACATCTACACTCCAGTAGTCATTTCAGTCTTCTGAAATGAGACCAAATCTTCTTGGTTTTGATTTTAGTCCAGTGTAAATCATTTTACACTATCCAGCAGACATGATTGTATAATATTTTATTACGTTTATATTCATACATTAAAACAAGTTGCATCTAAGTTTAATCCAAGTTGCAAGTTTAAATAAATAGTTTCTAATGATTTTAAGTTGGTTGAACAATTAAAAGGAAATAATTGCAGAAATACAGTAACAATATTTTCTCTGCACTTCATTACCACTAACTGTTGTTCTGCTATTATAATGAATAGTCAACTCCTTTTCAGATCATTAGTCAGCAAATTGCCTGTAAGCAGTGCAGGTGTCATGATGGTCAGAGGCGTTAGAGATTTCACCAAGCTGAGGAAGAATCACTCAAATCGGCTCAAGAGTTCGTTTTTTTGGAATCTAAAGTCAAGTTAATGTCAAGTGAGTTAGTTGTTTACTTTGTAATTGGTCCCTTTGAACCAATTTGGCATATTTGGGCTGATTTGCAGACTGTTTTGAACATCATAAGCTATTATTTTCTACACACTATTTGAATACTATTCGATTTTCAGATGTATAAACATGAGCATTAATCTATGGCGAGAGAGACAGATGTTCCATTTTCTCAGAAGGATGTCTGTGATGAAAATACACAAGCTGGGATTCAAGACATTTTTCACTGCAGCTTCTAAATTCTTACAAATGGCCTCCTTAGTTATTTGTGACCGGTGTTGTTGTTCATTTCCTGTTGTTGGTGCCACGATACTAAATTATCAGCGGTTATGAAATCCTTGGGATATAATCATCAGAGCATTCTTTCTGATTAGACCTATGACTCAAAGAGCAATTTTCTAAGTTTAAAGTAGGCCTAGAGCCTTGTACTACAATACTGAAGCAGAAACAATTCAATGAGAAAAGATTGTGGGATATTAGCCGCCAAATGTGCTAACTATAAAACCTGAAATACATCAAATATGAAATTGTCATAAATTGTCTAAACTGACGCATCTTTTCATTTCCTCAGCAGTTGAATGTGATTACGGTTATGAGATTCAGAACTATGGTGCTTCGGGGGACAATGACAGTAGTTCTGTAACTTGCAGGTACAATGAGGCCTTGTAAAGGAGTTTAATAGGTTTAACCCACAGAGACCTGAATATTTATACTGATAATGTGTTTCTTGTTTACTTGTTTTAAAATTATGTTTATGCATATTTTGTTTTGGGCGAATTATTCAAAAACGGTGCACAAAATTGCAATGCTGCATTTTTAAAGTTGCAAAACAGTGGCAAGCTAAGTATTCAATTACATATGCGTTGACTATCTTGAGTATATGATCAATAATTATTCAAATAATAAATATTGTGTTGCATTTTTGGTTATAAGATGTATTTATATGTTGGTTAACCTGTATTTAGCGAAAAATAGGTTTGAGTTAATAGCTTACAAGTGTTGTAATTATGCGTTGGTGGGTCTTTAGGGTTAATGGTTGTTTTGAGGAATATTTTACCATCCTGAACTGTAACGTGCACATGAGGCTTCCTGAGATTGCTCATTACGTTCTTTGAGACTGTCGCTTTAGAGATGTTTTTGCATTAAACATGACCCCTTTAAACAGATCTGTTGTTGTCACCTGTGAAACAACACCAGACAGCACTGACATCTGACACTCAAAGAGTTTTTGGTTGTTGTTATTCTTTGTTTTTGTGCTTTCCTCTGCACCATTGCCAGAGCTTTTCCCCAAAAAGTTGTTGTCTTCTGTTATCCCAGGTGAAAATAAAGTGTACTTGAGTGCACTAAAAAAATACTTAAATGCAAGAAAGTACATTTGTAGTACATTCTTATTTTTTGTACTAAAGAAAACTGTAAAAATTATACACTATAAATACACTAATTAAAAGTATATTTTTACTTAAGTAGTACTTAAGTGTAATTGAGAAAGTATACTAAATACCATTGATATTTTAAATGTATTTTTAGTGCATAGATATAAGATATACTATTGAAAAAATACACAGAATAGCTATTCCAAGCATGCATTGTGCCACCAAAAAGTGTTTGGACACTGAAGCCACAAATTGTCTCATGCATTATTTGAAAAGTTCTGAGAAACGTTCTAGCATCTTTTATTTGCAGGAGCCACTTTGTTTGATATTTTCATATATAATGCGATAGAATTCAGACATTTTGATGTGTGACTTAAATATTCAAGTGCATTTTGGGGTCACTGTATATACTCAATAAAGAAGCCCTTTAAAGTTCACTAGACTCTTTTCTCATTGATCACGAAGGGCTTACTTGGATAACAGAAGCCATTTCTAGCATTTTATGAATTATGGTCCAATATCCAAAAGCTCAGGATAAATGACCGTATAATCTGAAATGTAATCACGTCAAAATGTGGCCATCATCAAATGAAATACTAAGCAGGAAGAGCCCATTCAAAGCACACCTTCCTTTTGTCCTCTTAATCACATTTCATGAAAACATAATCATCAGTCATTTCAGACAATACTTATTCGTGGTGAAAATACATGAAATCTGAAATAATTTACATCAATTTTGGTGCCAGCAGCACAAACTTTGGAAGGCCTGGAAAGGTCAGAGCGGGACACGGATTATGTCGGTGTTAATTAGTGACGTGCCCCAGTGGCTGCAAGGTCTGTGATCAGGGTGTCAATGAGCTTTCATTAGCACAGCAACAGGAAGTACACACTCACACATGCACATGCCACAGAGCAGGATTATAACCTGGCCTGTATGGAATGTGTGTCTGTGGAATTCTGCTGTGCTGTGTTTTGAGGAATTTGAAAATGCTTTTTAAGACTTTTACCACATTTACATTAAATCCACCAATTATTTTAGTCATCATGCATCCAGGTGTTGTTGGTAGTATGGACAGTAAGCCCCTGCTGGTAGATGCTGTAACTACACCATATGGAAGAAACAAGTTCTCCATTGATTGCCATGTGTATTGATTTTTTTTTTTTGCAAGAAGCATATGTGGTTCCTGTAGCTAAATGGATATACACCTTATTTTTCAATGTTGAAGTATGCAATTTCCTTTGAACATGCAAGACTTGATTTAGCTGCTATAGGAAAACAATTAGAACAATAACAATGTGCAGGAAATTGTGCAATTATTTGTTTTACAAACCTGTGTGTTTATGATTACTATATTAAATTAATGTTACCACAAATACCAGTTTGCCACATCAAGCAGCAAGTATTTACAGCTAAAATAACTCTAAGTTGAATTTTTGTACAAAGTACTAATATCATATGTATTGATATTTTGAAGTAACTTTTATATTTTCAGTTTTTGTATCAGTTTTAGTAATTGTATGTGCTTTTGTCATTTTATTTCTATATAGCGATGTTTTTATTTTAGTTAGTTTAATTTTTCAACTTAATTGACTATACAGATTATATATGATTTCAGCTTTATTTCAAATATCAACAATAATTTTTAATGGTTTTAGTTTTTAGTCTAATTCCCAGGGTATGAAATGTACTGAATGCATTGGAAGTTGTTCTGAACAAATGTATAAATGTTGACGTAAATATGAATCTTTTCTCTCCCTTTTTTATTAGGGGAATGTGTTGGCTCTCTCCAGGTATTATACAGACATCTCTGCATCAGTAAATGGACTGTGTATTAAATAAGACTTTCCATACAGTACATGTCCTGTAGACAAAAAAAAAAACATTTTTAAGTTAAACATAACTAAAGACCAGAAGTCTATATGACATATTGAACTGACTTTCATCCCTTGCAGCCTCATTTGTGTTTGCATCTATAAGTAAATATCTACTCTGACTAAAATTGTATTGGTACTAACTTCAAAAAAGTGTTTTGTGTAGAAGCCCTTTTTATCATAGACTCCAGAAGTGATCCTCAATTTAACCTTAAAGGAAATGATACAGATGGCGATAGCAGAGAATTTCAGACTGCGACAGGGAAGCAAAATAGAAGCTTTGTAATTGGACTCATTTAAATAATGCATTCAATGCACAAATTTGCATTTGCACAATATGAGTAATTACTGAGAAATCTAGGTATGCAGATCATAATTTCAGCCTTTCCTGCTGAATGACACGCTCTCACCTCGAGGTGAAACACTCATCGAGACGCAAACCCGTGTAAGCACTCCTCTCGTACAGAGCTTTTCTTTATCTTGTTAGATCAATAATTATGCCCTAGCAGACGCTCGCACATTCATGGCTGAATTCTCAAGGTCTCAAGGTCTCAGTTGCACAGTAAAAGCCCATATGCTTGGAAAGCGCCTAATGAGGGTCTTTCAGTCATATTCTTCAATGTTCCATGCAATAAGACGGTTGACTGCAATCTGAAAACCAATTACGCTGCAGAGAGCCAGAATATGTATTTGTGCAGAGACTGCTTGCTGAACTAAAAGTCAAAAATCACTATTTGATATATTTAAATATGGTTCAATAAATCTTTGATTCAATAAATCAGAGATTGATTTACTTTGTTTCTCCGTTTCGAGATTTGAGAACTGGGCGTCACAAGCTTTAAAAAAAATTGGTTGAATGAATGTTGCTTTTCAGCTTTCTGTTTTCAAATGAGTTTTTCATTCCCGCTGTGTATGTGTGTGAGTGATCTGTGTGTTTAGGTGCAGTTTTTCCTCTCTGTCGAACGCTGAAGGCTGTACTTCCTGTGATGGATGCGTTTCTATCACACCAAGAGTCTTATTTTCTCATCAGTCCTTACGGAGTTGAAACCGCAGGTCTTTATATTATGCTGAGAGAGCGGGTCAAGGCCGTCCGCTCAAACTGTGGAGGTATATCACTGCATTGTTTTGCTGCACTAGCTGTTGTAAACCACTATTTCACTGGTATTTGTATTTTTCTATTCCGTTGGGTGAGTGAACGTCATAGCAAGTCACCTTTATTTATATAGAGCTTTGAACAATAGAGAGTTTTCAAAGCAGCCTAACAGTATTAAACAGGGATGTAACAGAATCAGTGATGTGAACTTCAGCAAATATTAGACAAATCCAAATGCTGCTCTAAAGCAGTTCTAAAAGACAATAGTGTCATTATTCAATTTCTGTCAGTAAAGTGTTGATTCAGTTTAGTTAACTCCTGTAAAGTTGATCAATTATGAAATATTCAGTTTAGGACAGTGTTGTTATTCAGCTCGATTCAGTTTAATGTTGATTCACTTGAGTTAAAAAAAAATAATTAGTAAATTATGAACCAATTTGATTCAGATATAAAGCAGCTCTACAGAAGACTGTCATTTTTTTTTAGCTCAAGTCACTTCAGTGTTGAGTTCAGTTCAATAACTGTCTAAAGTATATAAATTCTAAAACAAGTTCATTTTTATTCATTCAGCAATGGACGGCTCAACTGAAGACAGTGACTTATTCAGCTCAAGCCAGTTCGGTGTTCATTCAATTCAATTGCTATAAAGTATTTAAATTAAAAAAACAAGTTAAATTCAGAGATAAGCGGCTCAGCTGAAGATGGTGTCATTATTCAGCTCTAGACGGTTCGATGATGATTCAATTTGGTTCAGTAACGATGTTGCAGAACTCATCAATTATAAACCAACACGATTCAACTGTAAAGCAGCCTTACAGAAGACAATAGTGTCTTTTTTTCAGCTCAAGTCAGTTCATTTCAATACCTATAAAGTATATCAATTACAAAACAAGTTCAATTCTGTAATAAGTGGCTCAACTAAGGATAGTAGTGTCATTATTCAGCTCGAGTCAATTCAGTGTTGATTCAGTTTAGTTCAATGTGTCAGTGTTGAAAAATTCATCAATTATGAATAAATTTGATTCCGTTACAAAGCAGCTCTACAGAAAACAATAGTGTTATTATTCAGCTCAATTTAGTTCAAGTTTTGTTCTCATCCGACTGTGTCAGTGCCATCAAATCAATATTTCTGAATATTAGGTGTCTTTTAAACCTCAACTAAGCAAGGTGTAAAGATCCCAAACTACATTTGGTAAAAGAAATGGAGAAAAAAACTTTGGGCATACCAGTTCTCCTCTGGTCAAATCACCAGCAAACTAATCTAGAACTCTCCCTTCATTAGTAAAGCTGTCTAAACTGCCAGTTCATGTTTTGTTGATTATACCCCATGCTGGATAATGACTGGCCTGGTGGAGCCAATGTCCTGGACTGCCAAAGAAGGCATTCAGCGACAGTGATCGAGCAGGGTTCAGCTTTATGTGAGGATGTTTTTGATTACATCTGGAGTCTCTAGTCTTAAAATATTACTTGTGAGACGGATGTAGAAAACAGGCCGGCTGTCTTCTGGCTGTGATTATGGTGGTTGGGGAGAGGTCTCCATTACTACCATTAATCTGTCTTGACATTGATATAATAATACAAGAGTCAGAGGAACGTCTGACCAGCAGCAACACCGCTGAGATACGGCCATTAATTCACAAAACTGCAGACCGCTGTCTGTAATCTTTCCATGTTCCCCTCTGTAGCTGTGTGTTGTGAAAGCAAAGCAAAGATGTCCACGTCTTCGGTTGCACGGCTTATTTTAAATTAAACATACATCATCACAGAGGTATAGATGATTATTTTTGGATGCTCGGGCTGTGTGAGACTTATGGTGTTCTAAACAACCTCAGGCAAAGTTTCTGAAAGTTATCACTGGCAAATAAATAATGAACTGCGATTCTGCTTGGATAAAAAAACTTCTCCACTTCTTGCATGAAACATTTTGTTTTTGATTAACAAATCACAGCAACTGGTTATTTTTTGTCATTATTTTATTGTCTTATCTTATCATTTTAAACATGAATCAAATAAAGTTTTAAGTACGTCCATTTATTTTTCAATGAAAAAAAATATTTATTAATTTATTTCAATATCCTATTAACTACATTTTAAAACATGAATTAAATCAACAGTTTATGTTGTAAATTAACAGTTCATGTCTACTAAGTCATCTATTTAATTTTTTTTATGTTTGATTTATTGAAATTGATCCTTCATTTTGTTTTCACTTTTTTTGTAGCAATAAATCAGCAACATTACTAATATGTTTTTCATTTTTATCTATGGATTGAATTGTATAGATATGCTTAAATGTACAGTACAGTTCATCATATGCAGAATTTAAAAATATCAGCCTTCAATTAAGGTTATGCAGACTCATAACTGGGAAAGCTAATTTGATAAGGTGAAGTAAATTAATTTTTGAGAAGTGCACAAGTTTAGGAGCTGGATTTGGAAAACTCAATGATTTTTGCATGTCTTTTTAAAATTAATCTAGATATGAATTGTGGTAGTTTGACTGAAGTATGGAAAGCTACAGATTCAAAGTAGAGTCTCCTGCAGTTTTTTTTTCATCACTTGTCCAAATTTACTTCAGATAATCTTAAATCTTAAAGCCCTCACTATATAAAAAAAAACACCTTTGTTTATTTTGAAAATATTCATTTTGAAGCTGAATCAGGTATATTCAGTTTAGTCAATAAAAAATACTTTACCCTCAGAGTTTACCATGCTTTTAAGTTTCACTATTGTTGTTGTTTTTCTTTCTCTCTTCCTTTCAGAAGTTTGAGTCTCAAGAGATCATCTCAGGTACTCTGATCTAGGAACAGGAAGAGCAAAGCAGATCACCTTGTGTGAGCCAAAATAAGATGGATTACTTTGAAAAAATCCCAAGTGTCCAACCTAATCAGTTTTTCCCCCTTTGAAGCATATGTTCAAAAATTAAATATTAATCCAGTATGGCTTAAACATGTTTTTAGGTCGTCTGCAGCACATTTGATCTGATATGTTGCCAAAAACGTGCATGCATCCGTATCAGTTCATGTACATGAGCTAAAACTTGCAGCTTTATACATGAATAATTCAACTCTTTTGAGAAAGAGGAAAAAGTTTACTTCACACCGTTATTAAATTATATAAAGCACTGATGCAGAATAGCTGTGATTTGCACCCACTGATCACATAATCCATCTATAACAGCCATTCTTGGACATCCCAAAAATACTCATGCTTTCAGCTATTTTAGAAAGCAATCAATGATTGCGTGCTTGTAGTCTACTGTTTAAGCCTGGATCGTTAGATCTTGTCCTCTAGCTATTCAAGAGATTGTTAATTTCTTTTTCTCCTCCATTATAGACTTTGTGACCCTCAGTCTTTTTTGTCCTGCAGTGAATTATCTGCATTTGACCAGAGTCAAAGTTCCTTTTTCCTCTTCACTGTTTGAGGATGATAAACAGAACGGGGCAGTGGACAGGGTCAGGATTTGATAGGTAGGACTTTGAGAGCTGAAAACGGTGATATGAGAGAGAGAGAGAGAGAGAGAGAGAGAGAGAGAGAGTGAACTACATTGTAAAAAAAAAGCTATTTTACTTTTACTTTATTTTTATTTATTTTATTAATTTTTTTACTAGAAATTGCTGGTAAATTTCGGATACAATTACAAAGAAACAGTGAGTAACATTGAATTTAACACGGTTGTTTTATTTACAACTTTGAAAAATAATTTTTTACAGTGTACACAAATCTCAGATTTTTGCTGTATTTAAAAAAAAAATATATATATATATATATATATATATAATATAATTTTTTTAATTTTTTTTTTTTTTTTACAATCAAATAATATTTTATTGGAACTCTTTTTGTTTTGTGTGTAATATAGAAATTATAAATTTGCATTTGAAGAAATGTTAGGGATGTAGGGCTGGATTCACAAAAATGCTTAAGATTTGTTTTATTTAAATATTAAACAGATTTAAATATTTAAATTTCAATTCAAGTATCTCACTTGTATGTATAATATACATGCATTTGTGTGTGTGTGTGTATATATATATATATATATATATATATATATATATATATATATATATATATGCGAGAGAGAGAAAGAGAGAGAAATTATTTTAAAACTTTTTTTTATTACACTTTACAAACTTATTTATCCTAACAATTTTTTTTCTTAAGGTGTTTGTGAATTCATAATCCACTCTTGATTGCTCATTGGGAATGCAAGCGTTCAACACCCTTTCATATAACTGGTAATATCTGTGCACATAAGAGATATTGCTCTCATTGGGAGTTTCTCATTTCAGTAAATATGTACTCTCCGGCCTCATTAAACTGGGACGCGCTCTTGCGGGATGGGAGTCTGTTTGAGTGGGTGTAATATAGAAGCCCAGCATAAACAGAACGGAGGGAGGGAGGGAGGAGAGGGGAGCACATAGGGCATAAAAGTAGCTCATTTTTATGTGCGTGCCTTCCTCTTTGTACCCACAGTACTACGGCCCTGCAGGGAAATAACGTGCACACATGGACACACACCGAGCGTGGGAGACTACGGTCATATCTCTTTCTAACTGTGGCGACAACTCTTGATGGCCTGGACACGATGAGAAAAGCCACACTAGTGCACTCGGCTCTGACTCGGTGTATCCCAGCATGCCGGTGGTGCAATCCCCAATGAGTGACATCATTAATTATGTGCCTCTGACTTCAGAAATGCCAGCTGAGGAGGGAGGCATATATTTCATCCGCAGACTGTTCAAAAAATTGTCTTTCAAGCCAGGCTGACAGCATGCATTCCAATCACGAGCTCACCCAGGTCTGAAATTGCGGATAGTTCACCAGCTGTGAGGCGCTGGGTGAGTCTTAATGTGTTCGGTCTGTAAGCTCACTGAGATAAATTAGATCAATGACATGATATATGACAAGGATCTGTAATAATTTACAACATTTAAATGGTAAAGCTCAGGGGCAAATTGGTACGAATGGAATAGCAAAGTAGTCTTTTAGGAACAAGATTTTGACCCGAGGTTATTGTGGCCAGAGTTTTTTGTTGCATATGTTATTGACCACCTAATGAGTTTTTACATATTAAAGCAATAAGCCACATGAGGCAATGCATTGCAATGATTTTTACCACAGTTAAGGGGGTTTTATGCATGATGTGAATCAGACTGCTGTTTAAAAATGGCAACAGCAATATGATCCCATTCATAATTATAGATATTCATGGAATTATGCACATAAATGTACATAATGCACTTGCAGTCTCTAAAACAGGCATGTTTACATATAATTTTAGGATCATAGAATATTGAATTGATGGAATGAATAGGTTGATTTTTATCGGGTTAATCAATGGCAGTTAAATTCAGTATTTCAATGTAATCATAATGCAATTCAATGTTGATCATAAACTGATCAACAAAGACAGTAAAAACAAAAAAGATTAAAAAACAATTAAATGCAGTTCTTTTGAACTTTCTATTCATCAAAGAAATAACAAGTTTCATTTTAAAATATATTCAAATACAAAACAGCTGTTTTAAATTGTAACAATTTTTTTTTGCAGAGTATAAAAGCTTCCTCCAATAATAACTTAATTAGGAAAAAAATCATCAAACCTCTATATTACAGTATTGTAACTAACGTTGTATATACAGATACAGTTGAAGTCAAAAATTTACATACACCTTTCAGAATCTGCAAAACGTTAATTATTTGACCAAAATAAGAGGGATCATACAAAATGCATGTTATTGTTTATTTATTACTCACCTGAATAAGATATTTCACATAAAAGATGTTTACATATAGTCCGCAAGTGAAAATAATAGTTGAATTTATAAAAATGACCCCGTTCAAAAGTTTACATGCACTTGATTCTTTATACTGTGTTGTTACCTAAACGATCCAAAGCTGTGTTTTTTTGTTTAGTGATAGTTGTTCACGAGTCCCTTGTCTGTCCTGAACAGTTAAACTGCCTGCTGTTCTTCAGAAAAATCCTTCAGGTTCCACAAATTCTTTGGTTTTCCAGCATTTTTGTGTATTTGAACCCTTTCCAACAATGACTGTATGATTTTGAGATTCATCTTTCCACACTGAGGACACCTGAGGGACTCATTTGCAACTATTACAGTAGGTTCAAACACTCACTGATGCTCCAGAACGAAAAACCATGTGTTACGGGGCAAACAAGACGTGAGACGTGCGGATCCATTTGCAAGCTTTATTCAAAGGCGTGGTTACAAAACAAGCAAGGTTCATTCAGTGGCAAACAGGAACAACACAGGCAAGACAAAGTGTAATCCTAGGGCAAGCGTGGGTCGACGACCGACGAACAATATCCAACAGCGCAAGGCAGAGAGATAATCCAGGTACACGAGCAATAGTCCAAGAGAGGTGCAAACAGAGTCCGAACGGCAAGGCAAAGGGTTAATCCAGGAAACACAGGCAAGAATTAAAACACTAGAAAACACACAAGGCAAGGCTATGATAACTGAGTGGGCTCCGTAGAGTAGCTATCGCTAGGAGAGTGATATACGCTATACAATACTAATATATAGTCCATGGTTTATGTAGAGTGTGTGATCAGTGCAATCAGCTGTGTGTGTAGTCAGTGCAATGGATGATGGGAATTGTAGGCTGAGGTGGCGTGCAACAGTTAGTGTGGTGCAAGAGTCCATGTGGTGAGCGAGTGACCTCTGGTGGTGAGTTAACAGAAGTTCATAGACCAGATTCATGACACCATGCATTAAGAGCCGGAGTGTAAAAACTTTTTGAATTTGAAGATCAAGGTAAATTTAACTTAATTTGTCTTCTGGAAAACATGTAAGTATCTTCTGTAGCTTCTGAAGGGCAGTACTAAATGATAAAAATATGATATTTAGGCAAAAATGTACTCATCTTCATTCTGCTCAAACGTTTTCCTAATGCATGGCTTTTCCTTCTGGAGCATCAGTGAGCGTTTGAACTTTCTGTAATAGTTGCAAATGAGTCCCTCAGTTGTCCTCAGTGTGGAAAGATGAATCTCAAAATCATACAGTCATTGTTGGAAAGGGTTCAAATACACAAAAATGCTGGAAAACCAAAGAATTTGTGGGACCTGAAGGATTTTTCTGAAGAACAGCAGGCAGTTTAACTGTTAAGGACAGACAAGGGACTCGTGAACAACTATCACTAAACAAAAAAAACACAGCTTTGGATCGTTCAGGTAACAACACAGTATAGAGAATCAAGTGCATGTAAACTTTTGAACGGGGTCATTTTTATAAATTCAACTATTATTTTCTCTTGTGGACTATATGTAAACATCTTTTATGTGAAATATCTTATTCAGGTCAGTACTAAATAAACAATAACATGCATTTTGTATGATCCTGTGTGATATGCAGATTCTGAAAGGTGTATGTAAAGTTTTGACTTCAACTGTACATTTGTAATTTAAATATAATGTATATATTTTTTTTTTTTACATTTCTACAGCTGTGCATATACATTTTAGATGCTGTAAATTCAACCACTTTGTACTTTTCAGAGCACATTCAATTGTACAAAGTGTAGAATTTGCACACAAATACCTATGCATTTTTATAATTTTAGGATGGATAAGTGTCACCTAGACGCCAAAGGACTTAAATACATCAAGTACTATGAGCCCAGCATTATTAGCATGATTGCAGAACAAAGATGTTCAGTTTGTAGTCTTAAAACCTGGAAAAAAATGAGAATTTTTGATCCATGGATTCCCTCTAGAGTTTCCAAAGGGTTTTTGAAATAGTGTTTTTAGATGAATATATGAATAACAAATAGTCTGATAAAAATGATTTGAAGTGACATGTTTTGTTGTACAACATACACAGTCAAACTTTAGAAATGAATTTTGAAGTCGCTTCCTTTTTTAAAATGGTGCCATAATGATTACAACTATTACAAGCATGTGAGTTTAACTTTACATGCTTGATGAGTCAGACAATCGTTGTAGTTCTTAAGCAGCAATATGTGTTTTTATAGGGAACATATGACTGTACAGTTAAGTAAAATCATTATGCAGAGTATAAAATGAATTAAATATACTGTAAAGCCCTTGGGATTTCTTCATCTTCCCTGTGCAATGATCCTAATAATAGGTTCTTCATGCAGTGCAATTCCAATCTCGCAAAGTTACCGGATTTATTTTGGATCCCCGTCCCGATAAATCTCAAGGAATTCTTCTTTCTGTTTGTTTGTGCTCATTCAGTTGAAAAAAGCCATTTGCATTATAAATGATAAGCCAGTGATGGTTCTGAAGACACTATTTAAACTGAACTGAGCTGGATGATGACATCACTGAATTCAATAATGAAATGGCTTTCATTTTTTACATTATTGACACACTATTTTCCTTTTTTGGTATTGTGCAGTTGCTTTGACACAATTTACATTGTTAAAAGCGCTATATAAATAAAGATGTGTTCTCATCTGTGTGCTGTCCCATGGGGAATTCGCTTTACAAAGGGAAAGGATCAAGAGTCACACTCCAGCAGTTCCATTTGCAACACTATTCTGATCTGAGACTTTCTATCTTGTAGTTATCATTAGTACATGACTGCCAGGGGAGCAAGACGTATAAGGAGGGCATTGTCATTCCACTGGTGTCCTTTCGCAGGGTGGCTGTTTCACGTCTTGTCTAGGGGTTTGATTATACTGCAAAGGACCTAAGAATTTATATTTGATTTAAAAAAAAAAAAAAATTTATTCATTTATTATTAAAATATTATTTATTTATTGTTATTTTATTATTTAATATAGTTACATTTTTAGCAATTTTTTGCGGATTTTTGAGCAAATTTGGAATAGCATAATTGAAATCCTGAAAGCATAATTAAATTAGCAAAAAAAAATATATATTCATGGAATTCAGGATGTAGAATTGTATGAATAATAATTCCAATTAGCTTGAATTGTAATGACATTTTTACAAATTTCGGTAACACTTTAGAATACTGATCCTTTGTTAATGAATAACTATACAGGAACAAGTGACTAATGCACTATTAACATTGTAGTAACTATTACCTAGCAAGAAACTCTGATTATTGATTTAGTAAGTAGTAGTGCTCAGTTGAAACTGGTAGTTCACTATTAGCTAATCAATAACTACAATTTATATATATGTCCTGCAGAACTGCTAAGGACTATTGTATACAGGTTCACAATTAATGTGAATTATGCACAATGTATAATTAATTGTAAAATGACGATCATGGTAACCCACTAGTAATGACTCAAGAATTATCGAATTCTTCTAAAGCAGGGGTAGGCAACTTCGGTCCTGGAGGGCCAGTGTCCTGCAGAGTTTAGCTCCAACCCTAATCAAACGCACTTGAAGAAGCTAATCAATGTCTTCAAGATCACTACAAAGTTAGAGGCAGGTGTGTTTGATGAGGATTGGAGTTAAACTCTGCAGGACACCGGCCCTCCAGGACCGAAGTTGCCTATCCCTGTTCTAAAGGAACTACTAATTACTTGCATCAGTATTCTAAAGTGAAAATCATCATAACTCCCTAATATTGACGTCATTGAACTTTTCAAACTTTTGAATATATGTAAGATTTTGGATAATGACTGTGTTTCTACATCCTTCTGAAGAAACTACTAATTATTTGGATCAGTATTCTTAAGTGAAGATCATGGTAACCCACTAGTAATGATTTAAGTGTTACCAAATCTAGCAAAATTAAAGTCGTGAAAGTCGTGACGTATTGTCAAGTATGGTGACCCATACTGCGTTTAACCCATCCAAGTGCGCACACACACAGCAGTGAGTAGTGAACAAATGCACACACACACACACACACACACACACACACCGTGCACACACACCCGGAGCAGTGGGCAGCCATGCTCAAGGGCACCTCAGTCGTGGTATTGAGGGTGGAGAGAGCGCTGGACATTCCCTCCCCCCACCTACAATTCCTGCCGGCCGGGGACTCGAACTCGCAACCTTTCGATTACGAGTCCGACTCTCTAACCATTAGGCCACGACTTCCCACAATTAATTACTGACCAAAACCTTACAAAAGCCTGAAATGTTTACAATGACTTCAATAATTACTAGGGAGTTATCACGATCTTCACTTTAGAATACTGATCCAAAAAGTTAGTAATTCCTTTGGAAGGATGTAGTACCACCCAGGGCTGGACAAAAAATCAGCCCTGGCATTTTGGCCCAGACCGGCCCACTACATATGATCAAAATAATAAGTATTATTATTATTGTAACGAAGTATTATTACTTCGTTACAATACACCACTGTGTGTGTGTGTGTGTGTGTGTGTGTGTGTGTGTGTGTGTGTGAGCGAGAGAGAGAGAGAGAGAGAGAGAGCCCAAAAGGGGAGTTGTTTAAAGATGTGATTGGGTCAGCCCAATGTCAATTAAGAAAATAACCAATGGGCTGCTGATTAAATGTCTCATGGGCCGGTCTGTCTGGGGGGAAAAAATCCTAAACCGACTTTTTTTGACAAATACATTAAACAGCCGCAAAGACCACAGCGCCGTCAACTATTTAGGCAGAAAAAACTATAGGCTGCTAAGAGTTTTATGGGCCGATCAGACAAATATGGTATGAGAAGATGCATAGGCCCGGCCCAAAAAGTACGTCGGCCCAGTGGGAAAATGCCCGGTCTGCCAGATGGCCAGTCCGCCCCTGGTACCACCTGAATAGTAACTATCCAATACTTTACAAAATTCTCAAAAGCTCACAATGATTTCAGTCATTACTAGGGAGTTATCATGATCTTCACTTTAGAATACTGATCCAAATAATTTGTAATTCCTTCAGAAGAATTTGGTAATACTTTAGTCTACTGTAGTATTACTAGTGGGTTACCATGACCTTTACTTTAGAATTAATTATACATTATGTATTATTCATATTAATTATGAACCTGTATAATGTAGTTCTTAGGGAGGTATGAAAAAATAATAGTTACTGATTAGCTAATGAACTACCACCTTCGACTAAGCACTACCACCTACTAATTCATTAATCAGAGTTTCTTGTTAGTTTCTAGCAGTTATAGAGTGCTAATATTGCACTGTGTTCTTGTGTAGTTATTCATTAATGATGGAACGGTATTCTAAAGTGTTACCCAAATTTCTTCAATGCTGAGTATGCTGACAAATTTATTTCCATTCATTCATTTGTAAATACGATTTTATAACAGTCTTATTTTTCACTTCATATGATGGGTTCTTTATTTCTTGTTGGGTGTCAAAATACTTTTTTTCAGATTTTTGAGCAAATTTTGGGAATTCTAAATTGAAATATTTTATTAATATTTTATAAGTAATCATGCATTTTCTTATTATGATTATAAGAAATATTATATTTATTACATTATAAATTATATTTATATTATTATTATATATTATTATTATTATTATTATATTTCATGAATAATCATTAATTTTCTCCTAACTGTTTTTGAACACTGCTATCTTCCCTTGTAATTAACAGGATCTCACTGCACAGAGGATGATTGTGATGGGACATCCAGAACATTTCATCAGTGGTTGAGCTTTATTTGAGATATACAGTCTCATGTGGATACCATCCCACCTCTGTTGGTGAGTCCCATCATCAATTAGTATTCCTCTCCTCTGACAACACACTTCATCAAGTGGTCTTGTCTCATCAGACTCGAGGAGCCAACGCCGTGGGCAGCATCTTCATAAATCTCACTTGCTGTTATTTTCTCTAGCTGCATACATTTTTGCACTAAAATTACATTCGTAGTCGTGGGAGGATGAATCTCTGGGATCTCTTAGAAACCAGAGAAGCGTGTCTCTCAAACAAAACATCAAAAATTAAACCATAATTAATGAAAGCAGCCTTTTTTATTTGAGATCTTCACTCCATTGTCATTTTAAATGATGGCTTGAATATATAATTCCTGATATTGAGAGCACTAAAAAATAGAGTTGCTGCTTGTTTGCTGAATTAAACTGCACTTATGCAGCACAACTTCTGAATTGTTGTTGCAACTTAATTGAGTTGCATGAAAAGTAATTTAAATTTCATTTTGCATTGAGACTTCATGAATAATTTTCATTCTTTTGAGCATAGGATTCCCAATTCCCAGCATGCTCTGCATGGGACTGGATGGGAAGAGTAAATGTAATTCTACCTACAGTGGGGCAAATAAGTATTTGATACACTGCCGATTTTTCAAGTTTTCCCACTTACAAAGAATGAAGAGATCTGTAATTCACCTCAACGGTGAGAGACAGAATATAAAAAAAATCCCGAAAATCACATTGTATGATTTTTGAATAATTAATTTCCATTGCATTGCATGAAATAAGTATTTGATACAATAGAGAAATATAACTTAATATTTGGTACAGAAACCTTTGTTTACAATTACAGAGGT
The DNA here is from genome assembly GCF_936440315.1 of Barbus barbus. Taxonomy (NCBI): domain Eukaryota; kingdom Metazoa; phylum Chordata; class Actinopteri; order Cypriniformes; family Cyprinidae; genus Barbus; species Barbus barbus. The sequence goes on from NC_136742.1 coordinate 25,799,961, forward strand.
CAGACGTTTCCTGTAGTTCTTGAGCAGGGATTTTGGCCCACTCCTCCATACAGGTCTTCTCCAGATCTTTCAGGTTTTGGGGCTGTCGCTGGGCAACACGGAGTTTCAGCTCTCTCCATAGATTTTCTACTGGGTTCAGGTTGAGGGCTTTATTGTACCAATAAGGTGGCATCAATTTGAATTAAAATGATAATTTACACTCAATACGCTATTATTGCTGTTTTTTTTTACTACAATACCGAGGTGCAGATAATTGCCACTATTTGCAACAAATAGTATACATAGCACAAAATCCTGTTTTGTAAGTTTCCAAATTTGTAATTTGTTATTTTGTTTTCAGAATCGTGATTTGTTTTGCACTTCTCGGCCACCGTAAGTTTCCATTACGCAAGGCATTTGAACATTCAATGTAATGTTAAAGAAACCCACTTTCAGTAGAACCACTGACCACAACTGAATTAAGGATTTGAGGTGATATATTCCAGTTTATCAACAAAGGATCCTTCATTTCTTGACACTGTGTGTTATTTGGAACTGTCAGTTTGTGATGCTGGAGTTGACTTGAGTTAATTTGTGATTAAGGGCTGCTTGTTTAAAAGAAATGAAAAACACAATAACAGCTTTAGACACATAGATTTTGCTTAATTGTAGATCTTTTAAAAAGTTTCATCCTAACTAGAAACTCAAAGCAGTTCAGAGGGATGAATAGACACAGCACACATTAACCTGCCTAACCCAGTGGCTTTACTGTGATATATGAGCCTGCAGAATCCCTTTCATGTGATATTAATTACACACCTAGTGGACCTTAATTTTCATGTGGAGAACCTAAATTGTGAGATGGCTGAATACATCAAGCTGGACTGATTAGCATACGCAGTATCTGTGAGATTTATTTGCTCTCATTTGTTTTGAGACAAAACAGAAACAATTAAAAAAGGTTGGAGAAGGAAAAACGGCCGCTTATGTTGCCAGTTCACTCATCTGGGAATACACGTTCTTCTTAGCAGTAATTAAATACATAACAAATACATTTTAAAGTTAATTCACACAGCTCCCACAGATGCAGACCAAGGCTGATTAAAGTATGTCACTTTTCAGACATTCTAAGACCAGACAAATGCATATTTAACATGTTCAGTTGGAGTTTGTTGGGTTGTGGAATGTCTAAGGAAACAAGTGCCGACCAACGCCAACAGATGCCGAAGGGGTAACACACTGATCCTACAAAACCGGACAAATGTGTCTGTTGCTGTTTGTCACTGGCCTTTACAGTAAATGGCAGGCAGATCTAGAAGGCAATAGTCATGCTCGGTATTGATAGTTGATATTTCATGTAATGGAGTTATGTTTACTTATTTGTTTTGTCTCAGATCTAAAATTCTCTATAAAAATATATAAACAAATAAGAATATTTTGACAAGGCAAGAAAGGAGCATTGATATGAATGTGGATAGCATTGTTCAGATGTTTGGTTTTAAAAGAATTTCAGGATCATTTGTCAGTCTAATAGTATTGTTGAGATCTCTGAAACTAAAAGAGAAGTTAGATTAATGGATGGATGGATAGATAGATTTATGTAAAATATTGTGCATTAATTGTGGAGATACTAAATCAAGCCACATGTAAAGCTGCTTGTTTGTTCCACCCAGTAAAGGATGATAAAAAGGCAGATTTAGTGTGTTTTTGTAGGGCCCTGTGGGGCATTCTGGAGAGATCCTGTTGTTCTGAATCACACTAGACTATGAGCTGGATTATTGTTCTAATGCAGGCGCCAGCTGTGAAACAATTGCTGCAACCATCCCAGGAGTCTCTCATTCTCTCTGATACAGTGTCTTTATATTGCATCCTTGTTTTTTTATTTATTTATTTTTATTTGTGGTTACATCATCCTATGCACGCATGCCTTCCCTTTTTGTGCTTTTTCTTGTCTTCCTAGGTCTCAAACATATAACTGGTGACAAGTGAATCTGGTTTGAAGGTGGGAGGTAATTGTCATATGCGATTGGGGAGAGACAGAAAGATGATTACAACAGATGCAACAGTGCCAAAGGGCTTTCAGGTTCCCTTCCCTGATCTCTCATTCTCATTAACGGTGTAAGTCACTCCATCTCGACACCATCAGACTGCCACCTCAGTGTACTGACACGATTCTCACTTTACAAAACCCCCAGGAGTTTCTCTCCTCGTGCTAAATGTAGGGCAGAGTATTGGGGAAGTTAGACATTCACAACGTTGCACTTCTAATTACATCTTCAGTAAACAAGTTCTTGCTTAGTTTCTGACAGCTGAGCTGATGCCAGGGTCATGCGCCAGGGGCAGGCATTAGGGGGCAGTGACATACTGTGCCCACCCAAAATGACTTGCCAAGTATGAGGAGAAAATGAATAGGACAAAAAAAAATCCTCTGGAGATTTTGCTAGAATTAGCTCACTCGACTGCTTGACGAAGCTGCCTGTAACTGCTGCTGGTCTAGGATCAGTTTCTCCAATCAAAATCTAAACTTTAGCATTTCTGTGATGGGACAATCTGACTGTAGATTAATAGATGCAGGTAGTAACAAAAAATATTTGCTGTGTGTATATCTGAACTACATTGTTTAAACATTTTTTTGTCTGTTTTTAAAACAAAACATTTATTTACAGTATATTTTGTTTAAAAAAAATGTGTATTTATATAAAAATGTATTTATAATATACATTGTATTTTATTATTGTGCATTATATCATACTAATAAAATAACTAGTTCAGTTAAACTTGAATTCTCATATCTAAAGGAACTGCTATATACTGCTAATCTATACAAGCCAGAGCATGTATGCGTTTCAAAGGCATGCACAAGTTTAATGTGATGACATGCAAATGAATATGAAAGTAGTGAAAATGCATTTCTCAAATCTTTTGGACTTGCATTTAGCAGTTGTCACAGTGGGAATTGATAATATAGCATTGATTATATACTATTCAAAGCCTTAGTGTTTGTTTTCCCCATCACATCGAGGCTATTTCATATTTTTTCTTCTGCTTTGAATAATAGATGTAACGTGCTATGGATTCATCCACCGAGATGAACAGCTCATTAGGGATGAGTTTGCATTGGGTTATGTTTATTTATATAACAAAATAGTCCATTCAGCACAAATACTGTTTGGTTCACTCTTAAAAATATAAATATGGCAAAACTAGAGCAGAGCCCTTCCAAAGCATACTGCCTAGCACATAGTACATTTAGTTTAAATCTGTTAGTATCTACTGTAGATCAAGGAAAAGAAAATGCTGCACTCACTCTGCCCGGTCAGAAAGGTTTATTTGCATGACTCGCTTTGATTCCTCGTTGACAGATGTCAATCAGAATGCCCATTCATTCAGTTGGGCAAACTGGCAACACATTGAACTGATATTGGCCAAAATTTGTTGAGGATTTAAAGACTGCAATGTTTTTATTATGCTAGAAAATGTACTTACTTGCTTGAATTCTTGTGGATTTTATTATGAACCCCAGCCTAAGATTAAGAACTGTCAGCACTGAACTCAGCAGGAAATATTAAAAATTCTCAGTAAACTTCAATCTGTTGCAAAGTAGGCTTTCGTGAAGCAACCAATCCATAACATTTTACTACATCTAGTCTTAATATCTTACGCAGTGTTGCTTTTCAAGTAAATTAATCTTGTTTCAAAGACTTTTACTGAAAAACTATTTTTTTTTAAAATCCCCAACTAATTAAAACTGATTATTAAGCTCTTTTGTCAGTGCAAGAATTACTCATTTCATGGACCGAAAGACCTTTCAGTACAAGAGAACGGGAGCTGATGAACATTCAAGATCAGTCAACAAAAAATGGCAGTTTGAATGGACAACACTATCATCAACCAGTGAGTACAAACCATTGTGCTTTTTTTTGCTAAGAACATATAATAATATTTGAATACAAGTGGTGCAAACAAGACAAGTAGAGTGTAACTGTATAAAACAAAGCTTTGAAACTCTTGCTGTTTTAGTCTTTTTCCTGTCTGCTCCTGCCTTGAAAGCAGATACCGAACAGCTAAATGTATTTTGTATGTGGTGAAGTCTCTGAACCCCTTTACTCACTGATTCATTCAAACTAATTAATCTCTCGGCAAGTTTTGTCACCCAGGGCCATGCACTACATAAAAGATCACTAGAGAAAAAAGTACCAGGCTGGAGTGAGAGATTACTAATTATGGTGAATGCTGTCAAAAGATGAAAAATGATTTTCAGTCTGATGCTTGGAAAAAGAGAAACCATTGGGAGAATTGACTAGGAATGAACTGTGCCGGCTGATAATTCTGTTTATTTGTACTCTGGCAATGTTGTTTTAGTGCCCAGTGCTGTGAAGGAATTGCGCTAATTATGCAAACACTCCCAAAAATATGTGCTGTGCACAATTTGAATAGCCCATCAGATTCCAATCTTAGAGATCTTTCAGGATTTATGGAAGTACAGTATCCAGACCTTAAAAAGCAATTTAACGCAATGTTTCAAGTAAGCATGAAGGAATATTTCAGCCATCCCCTGTTGTCCTCTCACATCAAAATCCACTGACATATTTGTTTAGAATGGTTTTTGCTTGTAAATCTTAATGATGAATATGTTCTTTATAAGCATGCAGCTTGTGTTTTACATGTGGATTATTGTGATTTTTTTTTTTTATCAGCTGTTTGAACTCTCATTCTGACGGCACCCATTCACTGCAGAGGATTCATTGGTGAGCAAGTGATGTAATACTACATTTTTTTCCAAATGTTCTGATGAAGAAACAAACTCATCTGCAGATTGGACGGCCTGAAAGTGAGAACATTTTCATTTTGGGGTCATCTACTCCTTTACTATCATTAAAAGCACAAAGTGCATTTTCATTTTAACCTGACTAGTGGATCTGACCGACGTCTGTGCTGTCAGCGCAGGTGCAGGTTTTAAAACATCTACTGAATTTCAAGTAACAGTCAGTTTCTTCAAGAGGATCTCACACAGTAAGAAAGAAAATAGTCCACGAATTCCACAACAAGGACAGATGACCAGTCATAGGTTCTAGGAAATCTTATTTCGTGGTATAGCCTACCACCCAAAAGGGAAGCTGTGGCCTTTAGTGCACATCCTGCAGATACATTGAGCTTTGGTGCTCCTTTAGGAGCCTGAGGATTGGATTTGGCATGAGTGGAGTCCTCATCTGCTCCATAACTTTGTGACCCCTCTCTACCATCTCTTAAGTGTCTTTCAAAAAATTGGGATTTTCAAAACATTTTATGTGACATGTAAATGAAGCATGAGAGAGTGTAATAATGATTAAATTATTAAGTTAGTAGTAATAGTAGTAATAATATTGATTAATTTCATCATGTATTTTAGGCTATTCTCCTATAAATTATAACGATTTCTACCAAGTAGAGCACATTTAAATAATGGTGTTTGTTTCTCTTATGATTATAATATTTTAAATTCAGAAAATAAATAGTTGTATATGAGTTTAATTTGGTGAATAGCTTAACCTAGTTTTAGAAATGAAAAATATATAAATAAATACTACCAGTATAGTTAAAGTTAACTAAAATGAAAATGATTACAAATATTTTAAGATTGAAATAAAAAAGAATATAAATATTAGATGAAAAACAAATTTATTAGAAATGTTGCCTTGGCAAATAAATAAGTTTAAGTACTAAAATGATTAAAACTAAAACTTCAACAACAAAATGAAATCTGAAAAATATAAAAATAAAAGCTATTTCAAAATATTAATAAATAGTATAATAATATACAAACAATACTAATGTAAAGGCATGTTCACAACAAGGACCATAAATATAACAATAAAGAAATATTGTTCCAAAAAGCATTCTAAATGAAAGAATAGCAGTTTTCACGCAACTATAATGACAGCAGCATAGAGGAATGATATTGTTGAGATCATTTTCAGAAACATTTTTTCCAGCTGATGAAAGATTAAAAACAGCCAATCAGAATCCATCCTTCTTTAAAGAGCTCAAGCAGTTAAAGTGGCAGACAACAAAACTGCAGCATGCACTTATAATAAACAGAATTTTATCATGCACTAGTGTGGATGCTAATACAGTTATCATTATCATAATCTTTATAATTATCGTTCTCAGGCCCTTAACACTAGACTAAATGTATTTTTGTTTGTCCTTTATGAAATGTCAGCAACATTATGGGGTGCGCAGCGACTTGAGATATTAACATTATGCAAATGAGCAGTGATGCGGTGCGGTGACTACCAATAGGATTGCAGACGCTGGAGCTGATGTGACCCTTCTCCTGTGAGATACTGCAGTCGAGCATCATCCAGATGGAGCAGTTCATGTTGCTGTGAGTGATTTCACTGTTCTATATGATTTGTCTCTCCCCACATGCAGGGATATGATACAAAAACGAATAACATGCCAGCCAGAAATTGTCAACAATCTGCGTGAGTTTGACTCATGCATTGATAATCATCTTGTTCGTGATATGATACATTATGCGCTCCTGCAATCTACTGTATATACAAACGCTTCCCCCTGCAGAGTATTCATTTTAGCTGCAAGGAAATGAACTGACATAAAGACATCTTGTTTTCACTAGCAGTATGTCTTATTTGCGATCAGGTTTTCAAAAGCTTTGTCCAGTTGCTCTTCCAGCGGCAGGAACGCCTACAGCCCAGCGACCTGTGACCTCCAGCGATAAAAATGCTGTCAGAGAGAACGCCGCTTAAATTTGTGTTACAGGTACATAATTTTACAGCATTTGCAGTGTCACACAGGGAAATCTGGGTGGTTTGGCCTGTTGAATGTGTTTCCATAAATGCGGGTGAAGTACACAGCGTGCTTTTTCGTATTTTATGGACTCCTCTGGCCCTGATGCTTTTATCATCCTCTCACATGGACAATGACTGCATCAATATAAACACAGCACAGGGCCAGCTGTCCCCCGAGAGCGCAATCGCACTGTAATTTGGATTTGATTTATTTTCCCTTTCGGATATCAAATGGAAGAAGGTCACTTGTCAGGGTTATTGATGTGTTTTTATGTCCATAATTAGATGTGCTAGGGAATTTGTGATGGATACAGGAAGATGTATGATAAATAATACATACACCTCATTGGGTAAAGACAGTTTTTCAGAGGCTACCAAGTCCATTGCCACTGTCAGTCTTTGAGACTGTTGTTCATAACTATGTACAGCTATTGATTCCTGCTGGATTCAGTGACAAATGAAAATAAACCAAGTGACGATAAAGTAGTGCCAAAGAACAAAACATAAAATTTGCAATTAAATTAGACAATTTTAAAAAGTGGTACCATACCACAAATGCAATAGTTGACAAAGACATTTCTGGGTTAATTTTGCATATAATTTAATAATTGCATCCACAATAAAAGTTTTGTGTACATAATATATGTGTGTGTACTGCACTCTTAAAAATAAAGGCGAACCATTTTTGGTTCCACAAAGAACCATTCAGTCAAAGGTTCTTTAAAGAACCATCTCTTCCTTCCATTTTTATAATCTGAAGAACCTTCTTTCACCACAAAGAAACTTTTGTGAAACAGAAAGGTTCTTCAGATGTTAAAGGTTCTTTATGGAACCATTTAGACAAAAAGGTTCTTCTATGGCATCGTGAAGCACCTTTATTTTTAAGAGTGTGTGTATATATATTATGTATACATAAATACACATATATGCATGTATATATTAAATAACATTTTTGTAATATAATATATACATTTTTAAATTAAATTTTATATTTACTTTTTATATAAGAAAAAGCATGCATCGAATTTATGAAAAGTGACAGTAAAGCCATCAAAAATGTTACCACAGATTTATATTTAAAATAAATGCTGTTCTTTTAAACTTTCTAATTATCAATAAATATTTAACACAAATATTAAGAAATTAAATGTTTTTAGAGCAGCAAATGAGCATTTAATTCTGAAGGATTATGTGACTTTGAGACTGGAGTAATGTTGTTGAAAATTCATCACAGGAGTAAATTACAATTTAAAATATATCAAATTAGGAAACAGTTATTTTAAATTAATTCACAGCATATCTGTTTTATGTGTTTTTGATCCAGTAAATACATCCTTGGTTGGCATAAGACAATTTTTTCTTCTTTAAAATCTTAACCCCATAATTCTAGTGTACATAAAATGTAATTAATTTTATACCTTTAAATGGTTAAGTGGGAAATGCTGTTTTAGTCCTGTAACTCAACATTTAGTTCTACATCCCAGATTCCATTTCCGTGACAGTGAGTAGTTTATAACTGGTCATGCTGCTCGTAATTATTACGAAGCATACAATCACTGGCAGGCATCTGCATTTAGTGCAATCCGCTGGTGATTCAGCTAACAGAAGGCAGGAGGCCTGCTGTCAAACAATCACACAGAATGATGAAGTGTTCACGCAAAGCAGCTCATCCCTTGTTGGAGCCGTTTGCAAATGAAGAAAATGATGAATTCCATTAGGATTTTTAAATAGCTTTTCCGCAGGCTCAATGTGCGTGCACGTCGATGCACATTCACAGCTTTTAATTAAAGTCAGTGATTATGTCCCAGAATCAGCCAATACTGAAACATTTAGAAACCTTTATTGGAAATCCGAAAGAGGCCTAATGGAAGACCGGTCACAGCGGAGTTTCCTTTTAAATTCGGTCACACTTAAATGGCTTCAGCATGGAACGTCCTCATAAGAGGACCGTGCTATGCAATCCGGCTCGTTTCTGGCCGAAGGGATTCCTTATATTCTTTAACTGAAATTTCATGGTTTTATTTGGAGTTTGAGCGCTGTGGCATTAATTCAGTGCAGGAGAGGTAGCTGAGGGCAACAAAGGCCACCATATTAAAATGTCACTAAAAGAATGGTGAACTTTGACTATGCATAGGCAAAATAACATCTCTGCCATCAATTTCTCACCCTCAGGTCATTCCAAACCTACAGAACTTTTTTCTGCAGAATCTCAGATATTTTGAAGGAATGTTTTGCCCATACAATGAAAGTCAATCCAAAACCACGCTAGATATCATTTTTATTGGATTAAACAAGAGAAATTATATTTTGACATGAATGCAGAATATTAATGTTAAATTTCTTTTACATGTTTGTTTGTTTTTTTCCCCAGTGCATGAATACTTTTAGTACATTCAGACACTTTTACATGAACCAGCTCAAAAAATTGATTTATGTGAGTCCCTGTTTTTATATCTCCTTTTTAGTCAAAATAATGAGGTACTATATTCACATCGTGCCATGTTATATACTGTATTTATAAATGTTATTATTTCACACTTATTTGAATAATACATCCTCTTCCAACACTAATGATTTATTGTGCTCTTTTGAGCTTTTTATTATCTTTTTGGAAGCCTGACAGTCCTGAAAACATTCTTTTGTTGTATGGAAAAGAGCAATATTGTAAAAGAAAACGGTATGTTTTACGAAATACTATTTCACTACTGTTTTTACTTCACATTTAGCTCCTGTAGTCTCTTTGTGATTATTCGTGAAATTTACAATGCAAATATTAAGTAAATCCTACACCAATTTTTTAAATGTTACACAAGTAACATTAAAATAAACATAACATTTTTAAGTAAAAAAAAAATTTTCCCCCTGTTTTTACAGTGAAGCTGACATGACTTAATGTGACTCTAGAACTTCTTATAGGCGTCATTCTTTGCTCTCCAGTGTTATTAACTGGGTTGAAACCCTCTTTCTAGGAGCTCTCAGGTATGGCAGTATTTGAGAAAATGGTTTTAGCTTCACGTTTGACTGTGCTGCTCTAATCTATGTCCTTTATTCGGCAGAGAACGGAAGACCTCTCCAACATTGCGTTGTTACTCGGAAGGCAATGCCTCACCATCAAACTCTCTCGTCACCTCATCTCCTCCTGGAATGGCTTACCTTCTGACACAAAGCACCGTCAGGGCAGAGCATGAATGACTCTGGAGGTGACTGACACAGGATGAATTGTGTGACAGAACTGAAATTACATTTGAGATGATGCTTTTTTCGTGGTGAGAGTGCCGTATTCAGAACACAAACAAACAAGCTGACCTCAAGTGACCTGTGTGTGATCTTTTCAAGCGTGTCTCTTGGTGTCACTCAATATTTACTCTGCATACTGGTTTTTTTAGTCTAGCATGCAGTATTTGATATTTAGCATTTACTAGAGTTACTGACGTACTTGAGTATACCTACAAAAAACTGGGTCAAATATCTGTATTTAAGTATGAGGGTTATTATAAAAAACTGTTCAAATTTAAAAAATGGAATAAAATATATATATAAAAACAAAAATGTATAAAAAAAGCCCTTTTTTTTATTCCAGCTAGTTGCCAAGACATTTCTCATTTTACTTTAGTTTAAGTAAAACTAAAACCAAAATAAAATAAAAAAAACTATATTGACAAAAAACCTACTAAAAACTTTAACTAAAATTATAATGAACAGATCAGAACATCTAAAATAAAAAGTAAATTCAAACTATAATAGTCACTTAGTGATAATAAAACATTTGTTAATATTTTAGCCACTATTAATTTTTTTTTACTATTTTTGTATAGTTAAAATAAAATAACCTTTTAAATTTTGTAATGTATTATGTATTTTTTCTTATTTGGATGCAGTTTTTTGTTTGCATGTTATCGCCCCCACACCTAGCTATTGAACACACTGGATTATATAGATATGATTGAAATATTATTTAAAATATTATTGTAAAATATCAAGATGACAGGGTGGACCAGCACATGACGGTGTGGAGACACAATGCAGAACACACAAATCATGACAAAATATGAAAATGAAACATTTATTTATTTAACTTCTAAAAAAATGTATATAATAATAATAATAAATAATATAATTACATCCTCAATCACACTGATATACCGACCCCTCCCCATTAATTTTCAATCAGTCCACCCTGTCATGCGTCTGTCCAATCTATCGAGTCTAAATGGCTAACAGGGTGGATATTTTGAGCTTAAATTAGCATATCAGTTTACAACAAACTGTGACTAGCTAAATATTTAGTCTGGTTGTTGAAGAGAATTTGGTATATTTAAACTTACATATTTTGAAAATACTGTATTCTAATCACTTCTGGCATATTTTATGCCGACAGGGTGGACATGTTAAGCTTGGGAAAAGCAAGTAAGCAAACTCATAAGAAGAAAATTTGTCAGTTGAAATTCCCGCCACTGAAGAGACTAAAAAATCTGTTGTCCTGATGTCACTAAAGGGGATGGCCTTTTCTTAAATTTCCCAACACGACAGGGTGGACAACCATTCAAGGGACATGGAAAAAAATCTTGTTTTTATTACCAAATGATCAATACACTCAAATTGAGTTTAACAAAAAATTAACAAAATATGAATAGAGAACAATTTTTTTTTTTTTTACATTTTATGATTTGACTGTATTCTACTCTCATTCAAATTTAATGAGCAGTGCATGGGACAAAGTAAAATAACACGCATCCTCTTACACTCACACAAAAAAAAAAATATCTAGAAAATGTATCTAAAAAGCCAAGTAATGCTTTTGTTATGAATATAAAAACTTAGCCTAATATAACACACCCTTTCATTTTTATGTTAAGTTATCATGGCATTATGTACACCAAAAGGCACCATACAGAGATATTGACCGATTGTAGTTGTCTATTTTATATGAAATTTGGCTGTTTCTTAAAGGCACAGTAGCAAAAAAAAAAAAAAAAAAAAGATAGACCTTTTAAATCTGAAGCTCAGAGAGTGAGTGAGAAACTGTTATGAAAAGGTTTAACATGAAAAGGTAGAACAGGCTCAAGTCCAATTCATTTTTAGTGAATGGAAAATAGTCATGCAAAACTACATTATTGCATATGCAAAACTTGCATATTTTGATGTGGCTGAAAATGAATTGCTAGAACATGCTACAAAAGTTTAGAAAATGGCTCCTTTAAGAAAGATGATAAAACAGCATGTGCACTCCGAGGTTGGATAATTAAGAATACATTTATATTTCAGAGAAACTTTCCTCCATTTATTCTCTTTAAACAGCAGAGCCAAACAGGGAGGAGGATTTAATTTGAAGCCTGTGAAATGATGGCAATGACAAAGGAAACAATAGTTTCATTTCTCTCCCAGCACAGTGCACAGTTCCAGGAGGAAATAAACTGCCTTATTATTTCACTCATACACCTTCTTTGTTTTGCACCGATTTGTCCCGCTTGCATTTAAATTCAGGGGCTTATATAAATTCTTCCCTGCTGTTCCCAACATATATCATTCTTTTGATTAGATTATATTATATTTGATTATATTTCTGCATGAACTAGAGAAAACTGCATGCAACTGTGCAACCGTCCTATGAAAACAGACTCACTAAAATACCTCAAAATGGATGTAATTACAATGACAGCCCTAATTTAGATGGCAAAATTGCCATAATCACAATGTGATTAGTATGTTTAATTGTAATTCAATTATTCAGGGTATTTGTGATGGTCTGATTGTGTCATGAGCATCTGCATTCATTATTTTTTTTTTTTTTTAACCTTCCTCACCCTCATTCTCATTGAAGGCCGATGCGAAAGACAGTGTAAAAGTTAATGGATTTGAATTCCCTGAAATCAAAACTCTGTAAGTCTATTAAGACTGTCTGGAATTTGCCATTATCTGCTGCTCCCGACCGGCCGAGCCCGACACGAATTAAGCAAAAAACGATTAAGAATGTATCAGTGGCTCATTTGCAAAATCCAGTGTGTCAGCAGCTCTCCCTCGCCAGCGCAATGAAGATAAGATGTGCGCCACCCATTCCTGTCTGTCAGTCATAATCCAGCCTAGAAATTACATTCACTCTCGTCACACTGTGAATACAGAGCAGACACATCAGCTAGTAATAGTCAATATGACATGGGAATGGGAATCATAAGGCATTCCTGAACGATTCCATTAGCGATTGTTTTTTTTTGTGTGTGCAGATTTTGAGGCCACAGTAACAGTATTTTAGACTAGAAATAATGTTTGTTTATTTGCACTGTTCATCTTGTTGTTAGGCCAGTAGCTTTCTACAGTATTTCGATTTTTCCTTTATTTATTTGATTATAGGTGGGATAATAGTTTTAAGCCTATGCATAAAAAGTTAGTGCAAGTGTAACTTGGCTTGAACCTGCTTCCAGACAGACAAAACCTGATCTAAAGAGTCAACGTATGAACCATGTGTTCATATTTCATTCATGATTACACTGTAATACTTTAAGCAGACACAACCACAGATGGCAGAGCATGTGTTAGTAGCAACAAAAAACATCTGTGTAATTTTCTCACAGATTTATTCATGAATTAGTGTGTGCATGACATTCTTTCCAGAAAAGAAGCTGTGGAGAATTTAAATAAGGTCGAAAGGCACACAAAGACGACAGCAGCCATTTTTAGAACAGGGTTGTCCATTATTCTAGTCTTATTTTTCACTCAAGGGACGTCTGTCTTTGGGATTATTACATTATTGGATTATTTTGTTTAAATTGCATTCTGCATGTTGCTGGTATGTTAATCGTAGCTACCCTAATATTTCTTACTAAAATCATCTCAATGTCACATTCCAGTGTAAATCTTTAAACTGCAGGGCTTAAAATGTCTAACAAGTACAAGACACAAAATCTCGAAAATATATATTATTCTTATTTTAGAGTACCTTAATGCATATATTATTAGTCTAAATTTATAGCATTTAAATAATGTAATAAATAGTTATTTAACAGTTAAAAATATAACATAGATCTTTAATGTTATTGATGTTTATTTATTGATCGATTGTACTTTTATTTTCTAACATGCTAATATGTGTGAGGCAAAATTTTAAAGGTTTATGCCAAACATTTTCTGTCAAAAAAGAGAAAAAAGTAGTAAAAATAGTGTCCCCTCTTTCCTACAAAGCTGAAAGCAAAAAATAAATAAAACTGTGTATCATTGAAATATAATTTCCTTTAATGTATGTGTGAATGTAATGTTTGTATATGTATATTTTGAATGTATATTTTACAACTTTTAAATGCTAGAAATTATTGTTCCATAATGGCATGGGAGTTAAAAATGTACCTTTTAAATGCATCTCGCTCAGTCAAGTTATTGACATTTATTTTATGGTAAAAATATAATTGGCATGGGAAATTAATGTTCATATGTGAAAGATGTTTGAGGCAAAGTTTCAAAGTGTTATCCCATTTTTTAAGAGCAAAAAGCAATAACAATTGTCTCTGCTCTCCCCTACAGCGCTGAAAGAAAAACCAATGACAACCCTGTCCTCAAAACAAAAGACGTGATTTCAGCGGTTGCATCATGTTGGTCGAATCTCCTACTCTTGATGAGGCCTGAGATCATTATCTGAAGCAGATTCCGGCCGGCTCTTAGAGAAATGCCCTGCAGCTTTTTTGTATTACGATCTAAGGAGGCCCACAATGTGCACTGACTTTTGCCAGCACTGGGAGTTCAGACATGCTCCAAGCTTTTAACAACCTCTACCGTCGACCCCCGCAGGCACACTGCTGCTCGGTTTGCTGCGTAAACGTGTCTCACCTTACGATCAGTGTGCCGTTTTGCGTTAATGAAGATGGCCTCTCTTCCGCTGGGTGGAGCGTTAATGATCTGCAGCACGTTCTTGTTGACTGATAATGGAATTGATTGTGACAGCATTTGGTCTATCATGATAATTACAAGGTTCGGTGTGCAGTGACTGTATGTTGCTCAGAGGTCTGGCCAATACTCACTGGCCAATGAGCCTCATGCTTTCACAATACAGTGAATGTGATAGTATTGGGACAGTAGAAAACGCTCAGATGCAAATTGGGCTCTTCTGCACCAAATCAGCATATTAGAATGATTTCTAAAGGATCGTGTGACACTAAAAATTCATGGCTGCTGAAAATTCAGCTTTGCCATCACAGGAATAAATTACATTTTAAAATAGAAAATAGTTGTTTTAATTGTAATAATACTTCACAGTGTTTTTATCCACAGTTTGGACTCTGACGGCACCCATTCACTGCATTGGTGAACAAGTGATGTTATGCTACATTTCTCCCAATCTGTTCTGATGAAGAAACAATCTCATCTACATCTTGGATGGCCTGAGGGTTAGTAAATTTTCATTTCTGGCTGAACTGACAGTTATCAATCCTTCGAATAGACGCTGGAAATGAGAGATCCCATAGGCTTGTTTGTAGCTCCACTCTTTCTCATTCCCCGTGGAGGGTCTGCCTTCCCACAAACACCTCATACTCTTCCACAGTGTCTAGACTGTCATTATAGTGTTCATCCTGTCAGGGTGTCAGAGGGAATAAGCCACTCACAGGTTTTCGTGACAGAGGAAACTGTTCTTGCAGCTTGCTCTGAGTGAAACAAACTTCAAGTCAAGAACAGACAAATAACATTGACAGGAAGTTGCTGGAAAAGTTTCTTGTTGAAAGACGATTATGAACAACCCTCTTTTTTTATGATGTAAACACGACAGTTTGTCTCTTTTAAAGAATTAACAGTTTACATTGATCTGGGTGGTTAAGCCACATGGAAGTGTTTAGAATGTAATGCTAACATTATGCATATCATTTTTATATTTTGTAGCATGTAGAATGTTTTATAGAGCTTACAGTAAATGTATCTGACTCAGGCCTCAGACACAGGACTTAGGTGTTGTAAAGGGGACCTATTATGCAAAAAAATCATTTTTATAAGGTGTTTGAACACAGCTGTGTGGTCGCAGCTAGTGTGTGAAAACAACCAGCCTGTAATGGTAAATAACCACCTACTCATTTTTTATAATCCCAATAAATGATAAACAGTCTCTCAGAACAAGTGATTCCAGATTCTCCCAACGTACACGTCATTGTAGGGAAAAAGTCCCGCTCATTTGTGACGCTCCCTACCCTATTAGCATAGACACAGCCCTGAGTGAGACGCAGCAGTCTGCCATTACTGTTTTCAGTAAGTTTTCTGTAAAGATAACAGGCTTGTACTATGCAAAGGCCAGCATCAATTGCCGGAGCTTGAGCTCTTGAAGCTCCGCCCTCTTCTGAAAAGGGGGACGGGAGCACCAGCTCATTTGCATTTAAAGGGAAACACCAAAACGGTGCGTTTTGGCTCGTACCCTAGAAGTGGCAATTTTAACAAGCCATAAATTATCTGTGGGGTATTTTGAGCTCTGGGGACATCAGAGATTTATTTTACATCTTGTTAAAATTTAACCTTTAAACTGAAAACAATTCTCGTCTACGCTGGCGTTTTCACTGTGTTTCAGAAACAATCTCCGTCCACACTACAGAATCGAAAACGCATGTCACATGACCATTCATGCAGGTACAACAATGAGCATTACGTTATTGTTTACACAGTTGTCAAGGATATACAGTGGTCCGTTAAGAGTGATCGTGGGCAGCCACGCCATTGTTTTCAAACTAAAATGGGGTCTGCAGCGTTTTCGAAAGTCTCCGTTTTCGAGGGTCGAAAATGCCGGAGTTGTGCAAATGAGAGATGTAACCGTAGCAAAAGGAAAAAGCACTAGTGAAAACATAGCCTCAGTTAAGTTATTGATATTTATTTATGTTTATTATAAGTTATGCACAGTAAAAAACAGTTTTTAACAGATTTTTTTGGGCTCCAATATATAATAAATTTGACTGATTTTTGATTTTGTAAGACAGCTTTTACAATTTGTATTTTATGTGAAATAATATTGTCATCATAATTATGGTTATTTCTCACATGTAATCATATTTGGAGTAGAAATGTCTCAAGTTCTGATCGTCAGATCCAAAAATAAATCACCAATTAAATATTAAGGTAGTTGTTGATATTATTTTCTGTTAGTTTTAATGTTAACTAGGGCTATCAATCGATTATAATACTTTATTGTATCATTGTTGAAGTTAAAGGAGACATAACACACAGTTTCCTTTTACCAATAAAAAACTAAATAATTTGCCTTTCTGTAATTATTAGGTTTTGTGTGCAATTTGTGTGCAATAAGATGCATTAATGCAAAAAAACCTTTAGCCATTTAAACATTTTTGATTAAACATTCATGATAACTTGTTAACTTTTCTTGTTTTGTGACCTTACTTTAGATAACTGGTTTTATCTTCCTCATGAGGTGTGTGAGTCAACATATTGGCATGTAAAACATGCATCAGCTCTCTTTCTGTGAGAGACTTTCCGCACAAGAAATAACTCAAGCGAGAAACTCCCAAAGCGAGCAGGGCTTCCTTCAGTGGACTTTAGATCAGTAGGTTGATGTAAATCTTATCTGATCACTCCAGAGACAGAGGACTCTCTTTCTCTGCCACTCTCAGTTTTTCTCTAAAGAATAAAGCATCAACTGTTCAATCCTTGCCATCCTGGGAATATTCATGAATTCAACGCTTCCCACTTTCCCACAAACTTTACCGAGGTCAGCTCAAGTTAAGGAGTTTGTTGTGAAGAGTTTTAACCATGCATTAAACGTCATGTTTCCACTCTCACCGTTTGTAATGGAGTTAAAGGTCATGTCTCTGAGCTCGGTGTCTGATATGACTTCATTTATGCAGGTCAAGGTTTCATTCACCTTTCTCGTCTGCTGCCTGTTTGGAGAGCACTGACCTTTACTAAGGGCTGAATGACTTAATCCCCCCACCAATTAAAGGAGCGAGGATCATAGGACTACATCTATAGCAGTCAGGCTTTATCTTGTCTCAAGATCATCTGTATTCCATCTGTCCTTCTAAAAGATCTCAAACACTGAACTGTAAGTAGGGTGGTGTTAATGGTCCTTAATCTGTCATTATTTTTCTCCTTATGTTTATAATACCCCACTACACCAATATCATTTTGTAAGTATAAAAAAAGTTTTTTTATTTTTTTTTTTGCAATAATTTACGTAAAAATCTAACTTAAAAAATATGTATTTTTTTATAGTTAAAATATATTTTTTAATTGTCTTAACATTTAATATACAAATTATTTGATGTATTTATTAAATTACTTTAATTAAATAATTGTAAAATAAATATGGATAATTCAGTATTTAATTGATGAGTCACATCTGAAGCTGTATATATATATATTTTTTTTTTTTTTTTTTTTTTAAAGCAATAGTTCACCCCAAAATTAAATTTTATTCTCTTTCATATAATTCTGTGTGATTTTTCTTTTTTTTATGGAACACAAAATGTGTTTATGTATTTATTTATTTTTAATATTATATGTTTGGGCCTATTTTGACAGGATGATTTGAGAACAGACAGAAAGTGAGTGCGAGGCTGGGAAAAGACATTGAGACACAGCACTGCCCATGACGGTATGTTTCAGAAAAAAATGTGAATTTATGAAGACTATTGTGGCTTTCTTTGCAATATAATTAAACTACATGAGACTACATGCTTAAAAGCTCCACTTCAGAAGTCTTCTGATGCCATATGCAACATTTAAGACCTTTTTTAATAGAGAACCTTGATATTTTAAATACTTAAGATATTAATGCATTAAGTTCTGTGAATCTGCTTTATAACAACAAAAAAAGTGTGAAAAGCACTACTTTCTTAAAAATAAATGTTCTTTATTGACATTTATGTTTTGATGAAAAATCTTTAACATCCCTGGAGCATAAAAGGTTCTTTATAGTGGAAAAAGGTTCCATAGATTATTAAAGTGTTCTTCATAATAAGAAAGAAATGGTTCTTTTAAGAACTGCTCACTGAAAGGTCCTTTGGGGAACCAAAATGCTTCTTCAGTGGAATTACTATGAAAACCTCATTTTGGAACCTTTATTTTGAAAAGTTTAAACTAATCTAAAGACTAATGCCTTTGTTCTTCTTAGGGTGTCTAGATGTTCTATCAGAAAATGCTGCTTTCATCAGTTGTTTTTAATAGGAATGGTATGTCACAAGGATATTAAAAAAAAAAACACTTTTGCAAATGTCAGGAATCTAAAAGTGAAAACACAAAACCTCAGAAAGGTGTTTATCTAGAGAATCTTCTGCTCACCAAACTATTGTGCATTGAAGTGGCATGCATCATCAAAACAATACCTCATACAGTACAACTCTATCAGGTACCATATGCTCCCCGTTACCATTCAATTAGCTGGATGCGCTTGCAAAAGGTACTTTGTTCTGCACCAATTACTGAGCTGACTGTGGGTCTCAGAGCAGTACCTTGTGCAAATCCAGCCGTTGATCACCCATTACAAACCCCCGATCTCAGCTACGTCTGGTTTTATCTTCATTTACCCAGCATCTGTTTGGGCTGCTGATGTGGCTTAAATGACGCTAAGTACCTGCAAGTGTTGTTCTTCTCTCGCTGTTTTCAAGGCTTAAGTTGTAAGTGAATAAACAGCATCAGCTGTTCCATGAATTATCTTTGACATTTAGAACAGAGGCATCAGTGGTTCGAGATGGCGCCGCTGATGGCAGCTATTGTGCGTTGCTCTTCAGTGTTTGTACTGTTTTACCAGGTTTTTGCTGAACATTCGGCAGAACACACCACAAAATCTTTTACTGGATTTTGACTACTCGGACGTTTTGCTGGAGTTGTAGTTGATGGAGCCGTAGCTCTGGTCAAACGCTTCAGGAAAGCGAGCCAGCGTGCACGTGAAGCATCGTCACCTTTGGATTTCGAATGCCGTTGTCTGGCATCCATCTGGCGAATCTCCGCTCTCTACCCAACAAAACGAACAAACTCCTGCTCTCCCGGACAAATAAGGCTTTTTCTAACTTTGTTGCTCAGTGTTTCACGGAAACCTGGCTGAATGGCAACATACCGGACAGCGTACTACATCTGCCTAACTTCCAGCTGATCAGAGCAGATCGGGACGCAGAATCAACGGGGAAATCGCTCGGCGGAGGGACGTGCTTTTACACCAATGAGAGGTGGTGTACAGATGTAACTGTGTTAAAGAAGATGTGCTGTTCAGACATAGAAACGCTCTTCATTAACTGCAAGCCGTTCTATTCGCCGCGGGAGTTCTGCTCGTTCATTCTCGTGAGTGTCTACATTCCACCGCAAGCTCACGTGAGCTCAGCTTTACAGAAACTCGCTGATATGATCACAGAGAGTGAGGAACAACACCCGTACTCTGTTTTAATCATTCTCGGTTACTTTAATAAAGCAAATCTCTCCCAGGAACTGCCAAAATACAGACAGCACATCACATGTCCCACCAGAGACAGTAATATATTGGATCACTGTTACACAG
Organism: Barbus barbus; assembly: GCF_936440315.1. Classification (NCBI taxonomy): domain Eukaryota; kingdom Metazoa; phylum Chordata; class Actinopteri; order Cypriniformes; family Cyprinidae; genus Barbus; species Barbus barbus. The sequence continues at coordinate 25,820,196 of NC_136742.1, forward strand.
CGATAAAGGACGCATATCACTCTGTTCCACGAGCAGCTTTAGGACTCTCTGATCACTGTTTGGTTCATCTTATTCTACTGGCAGAAACTTAAATCTGCAAAACCTGTATTAAGAACTGTTAAACGATGGACTAATGAAACTTTTTACAAGGATTTACAAGCCTGTTTCTCTCTCACTGATTGGACATCAATGAGTGGGATGAACTCTAAAAGTGCTGTTCTTTTTATTTGGTAAAACACATGTGCTGAAATGGCTAATAATAAAATGTGACATTCTGTAGTTTTGTCTCATATTCATCTTTTAATCATATTTGCAAATGTCTTGACTCCACAGCCAACAGAGCAATTTTGTCTTTACTGTTCCAATACTTATGGAGGGCACTGTATATATATGTATGTATATATACAATTTTTTAAATGTTAATTTTTTATATATATATATATATACACACATTTGAAATTTTAAAGACTAAAGTTTTAAAATGAAAGAATAACAGATAGATCATTAAAAATGTATACAAAATATATTTTAAATTTGGAATGTACATTATTTTTCCAAACTTTATTTTATTTTTCAGCAAAGATAAACAAAATACTTGGCAAATATATAATTTTTATTTATTTAAAATGACCAAAAAAAAGAATTATTACTTGTATAAAATTATTGTCAAATAAAACTGGAAATTCTACTGTTCTGTCTATCTTTTTTTCTGTCTATCTATCTATGTATCTATCTGTCTGGCTGTCCATCTATAATACTTAAAAAAATATTAAAGACTAAAGTCTTGAACATATAGATAATAGAACGTGATTTAAAATTGACAGGGATTCAACTGGAATGATGTCATCAGTATTTGCATATTGAATGTAACTCATCTTTATTCATACATCTATTTGCATACTAATAATTGATTTTTGTGCTTATTAGGGTATCATGCTGATTCTAGAAAGGTGTCCCGCTTTGTTCCTGATGGGCGGATCATTAGCTTAAAGTCATGCTAAACTCTATTGGCATCAACTGTGAGTACAGTCACCTTTTTGGAGAGTCATTTATGTCATTTTTTATTCTGTATTTGCTGATTAAATCCACATCAACAGAGCCACAACACCAAAACACACTTCCAGCCTTATTAACCAAGAGTTATAGTCCTTTTTGCAAGCCAACTAGTAACACACTTTATATCACTGCTACCACAAAATCAGTTCAGATGTGTTAAAGGACAGCTTCATAATTACACCATAAACAGTCTCAGGGATGGGCTACACCAGTGCAGCAGGTATTCCCAAGAAACGTATGGTAAAAACTGTTAAGAGAAAGGGCAACAAGCAGGGAGTACAAGCCTCCCACATGCAAGTGTATTGTATCATTAAATAGGAACGTGTCTGTGAATCACTTACGGCTATTAAAATCAATGAGCAATTCACCCACAGGCCCGTCATTGCAGCACGGATGAATTTAAAGCTAATGGGCCTGTAAGACTGTCAGTGGTTTGAGCAAAAGAGTTGTTCATAATGAAGAAAACAAAATAAGACAGAATCTGAAGGTAAATGAGGAACAGTGATGTAAGTGTACTGGACTGAGTATAATTTCAGTAATATCTAGTCACTCTTACTTCAATATTCACCAAATTAAATATATTACATTTTATATACAGTGCCTATAAAAAGTCTTCATACCCCTTAATTTTTTTTTCATGTTTTATGTTGCAGCCTTATGTTAAACTGCTTTGAATTACTTTTTTTCCCACATTAATCAACACTCCATACACCATAATGAAAAAGCAAAAACAGAATTGTCACAACAGTACATTGCATAAGTCTTCATATACCCTTAACTCAGTAGCTGAAGCACCTTTACAGCCTCAAGTCTTTTTGGGTATGATACGACAAGCTTTGCACATCATCATTTGGCAATTATCTGCCAAATGATGGGGAAGTCGTGGCCTAGTGGTTAGAGAGTCGGACCTTGGGCAAGGCACTGAACCCCCAACTGCTCCCCGGGCGCCGCAGCATAATTGGCTGCCCACTGCTCCGGGTGTGTGTTCACTGTGTGTGTGTGTTCACTTTGGGTGGGTTAATTGCAGAGCGCAAATTCCGAGTATGGGTCACCATACTTGGCGGTATGTCACGTCACTTTCTTCTCCTCAGCTCTTCACGTCTCAAGCTCTTGTCAGGTTGGATGGGGTCAGATGCACATTTTCAGGTTTCTCCAGAAATATTTGATTGCATTTAAGTCCATTCACAGAGTTGTCTTGACTCTGAGTTTTCTTCTACTCTGATGAGTACCTCAGTCCCTGCAGTCCCTGAAAAACAGCCCCATAGCATGAGGCTGCTACCAGTACACTTTACTTTTGGGATGTTACCCTGCAGGTGATGAGCAGAGCTGGTTTCCTTCAAACATGATGTTTAGAATTGAGGTTCATCAAATCAGTGAATCTCGTTTCTCACAGTCTGAAGGTCCTTTAGATGCTTTTTTTTTGCAAATTCCAAGTGTGTTTTCATGCGCCTTCACTGAGGAGAGGATTGAGTTTGGCCACACTGCCATAAAGCACAGATTGGTGGAGTGTTGCAGTGATGTTTGTCCTTCTGTAGGTTTCTCCTTTCTCCACATATGATCATGGAGTTCAACTAGAGTGACCATCAGGTTCTTGGCCACCACTCTAACCAAATAAAAGCCCTTCTCCGTCAATTGTTCAGTTTGGCCAAGAGGCCAGCTCTAAGAAGAGTCCTGGTTGTTGGGTAACGGAGACTACATGCTTGTTGTTGGGTAACGTAACGGAGACTACATGCTTCTGTGAAACGTCAATGCAGTATAATTTTTTTCTGAACTCTTCCCCAGATGTGTGGTTTGATGCAATCCTGTCTCTGAGATATACAGGCAGTTTGTTTGACCTCATGGCTTGGTTTTTGCTCTGATATGCATTTTCAGCTATTAGACCTTTTATTAAGATGTGTGTGCCTTTCCAGATCATACCCATTCAATTGAATTTGCCACAGGTTAACTTCACTCGAAGTGCAGTAACATCTACAAGCAATATGAATGCTCCAGAGCTAAATTTCAACTGTCCCAGATAAGGGTATGATTACTTATGCAATGGAATCATTTAAGTTTTTTATTTTTACTAAGTTTGCAATTGTTAAAAAACAGTTTTTTGCTTTGCCATTACGGTGTATAGAGTGAAGATTGATGTGGGGGGAAAAAAGTAATTTAAAGCAAGTTTAACATAAGGCAGCAATATTACAAAATGTGAAAAAATGAAGGGGTATGAAGAGTTTTTATAGGCACTGTATATCAATTCAGTTGAAAACAGTTTGATATTTTTGCTTGCATTTAAACAGTCTGGCTCTCAATTGAACACATTAATTTGATATTATTGATTTAAAAATCTGAAATCTAAATCTAAAAAATGACTTTAGCATTTATAAATTGTACCTCCATAATGTTTCTTTGTTTTACTTTTTAAATCCTTGTGTTTTCTATTTGTTTGATTTTTCTCTCCGTGTTTAAATTTGAATCATAGGTTTTAAAAAAGTATTTTCATCCTCACATCCTCCACACTTCTTATAGAAACTGAGAAATAATTGTTTGTACAAAAACAATCAGATTCTTCCCATTGGTCTAGAGATCTTTGGCTAATCTTTGATTTTAGTTTTCACTTGACCTGATGACCTAACATGTTCCTATCACTTACAGAGTGGCGTATAGATGCAATGAAAATATTGCAGCCAAGAGGAAGCAGGATTAATTCAGAAAGGTTAAAAAGCACCAAGACTAGGATATAAAAATGACTGATGTGGGCAGCAGATGGGTGTGTTTTACTGGCTGTCCCTGCACTCCATTTAAGTGCTCTTCAAATTTATTGGCTGCTGTAGCTGACCCCTGTAACAAATAGAGTATACTGTGCCATCCATCAATACCATATAAGAATGATCTTTCCCAGTAAACACAAGAAGGATTGCTGTAAATCACTTGCCGTTCCTCTCTAGTTGTCAAAATACAGAAATGTGGACAAAGATGTTTCCTTCATGTGTGCAGTCCATGACAAATTTCTAATTATTTAGTAAGCGTTGCTTCATAATTTGATGGCATTACGCTCTGAGCCTGTCAAAATAAATGTCAACAGTGATATCCTCATACAAGACCGTGCCCGAGGCTCACAGCAATTAAATGTATGTGACGTGGTGGAAGATTTCAGTGTGAGTGCAGTGCTGAAAGTTTATACTGTCACAGAGTTACACATCAGGAAACTTCACTATAAAGACTGTGCTGTAATGCTGAAAAGCTGCTTGTGTGACATTGCCACTTGAGTGCAGAAGAGTCCATTAAAGCTACTGCCAGTGTATAAACGGTTTAAAACATGCATTTAACTAAAATAAATGACTAAATTAAATTTATATTATAAATATACTAGCACAACTGCATTGTAAGACAATATAATATAATGTAATTTAATGTAATATATAGATATTTTTGAGATCTTGATGAAATGTTTTGGGAGAGGGGAAGGTTTTCAAAGAAATTACTTAAATTTCTGTCTGTTCCTCACATAGAATTATTATATGGCTTCAGGAATTATATAGCCACTTTTATGATACCTTTATGGTGCTTTTGTCCTTTTCAGAACCTGAAAGTAAAATGCTGTACCCACTTTTACTTTATGAAAAAATAGCTGATATAGCTGAAATTAATGTAATGAGTTTAAAATAAAATAATTTTTGGTCTCATGGAAAACCGATAATAAATCTTGCAATCCTTTCTATTTTAACCCTACAGCCTTACACATTCCAGCACAATATCTATTCAACATTCTTTGAAAGTTTAGTCTCATTACTTTACAAGGCTAAACTTACAAATTGTGTTGAACATATATGGTTCTGGAATGTGTTCTTGGTGTCCATTCGCAGTCAGGGGTCTGCTGAACAGTTCTCCATTAATAAACCATTAAGCTGAATCACTAAGGCACCATGACACAGCAGGATGGTGTTATTGATCTATGTTTTGTATGAGTGGTACAGAGGTTTATATCATCCTTTCTTTAATCGACAGTGCTGGGTTGTGTGTGGAGAATGGCTGCCGTGATCTGGCATACTTTACTGGAACTGTACAGCATCGTTGCGATCCAGGCACCTGAATCGGCTTAAAATCGATAGAAAATGTAAATAAACATCTCTTAAATAAAATTCAATTTGCTGTTGCCGTCTGCCGGCGGAAATAGTGTGACATTAATTGCACCGGGAAACAGTGCTGAATTCTGTGAGTAATACACATTTATAACGAGCTTAATTTGCATAGAGGCGTATTTGTGCTGAGAAAATGACTGACTTCATTTGAATATTCACAACGTAGTGCCATCTCGGCACATTTAGCGGCTGGTTAAATTGATTGTGGGTGCTTACTGAATAATACAGTTTGTTGCGCTAAAATACAGAATGTGCACAAAACTGCAGAGAATTTGCTCAAAACAATTTATCTAACGTTAGAAAGAACTCGTCTCACCACATGCATGAGTCACGTGTGTCACATGATGGTTATTTTGAGCTCTCTGCGGTTGGATCTGGAGGCATTCCATTTGAAATAGATGGATGCCTCCTCCATCACAACCTGACGTAAATGTCATCTGACTTCTGCTGAGAGGCAATGTTAAAATTCAGCATTAACCAATTTATGCCAGCAATGATGACAGTCTTTCTCTGTTCGAGTCTAACATGTTAAATCTATAAAAGACTCTTGTCATACATGGGCTTTTCTTTATCCTTTACAGATTACTGTGTAATCATACACATGATAGAGGCTACATTGTAATACATTTTTAGTTATTATCCAAACTAAAATAGTATCATATTTTTGTTGGGTAAGCACAATAACTGTTAACTGAAAGGCCAAAGATTTTTTTTATTAATTTTTTTTTATAAATGTCAGGTTGGGGCACAAGAGTCACGTTTTAAAAGTTATAAATTTTAACGATTTATTAATTGTTTGCCCAAAACAAATCATTTAAAAACTATTTGCCCAAACTGTTTTAAATTTTTGCTGTTTTGTGATGATTTTTGCTGAAAAGCCAAATTACATTTTCTTTTTCTCTGGAATAATAATGATGGAAACATTCAATTGTAGATGCACCTATGAAATTGTTTTAAAATTAATATTTTAACGTATATTTAACGAGTAAAACGTGCGACAGTTAGCCCTGGTTCTCACTATACCATAACATAATGTTTAAATATTTTACAGACCAGTCTCTTTAATAAATATACCAAACTCAATTATTTGTTTTCATATTATGTTTAAGACTTTGTTTTTATGTCTATAAAATGTGTTGTTGTTTTCTTGTTTCCTCTTCTGGTCCTGCCATTGGTTGAGTGTCTCGGTAAGTCTTTTAGCTCTAGTTTATGAATCTTGTCAGGTCATTGGTTCTCCAGTTGTTCTGTTTTGCTCTTGGTTTATAGGTCTGTTGCCCTTGAGTATTTATAGCCATCTTGCTTGCCCTTGATTTGTCTTATTGAGAGTTTTGGTTCTTTATTGACCTTAGTTGTGGGCACTGTGTTGTCATGTTTGTGGGTTTGCCATTTTCATGTTACTGTATGTCTATACGTAACTGCTTTACTAATATATATATATATATATATATATATGTACATTAGTGTTTATAGCCAAAGACTTCATGTTGTTTGAATAAATGTAAGGAGTCATTTATGTCAAGAGCAAAACTGCATTTCCTTATTTGTTACAACAGAAAGCATAAAATAGAATAGAATGTACTAGACGTGTTCAAAAACCTCTCTGTTCTTTTTGTGTCATTTATGAACCGTCAGTCTGCTTTAAAACTCCTGTCCCATAAATACATTTATTTATTGTCTGCTCGTAGACCACTTTTTGTTTTGTTTTATTACTCTGTCCAATACCTGGTCCGCCTTACAACTATCTGCTACATTTGATCAGGAAGATGGAACAGAATGACATATATTATGTTATTTTCCCAGTCAGACTGCCATTGCGTGACTTTTCATTCATACAAATCATTTCATTTCTCAGAAATGCAAAACGTTCAGTGTTATTTCTAAGCTTGTGTTTTTTATTTTGTGTTTTTTTGGAGGTTTTGCAAGAGGACAATGTGAGCTTTATGACATGGTCGCCCCAGTTTGCCACCAAATGGCTCTCTGTTTGCATCTGTCTCCCTTTTGAGCCAACTTAGAACAATCTGAACACAAAAATTATTTACACTTATTGTGTCCTCTTGGAAATCGCACCTCCTTGAATGCATTGAACCAGTTCAAAAAGAAATGGCTTATTTGTGGCGTGTTACAAAACAGAGGCTTTTTGAGTTCTCTCTAGACTTAGACTGTCTTGGTTTGAGGGCTTGTGTGACATACCTGTTGGCGCTTCTATGTGATGATGTCATCAAAACCAGCGATTGGAGGAAGAAGGAAAGAGCCACCAACATTAGCACGGGTCAGGAGCAAACAGGGTCACACCAAGCACAGCCGGATGAGGGGATGTAAGGAAAAGAACGAGTGTGAAGTAAAGCAGATGCTGCAGACCAGAGAAAGAACGCACCACTGGAGCAAAAGTGTAGATCAGGGCAGCTGGACACAAACAGTCTGTCATCTGAGGTGACCAGGGCTGGATGCCAATGGTTCTGGCCATCTGCTCCAGTGTATTTGGGCCACTTTAACTTCATGTCTAGAAATGAAGATGGCAGCGAGCGGGGTGTGAGGGACATGATAAATGGAACAGCTCAGCACTCGCTTCTCCTCCAGACTAGTGGAAGGAGAGAAGTCCCTCTCAGATGGCCCGCCATACCTCCAAATCATCTCCTTCCCAGATCGGTCGTGAGCCAACTCTCATCTTTACGAGCCAAACTTCAGTTCTTTTTCAGCCGCACTCATCCGATCCACTGATTTATGCCTCAATTCAATTAGCCTCATTTTGGCTCATCAGTCAAGATGGCTTCTGAGATCCAACCTTCTGTCACGTCGACGACTTCTGTAGGGCGCAAACAATCTGTATCATGGGTTTTTTTTTCAAAGGACGGTGTCCAGTTTTGAATGTGCGGAAGATTGTGCCAATCGGCCGTTTTAGATGTGGCCTGCACTAATGTGCAAGCGATAACCTGTAATCCCACCAGCGCTTGACGTCTGCCTTTCAACAAATAAGTTAGAACGAACATCACATAATGCAATTAATATTCATGACCCGCATGCCTGGCATTGGGTTGGGCATTGTGCGCTCAGTCGCTGACAGAAAGTAAACTTCCTGAGGAGAGAAGACAAAAAAATGAAAGAACAGTTACAAAAATACGCATTTTTATTCACCGTTTTAGGCCTTGCGTTTATGCATTTGACAGACACTTTTATCCAAAGTGACTTTCATTTGCATTCAAAGTGTAAATTTGTTCAGTTTATGCATTCCCTGGGAATCAAACCTGTGACCTTGACATCGCTAGCGCCACTATTTGAGCTACAAAAATGTCTGAAAGTTTAGAAGTTTAGTTTCAAGCATTTTGCATTTGTAATCATATATGAATATATCCGTGTCATCCTAGTGATGAGAGGTTTATAATGTGACCCCCACACTTGCCGATTGTTCCTGTGCCCCTGGAACTGAAAGTGATCTGTATTGTGACAGAGATTTATTGAGAACCTGCAATCATCAGAATTGTCTCTAATGATACTGAAATGTAGATGAATAACCCGTATGGAGCTCTAAACGCTAAGACGGTTACATAACCATTATCTTCATACAGTGCGATCAGAGGTGAACAAACCAAATTATCTGATAGGGTTTTCTGACATTGTGTGAATTAAAAGAAGAAAAAAAGAGTATGGCTACTGGTAAGGGTATTAACGTGAGAATTATTTTTATTTTTTATATATTTTGCATTTTCAAATTGACTTTACTATGTAGAATAGCTGTAAGGAAGGCCTATTCATATCCTCAAAACTCAATGTGTAGTTGCTTTATTATTTGATTATATGTAGGTTATTATGAAGAGATTTACCTTTTGTAGTGGATTTACATCTAATTTGTCCTCATAATATAAACTTTTTTTTTTTTTTTTTATATTTCTACACGTAGGCTGGATTTAAGCTATGAATGGATCGGTTGAATGATTGATTCACTGAGTCACTGAGAAAGAGTGAAAACTCTTGTCTCCACCTACTGGCGAAATAATGTAAACTTCAGAAAGATACGGAAAAATCCACACTACTAATGCACAGACTGACTCTTTAAAATTAACTTCTTTATCATGCTTTTTCTTCTTCTTTAGTAAAGCTATGATTTTTTTTCTCTGAATCTGATTTGTTAGCTTATATAATGTGAGTACAAAAGTGTTTCAGGGAATGTCTCGACTTCTAGGTAATTTTAGAGGCACTGTTCAGATGCGACACAAATTGTCCATTGGCACACACAATACAGCTTTTTCAAAATAGCACTTAAGAGTCCATAAAGATGGAACAGAAAATGACTCAATCTGAGCACATACTGTCCTCCACTGCAGTCTCTGGAAATATGAAATATTGCTCTTCTCATTAACTTTGAGAGGTCTAAATAACAGAGGATGACCTGCTAATCTCTCCTCTTCAGGCATCCGATCCATTATGCTGTATGAGCTGCTGTCAAGATCTTGGACATCCTAGAGATGGCGACACATGTTTCCACAGTTAATATGGCAGGACACAGAAATGTTATCAGTGTCGCAGCCATAATGTGGTGGGAAATGGACAGTGAAGGTTACAGATTAAAATCAAATGGATTTGATGACTCTTAGAGACACACGGAAACTTTTGCAATTTTGAACTTGAAAGAATAAAAGAAAGTTTGCCGTTTTGACAGTGACCTTCTGAAATGTTTACTCTCTGACGCTAATGCGGAGAAACAGTCTCGGCAGCTGAGCTTGAAAGGAAACTCAGCACATTTGGAGTGAAAAAAGATTATATCGCTCAACCATGAAATGTGAACTGAGAGGTGTTTTCTGGGTAGGACAGGATACAAGGTGATTTAACTCCCCAACTATTTCCCCACCGGCATTAAACACCTTTATAGCAGTTTGTGGTGTGCATGAGGATTGTTTCTGGAATGACATAACAGCACAGAGATTTATCAGTGAATACAGTGAGGAAGAATATTCTGTTCTGACTTTTATATTTTTTCAGTATTCATATCTCCATATTCACACACAGTACTGTTCATGCTTCTGATCAAACCCTGGATCAAAAGGAGCAGTAACAGCTGCTGTCAGTGTAAATAATGCATTCCCTGTTGGAGACGTGGACAGTGAATGGGTGCCGTCAGAATGAGAGTCCAAACGGCTGTTAAAAACATCACAATCCATAAGCTGCATGCTTATATTCAACAAGTTTATCATTAAGGTGTTTTTAACTTCAAATCGCTGCTTCCAGCTAAAATATGGCAGGAAACAATATCCATAACATTGCCTTCTCCGGTGAAAAATCATCTGAATCAGGAGAGAAATATGCACAGATCGAGTACTGTTGTGAAAACAGTTCTGAACAAATATTTCGGTGGGTTTTGATGTGAGAAGCCAACAGGAAATTTGTCTTTTTCACTGGAGGAAGGGTTATTATGGATTATTAAGCTTCCAAGAAAACCACAAAATATATCGGCCTCCGATATATTGCATATTTGTCATGGGCTTGGTGAGTAGACAGCCTGTGTTGAGCTCTACTACTGTCTAATTGAGCGTGATGTGAGGTGAAAGCGCAGACAGTTTGTTATCTTTACCGCTGCATGAACGCAAGGCATTGCCTCCTCTGCACATCAGAAGTATGAAAGCGATTTCTTGGCGAGACTGACATTAAATCTCATTCACCATAAAATACATGGCAACCATGTCAGAGACCTCGTCTCCATCCACCTCTCCATGACAGGAGATAAGAGGGCTTTAGCTTGAATTTCAAATTTAAGGCATTTGGTTGAGAGTATTTTTGTAAGTCTTCACAGTTTACAGAGCTCTATTAAAAGGATTAGTCTGAAACAGTCTCCTCTGTTTTTATGCCTGCTCAGGGTGGACTGGCTTTGAGCTGCGATGGCTGTGTCAGATCGACTGGTCACACAGAAAGACGTTATTCATGTGACAGTGTATGAAAGAACATGATGATGGGTCTTAAGGGGCTGTCAGGCAGATTGGCTTCACTTTCGGTACATGTGCTTGTTTTTTTTAGTGAACTCAGCTGAGATTACAAGGAATAGAAGTTTGTTTACGTCATGAAACTCTAAACCTGCAGCTTTCAGGTTTTGTACTGAAAAACTAAAATATTTACTTTGTCATTTTTAATTGTGTCAGGCTGTCATTTTGGATGTTGCATTATGCAAAAGCAAAGGTTTTCACTTACTGATGCAACCTGTAAAATAAAACGATATATAGGATTAACAATGTAGATTAATTTTCACAGCCATCTTTTATCATATTTACCAAGGGTGCCGATATTTTTGGCCATGACTGTTTATATATATGTATATGTATATATGTGTATAGCTTTCCTGTAGCTCAAATAATAGAGCATGGCGCTAGCAACGCCAAGGTCATGGGTTCGATTCCCAGGGAAAGCAAGAGCTGATAAAAATGTTAAAACTGTAACTTGAATGCGATGTAAGTCGCTTTGGATAAAAGTGTCTGCTAAATGCATAAATGTATATATATGTGTGTGTGTGTGTGTGTGTGTAAACTATGCTGACTTTAAATGTATTACAATTTTATTGACATTAAATGTATTACTAATAAAACATTAAAAATATTATTTAAAATTATATAATAATGTACGTGTGTCTGTGAATATAACTTGTATAATTTATATAATAAAAATAATAATTATTATTATTATTATTATTAAATAATTTTATTAAATATATTATACATTTTAAATAATATTTAATGCAGTATTATAATGCTTAAAGTTGCAGTCAGTTTTATCTTCATAATTTTGTACACCTAAAATGATTGAAAATAGTTTTTTTTTTTTTTTTTTATTACAGCCAGTCATCTAAGTATTTGCATAACATAAAATTATTTAAATGAGCATAATTGAATTTAAAGTGATAGTTCACCTTCATTTTCTGATCCTCATTGACTTGCATAGTGTTTTTTCCATATCTGGAAGTCAGTTGGGACTGAAGGTGAACTATCTTTTTAAATTTAAGTTAATTATGCGAGTTAAAGATTTTAACATTTGTTGAATAGTAGGTCTTTTATTTAAATAATGTCTAGTGTCTTTTATTTTGAATGGCTTTTTTTCAGCGTGCATTAGTTTTTCCATGTGCACCTGTTGGATAGTTTGCCATTGTCTTTCTTTCTTTTTGTTTTTTTCTGATGAGTGTTTAACATGACTGATACTTTGTGATACTTTGTATGTCATAATAATAGATATTAGTGTAGTCAGGTGAAGTCTTACATTTCATCTGTAAAAGCTAAAGTTACATCATGCCCCCATATAAAACTATTCTGTCTGAATGTAGGGCTGTAACTGTCTGTCCAAAGCTTGTGAACTTAAACACTATATGCCATTTATTGCAATGCCTTCACTTATTCTGAAAACAACTATAATGATACATGCACTTTGCATAAATCACAAGTTACCAGAAGTGAATTTCCATTGAATATTGTCATTTAGCATGACGGTTTGAACCTGCAGCATTTGAACTGTCTACTGTGAATGAATAACATCTTTTAACACAATAATTCGCAATTGTCTTTGTGTTGCTTTGAGATCCGCGTGTGGGTGACCACAAGCACATCCGCATCCAATTTGAAATGTCGCCTCTATAAAACATGAGCAGTAATAGTCAGAATAAATGGCAAACCCGGAGAGTGTAGGATGTAAATAACAGCCTGGTTTCACGTCTGGTTCTTGTATTGAATGTTGTCTGACAAATGGCTGTCACTCCACATGCAGTGTTAGACTGTGATGGGTCATGACTCATGACATGAGAAGCATGAGGAGGACATGTGTTTTCATTTGCCATTTGGCTGTTTATTATATGTGTTTCATCAACTATGGCCACTTTTAAGTCTCCGGGATTGACTTTTATTAAAACAAATTTTATTTTTCCCAGTGTTATGAAGGGCGCATTAATGCTGTCTGGGACACTTTATTTCTTTTTGCTAATTTTCAGATGCCTTTTATGTATAGATTTTTTATCCTTGACACTATATTGAGATTTTTGATCTTTGTTTTTTTTTTTAAGGCTTATTAAATCTGTTTTTCATGATCACTGATTCTCATAATCTTTTCAATTTTAAGTATGAAAATCAAATGATCAAAATATTTTAAATATTTCAATATTTTAAGTCTTTAAAATAGTGATCATTTAAATAAAAATGAATAAACTATTTCAATATTTATTGATTTTTTTTATTGATTTTTTTTTAACTGTAATTTTGTCAAATTATGCAAAATAAACATGCTAGCTATGAAATTAACCTTGACATTTTACATTTAATAAAAAAAAAACATTGTCATTGCCACTGCATGATGAAAGTCATTCATACCATCCTGACAGGAAAGTGTTCTAAATGCAGTATATAAAAAAAAGTAATAAATTATTGAGTAATAAATAAAAATAAGATTATGCGTTTCTTGGTGTATGTGTGTTTTTGGCATATTCATACCCATTTATAATGGAACACTTTATTTTTTTTAATAAATCCAAGTCTGAGAAGCTTCGGGACCTTTATATTCACCTTGTCATATTTATTCATGATGATAAATAAGATGATATTATGTTTAATTTTAAGCCCTCTGTCCCAAGGATGAGTTTCCATCTTCACTATTCCAGCCCTGACACTCTAATATAGTTGGCTGAACATCTCAATATTATAATAACTCTCTAGGTTCAGATTAGTTTTCTTTGGTAATATTTCATTCCAGTATTAAATGGAATAAGAGTCATTCAGCTGAATCACTTGTAATATCATGGGATCTAGTTGCCTAGTTATTGACTGAAATGCCTACAATATATTAACCATTCCCAGTACAGTCAACTGCTGTTATGTCATTTTTAGCATACACAAGGTCAATAATTTAACCTGAATGATTTCATATCCCATTTTTATGGTTTTATAATTGGCCCGCTGTGAACAGGAGGCAGAACTATGTCTGTATTGAGGCAGTTTCACGTGAATAGACTGTCTCACAAACAAACAGACCATTTCAGAATCAAAGGAATGCAAATGAAGTCGAGTAAATCGCAAGATAGGGAACGCCATGTTAACTTTTGATCATTTTGTACCATATCAAAGCAGCTTCAGTGCCAGCTTCATAAAGTGTTTGCACCTGTCCTCTTTCAATTCTTTGATTCATATTTCACCACAGCTCTGCAACTTAAAGCCAGTAAAAGCCTCCAGGTTTGCTTTCATTGCAATTCACGTCGGCCCGTTCCCTGTAAATAAACCGGCTCTGCATTTAGGGACGTTACACCACACTTCTCATCATGCAGAAATTCATTTTGTGCTATCACAATGAAAAATCATAAGCCATGGGTGACAGAAAAGAGGCAGCTTTTTAAATAAAGCCAAGCGACAGCCTCATAAAGTGGGGGAGACATTCCCGATAGGAGAAGTAAACGTGTGGTGAGAGCGGCAGCATGTCAGCCTGTCAGCTGTTACGCCTGTGGACACTTTTCAGAAAGTCAGAAGGGTGGCCTTATCTTATGGCGTTTAAGAAGGTCTATTAGAGGTTATCCATTCTAGCATGAAACATGCATACGAAGCAGTACTAATATAGGCCTATAAACTCTAGCCTATGCTAGTTTGAATTAAAAGCTCAGCAGAGGCTCACTTTCTTATTCCAATATAATATAATTCTAAAAACGCCTGTAAATATTTAAAAAAAAAAAATTCTTTTTCCACGCCCCTGATGAAAAACACATGCTGAATTCGAAGTGGTAAACATAATAAAAGTAAAATATACAACTCAGAATATACCAACAATTTTTAACAGATCTTTCTATGATATAATAAGAGTAATATCATGCTAGTGTGCGAATTAGCCTTTTTCACACGCAACTACGTCACGCAGGGTAAACCTATTTCTGCAACAGCTATCAGCGAATGACGTTCTAGCGACGCCACGTTTGTGTTGTAAAATATGTTGCCACACATTTCATTTAAGTGTGAGTTTAAGTGGAATTTCGGGTTTATTATAATGAGAATATCATTATTTAGCCTACTTACTCTCATGTACAGTATGAATGTCATTCCTCTGTTGAATATTAAAGGTAACACAAAAGGATATCAATACTGTAATGAAAGCGAAGAACGATCTGTTCATAATATGCAAAAGCGCCATAAAAGTTTCATGAATGTATATGAGCAATGTGCTATATTACAAGTCATTTAGAGAAATACGATAGCTCTGTTTAGTGAAAAGTCTGAAATTATTCACTTCCACGCCTGTGAGCAATGAACCACTGCGACGGAATCATTTGAATCATTAAAAAGATTTGGGAAAATGAATGATTCATTTATGAATCGGTTGCTTCTATCATTAATCATGAATGTGCCGAAGTGTCTTTTTTTGTGGAGCCTGACAGACCCATGTCCTCATAAATTCTGATTAAATCTAACTTTCATTGATTTTATTCTTGATATTGTTATAAAAAACACTGAGTTGAAAGTTCGAGAACCAGTTCAGTTTGATTCATGAATGAGTCATTTAGACCGGTTTTCTGAACTGGATCATGTGATTCAGTAAAAAGAACGATTTATTCACGAATCAGACATCTAGTTTTCTCATTAGCTAATCATCAATGTGCCTTTTTTTGGAGATGTTCATCCTTTGTCCACGTTCATGATATTGATATCATGCTTGATAGAATTTTAGAACAATCCGAGTGAAATAATACCTGCTAAGAATAGCAGAAGCCGTTTATTTAGCAGTCACTCTGCTACAGAGGAATAGTGATGCTCCTGCCGTCATGCACATGTTGCATTGTGCTGATATGCAGTGAGGTGTGTACTGCTCATTGAGGTGGGAAATACATATTAGCCATGCAAAACACATAAATGCAAGCACACAGACTGTACGGCTGTTTTATTAATGAGTTTTTGCACTAATGTATGGCGCTTCCTGTTTGCCTTGTCCTGACGGTGTTGAACACTTGTCTTTGGAGCAGGAATTTATTTGACCTTTCATTAATGAAGAATGTAGTTTCAATGAGGTTTTCGAACCAAATGTCAAAGATCAATTGCTTATTCATGTTGCCCATGAATCAAAAGATGAGTTTATGTGGATTATCCCATTTGAAAGTGAAATAATTTCAAATAACCTGCTTGTAACAACATCATTGCCAGCAGATCAAGGGCAAGGACTGTTAATATTCTGTTAAGCTGTCACAGAAAATGCCATTATATGATGGATAGGTCAATTAGGGAGAGAATCTGTATGCAAGATGTGTCAATAGAAAGGACGTTTTATCTGAATATATCCTCGGAGAGGTGGGCTATTAAGTCTATTTTGAATTACTCAGAGGATGTGTGGGATTTCTGCTGACTTGCAGGAGGGATTCTTGGTGATGTTTATTGAATAAGTCCCGCAACGTCAGCATTATTCAATAACTCGTTGTTGTAGTGGGTTTTCAACCTTTACAGACCCAGTGACCCCCTGCCCGGTATAAAAAGCTAGATTTCATTTGTAACGTGTTTATAATTGAAAGCATTAAAAGTTGAGTGTGATATTTCTGTACCGGCACCAAACGAGTGCAAAAATAATAATGTGAAAGCAGTTAAGCTTTGTCTCTTGCAGTGGTCAAGCCAAAAACCAGAGGGGCAATGTCACACATCTTGGTCAGAGAGAGCGAGACCCATTTCTCATTGTTTGGCCAAAGGCTATTGCAGAGTGAAGCAGGCATGTGACATTAAAGAGAAATGAAAGGCCAACATACTGCCAATAAAAATGTAAAAATAATTGTTTGCCTCAGTGCTGATTCAATTACATTTCTCTCACTCTCACTGTAATTTTTATACTTTATGCACACACATAGTTTCACTCAGTGTTTCTATTTGGCTAAAAGAATGTTACAGCATTTAAATAATCAAATGCTGTTGTGTTTCCAAATTTACCTCCCTAATTTGAATGTACAATTTCACTCTCTGTGAATCTCTGTCATTTTACTTTCACAGCTCGTTTTCAGTTACAAACTAAATGGCATTACCTTTTTAGATGCCCAAAGACCATCGTTATTTGCATGCCTGATTATTTTGAGCAGGTGCAAAGATGCCACATGGCTTCTCAAAGATGAAACAAACATGGACTAATTTTCGTTTCCTTGGCTTATTGTGCACAACATAAATCAGCCAAATGTTTTTTGAGCTGTATGATTAAGGTTCTTTCAAACCATCTAAAAAACCGCAACATTTAGAAAGCTTCATCTTTGCAGCTGATGTCAAGTGAAGTACAAACTGTGAATGATAGAGTTTAGTTGAAGATGGTAAATTAGCGAGATTAGGAACCCAGTGCATGGTGTTGAGCTGCATGCAGTGCACACGTTCCCTCTACAGGAAGCATCTTACCTCAGATACAAGCTGAGCAGAAAGGGAGGTTTTAGTCTCTTTATGAATCGCTTCTAAATAGTCAATAAATGTTGCCATTTTCCTTTTTTGAGTCATTAAAATGAGTTTTGGAAAAGATATTGAAAGGAATAGCCCCCCCAAAAATTAAACTTTGCTGAAAATGTACTCGCCCTCAGGCCATCCAAGATATAGATGAGTTTGTTTCTTCATCAAAACAGATTTGGAGATATTTGGCATCACTTGCTCAATGGATTCTCTGTAGTGAATGGGTGCCATCAGAATGAGAGTCCAAACAGCCGATAAAAGCATTGTGATAATCCACAAAACTCCAGTCCATCAATTAACATCTTGTTAAGTGAAAAGCTGCATGTTTGTAAGAAACAAATCCATCATTAAGATGTTTTTAACTTCAAACTGTTCAAAAGTCTTTTGTCTAAATCAGGAGAGAACTATGCACAGCTCAAACAATGTTTACAAGCAAAAACAGTTCTAGACCAATATGCTGGTGTATTTTAATGTGAAAAGACAAACGGGATAGACATTTTCACTGTGTTAATATGGAATGGCATTTTGATGGTTAAAAGTTAAAATGCCTGATGAATATGTATATTATAAACACACGTGGATTATTTGTGTTGATGGCGCAGTGGATAAGACACATGCCTTTGGTGTGAGAGACCCGGGTTCGAATCCACTGTGAGACACCAATGTGTCCCTGAGCAAGACACTTAACCCCTAGTTGCTCTAGAGGCGTGCGACCTCTGACATATATAGCAATTGTAAGTCGCTTTGGATAAAAGCGTCAGCTAAATTAATAAATGTAAATGTAAATTTGTGGATTACTTTGATGTTTTAGCAGCTGTTTGGACTCTGACGGCACCCATTTACTGCAGAGGATTAATTGGTGAGTAGGTAATGTACTGCTAAATTTCTCCAAATCTGTTTCCATAAAAAAACAAACTCATCTACATCTCCGATGGCCTGAGGGTGAGTGAATTTTCATCAAATTTTCATTTTTAGTTGAACTGTTCCTTTAAAGAAAAAATCCTATTGGTACACTATTCCTTTAAAAAATGAATGTGCCTGGAATGTTGTCACTTTGAAAGTCCTGTTGAGCAAACAGAAGATGTCCTACAGTTCACTGAAGTAACTTTGATGAATTTAAAATGGGTGTAGTGGTAGAACTGGTTATGTTTGTCAGATTCTTTTTCTCCAGACCTTTTCCACTTCATTTTTCTTTGAAATACCATGCCTCCCATAATGCAGAGCTTTTTCAACCTTCTTCTTGCACTTCCTTATGTTTTCGGGAGTAACAGCCAGCTGTTAGGATGAAGTGACAAGATTGAAATCCCCTGAAATTTGTGTGCGAGAACTCCCGCGGCAGGTAATGTGACTGCACGTCCCATGTGTATTTATAGTAATATGTCCTGCATGACACCTGCTGTTTTCTACAAAACCTTCCTCTCATTTGCTGTTCTTCCTTATCCTTCTTTTAGTGTACACAAAATGAAATCTAACCAGCTGAGAGTACCGTAAAGCCATATTTTTGTCCAATTTTCCAGTTCAAGTAACTAATACTCCTTAAAACAAGACCAATTTACTCAAATAGCAACTCTGCATAAAATATTAAGACTTGCTTTCAGAAAATGTATCTGCAATACAAATGTATTTTGTCTTACTGTACTGGTAGATTTTTTACTTATATAAAAAAGTGAAAAAGAAGTGAAAAAGACTGTCAGTGCAGTAGGACAAAATCCATTTATATTCATGATACATCTATGAAAACAAGTCTTAATGTCGTATGCAAAGTTGCTTCTCAAGTAAATGCATCTTATTTTAGGGATTTTTAGATATTTTATAGAAAACAAGTAAACAAGACTAATTAAAAACTCCAAGAGTGTTGACATGAGCGGCGCTTGGATTTCTCAATGTTTTTACTGCTAGTCTATGATTTTTAGTGAATCTGTTTCGCTGTAATAGTTACACCAATAGGTCGCAAGAAGTGACCGTCTTTGAGAGTGAATCATTGGCTCGTTAATTCAGCCAATGTGATAGAAGCAGATTTGTTCAGGAACTAATTTTTGAATCATGGATTCAACCGATCCATTTAAAAACATGTGGCAATGTTTTTTTTTAGGGTGACCATATGAGTTCTCTTTTCCCCTGGACTAAATTGCCAAAAATGTCCAGGTTTTGGCTTTGTTTTCCTATTGTTTGCATACTTAGCCTACTACTGAAGGTAATGAGTTTGGCCAATAGCTTGCAGGCATTGTACCAAATTGACCAATCGTGGTGTGTGAGAAGGTGGGATCTACAGAAAACTGTGAAAGCAATGCAAACACATGTACATATAATGTACAAGGACTGTGGAGAGCAAGTCAGTATGAAAACAAAACCTGGACATTTTAGGCAATTTAGAAAACCCGGTCACTATAAACAGGCATATGATCACCCTAATAAAATTAACCACTGAGTACAGCAGGATGAAGTATTCCTGTAGGCCAAAATCCAGAAACGAGTTAGCATTTAAGAACTTACAGTTCCATCACCCAGTCAATCGTTTTTTAAAAGGATTTTTGTTTAAATGCCTGAAATAAGATTGAACTAACAATAAGAGAACAACAAAAGCAAAACACAATGGTTTTTCTGAAAAGTAGGCTACTTGTAGTGAAACGGATTTGACTATCAATCAAAAAAGAACATATGGATAAACCGAAGCTGTTGCATTGGATCTCTGACAAAGTTACTCTAGCACACAGTCACTAAAGACAACAGCTGCGCACCCCACCACTGCTGATATTTCACTGGCAGATGAACTCACTGACTTGAAACAATGAGCTTGCCATCAAACCTTACAATACACCAAAAAAATTAATAAAATAATGTATGCTTCAGCTTTCCAGATGTGTGCATCTACTGTTAAGAAAGTGAAAACTCTCAAAGCAGTTTTCAGATTTTGCCCCCAAATCTCCATGCATGAAGCAACTGTCTCCTGCAGTCTTGTTAAAGAACAATGTTACCGCCAGTGCTTTGGAAAACAAAGTCAAGGCTGAACGATTACTGTCTGACTTTGTTTATTTTGTAATCGAGTTCCAGGAAATTCTTGGTTATTGGAAAATCTGGTCTCTCTTTATATTGTAGCCTATGTCAGATTTATAGCTAAACCTGTGCTCATGCCATATTAAAAAAATAAAATAAAATAATCATTGGTTTTTCCAGTTCCTGTCTGTTTTAACTTAAAAAATACTTCATATTTTACCCTATTCTTTATAAAAAATATAAATCTACGACAGTTTTGTGAATGTGCAGCTCTAACTACATTTTTGAAGTCGTTTTTGTATTTTGATAAAAAAAATAGGCCTATCCAGACTACATTAAAAAAGTATTTGGTTTGGTATCACGTTCTATATTTGCTATTAATAACATTTTAAATTTTTCGTTCATAACTCTAGCCAGTTGTTCAAGCCTGAAAAAGGTTACTGTGGGTTTCCATTAAAATGCTAATCAATTGCACAGGGGCTATTTATAATAATTACAGTTTGAACTAAAAAATAAAAACCTAACTTGGCCAACCCTTACGTTTCCATAAGCCTTTTTAAACCGTTATGATCAAGATCATAATCCCAGTCCATAACCAATTAAGTTTGTACAAGACATCACGCCTCTATACGTTCAATCCGGAAGACACGCCCACAACGAACTTGTGCACCGGCGGCACAAAGCGATTGGCCAAGACGCGCTGTCAATCACGGATCTCTGCCATTCCTTCCGTTCCGCCAACGAGACTTTACACAGATGTGTTTCAAGCGTGATCAGTTGAGGCGGTGGGACTCCGTTCGCGCAGTGGGATCAACTTCTTTCAGAGGATCTACCGTCTACTAATCGGACACTTTGAGTTCAATGTAACAGGTATCATAAGCAGCGTAGCTCAAGGTGATCGGGGAGTTACTTTGTAGCAGAATTGAACACATTTAGACGGGGTTTTAAACGCAGAAGAAAATGCCTGTAGCTTCTCTCCTGCCTTTCACGGCCACTCCGAATAGGAAGTCCGCCAGCCCGACCTCCTTCAGGCTCACGGAGAAATTCATCCTGCTTTTAGTGTTCAGCGCCTTCATCACCCTGTGTTTCGGAGCTATCTTCTTCCTGCCGGATTCCTCAAAGCTCCTCAGCGGAGTTTTCTTCCGCTCGTCGTCGGTGGAGGCAGAGACGCGCGCAGGTACGGTCAGTGACACGAGCACCGGCACGGGCAAGGATGAGAAGATCCTGGCCAAGATCAGAAAAGACCACGAAAAGGCGCTGATTGAGGCCAAGGACACCCTACAGAAACGGCCGGACGAGATCAAGCAGGACATCGACAGCGACAAAGCGAAACTTGTGCAGAGCGGACAGGGGAAAGGAGCGAAAGGTGACAGTTTGCCGTTCGTCCAGTACGCGCGGCCGCCTGGAGCAACAGGGCACGAACCCGTCGACCCTGACGCTAAAGAGAAAAGAGCCAAGATTAAAGAGGTATTGTGTGTTTTTATTAGATATCCTCCTGCGGTTTGCTCAGACTCTCGAAAGAAAGCACGTCAGATATTGTTGTGAAAATAACTTTCCCCGTGTAAACTTAGCGAAACCAAGTGCTGTTATTAGTTTACTGTCACTACTAGTGACCAGAGAACAGAACGAGAGGAGTGTTGACAGAGTGCGTTTCCTCATGAGGAAAATGCAGTGTTGTAACACGATAGATAAGTAGACGTGTTGTTGTGGAACCTGTATGGTCCGACAGCTCAGTTGACGGACAAGAAACTCCTGTCTCTCTCAGAAGAACGCGCCTCTCATTTATTGTGTCGGACATTCACCGAACAGTTTGTTCAAAACTGACTGACAGTATTTATCAGTATTCCTCCTTTTTTCACTCAGTATTTTAGTCAAAATTCGTCAGAACACCCCCCCCCCCCAGTCAGTTTTCACTATATTTCAGAAAGCAGTGCCTGTCAATAGGTACTTCAGACAGTGTTCCCCTCTCTTCAGTCTCTATTTCAGTCAGCATTCCTTGTTTTTCAGTATTCGAGTCAGTTTTTAGCACTTTAGACAGTGATGCCTTCTTTTTCAGTCAGTGTTGCAGTCTGTGTACCCAGTTTTCAGTACTCTACTCCAGTCAGTATTCAGTATATATATATTTTTTAGCATTTCAGTCAATATTTGCTATAGCTAGGAGTGTTTCCTGTATTTCAGTCAGTATTTACATGATTTTAGTCAGTATTCTCTGCTTTTTTTCAGTTTATATTTTAGGCAGTTTTTATTTTTTTCAAGATTTCTGTCAGTATTTCAGTTTACAGTCCCTGTTTCACGTTTTTATTTCATTTTTTCAGTATTACCTGTATTTCTGTAGCTGATTTTCAGTATTTAAGCGACAATTTTCAGTATATTAATGAGTAAGCGTGCCTATATTTCAGTAAGTATAAAAGTCTGTATTCCTGTCCTTTTTTTCAGTGTTTCAAGCTAGTGTTCATATTTACATTAACATCTGTCTATATTTCAATATACATTCATAGGGAATATACATTCACTCAGTATTTTAGTTTGAATTTCCGTGTTTTTTTTTTATTTCTTCAGTTAATCAGCGTTGCCTATACGTTCCTGTCAGCATTCCCTGTTTTTAGTCAATATTTATCTTAGTAGTCCTGTACTTAGTATTCCCTGTATGTCAGGCTGTTCAGTAATAATTGAGCTAGGGGTTTTTACGTGATAAGGGAAACCTTTTTGTTTATATGTAAACTGGGCAAATTATATCACAAGTCTAAGATGCGTCATCGATATCATGTTCCTGATATGTTAACAGTAGTGATAATAGTTAGCCAAAACCTATCTAGCTTATGATTACTGCAGTTACAAGGGCTCAGTAACTTATGCTGATATGCACTATTTAAGAGAATCCCTTTAAGTTTTGATGGTGATATGGCCCTTTTCATATCAGTCGATATCGATAATTATCACAATAAATGTAAAATCTTTATTTCTTTCAAGTTTAAAGCCAGATGTTTGCTCCAAAGTGAAAGTTGTAGAAACCAGATTTTCTTTAACAAAATAAATATCTAAATAAAAAAAATGCATTTCTTTCGTTTCTGCATGGTTTAATGAGTGATACTGTTTCAAATCAAGAAACAGGTTTGGGTTGCCTGATAATAATAATATAACTTTTTTGTCTCTTAGAAATGCACATTTGATGGTAGCTTGAGTTAGGATGCAGAGGTACATTTTTGTTCATTATCAAAATCAGTAACGCATGTAAAAAGTGTAGCAACCTCAGTTTTATATGGTTACATTTATTCTGACCAAGTTTTTATTTTATTTTTTTTATTAAGCATTGGTCTCCCATAGTAGCATACATTTAAATCATGATGTTAAACAGTTAAAACCACACACATAGCACCTCAATACCATGGTAAAATATAACTATATAGTTTGTAGGTAGCCTATTTGTATGAAAAACAGTAGTCTAAAAACTTTCAAATGCACACATGCGATAGCTTAGCTTAAAATTCAGTGTGAATATCCCACATTTCTGCCACAATACCAGTACAGTGAGTGTTACTAACGTTACAGTAAATCCATGGTAAATAATGGCGACGTGTAGATTGAAAAGCCTTCTGTCTCATTGCACACAGTGTTTCTCCTGATTTGTGTTCTTCGCTGAATTCAAGTGCTTCACACTGGATCTCACAGCCCTGCTTGGTGTTCGCATGACCGAGTAAACGCATCTGCTGTAGTGAGCTCGTGCTGCGCGGCAGTTTGAACTTTGATCCGAGCGGATAAACAGTCCATGTGGCGCGATTCTTGTTTGGAACAATGTTGATTTGATTTGTTCACCAGTCTTTTTTGAAATTACATTTGCAAAATACACCAAAATTGTAGGCTAATTGATATCACTGTCGATTATATTCTGTATTTTACCAGAGATTGCCTTGAAAACAACAGTAATATTTTTTGTTGTATGTATAGTGGTAGAGATGCCTCGATCAGGTTGAGTTGAGCTTATCTCCATGTCTTGGTTGAGGTGACCTGTTAAAGCGTTAACTATGAGCTTGTAAAGGAGCATAAACAAGGCTGTCATTTCTTGTTTCTGTCAGGATGGTGCATTTAGAGCATGTCAGGCCAGTCTAATAATCCCTCAGTATGAGTCGAATGTAGACTTCGCATCAGCTTGATTAAATTAAATTTGCTATTGATTGAGACTCAGTTATTCCCATTTGAATCAGGCAAGTCCAGAGTAAAGATGCAGATGAAAACTGACAGCATGGTAAAGCTTTAAAATCGCCTTTCAGCTGGTATTGACCTTGTGTCCTTGCTTTTTTATGTAAGCAAATGGCAGATTTCTGGAATTCCTGCTAGTTTATCCTCCACAATGAGTCGCTACGTTTCAGTTATTTGCATAAGGAAATGGTGTCTGTGCTCCTACGGTGTCCTTCAAATTTACATTGTGTCACTTTGTAAGGCTAGTTTGTACTCTGAGATTTTACCCTACTCTTTCTTTTTGCTGGAGGGCTCGTTTTTGCTTAAGAAGTTTTGAGTATATTCAAGCATGTAACAAAAAGGCTGTTCCAGTCACACTTTATCTAAATGGCTAACAGTGGAAAACCTGTTGATAATACTGTTGCCCCTCAGAGTTAGTCCGCCAGAGTTGGATGAGTTTTAATTCCAGGATTAAACCGTTATAAAGTTAAGCACATTAGTGCATGCGGAAGACTCCACGTTCCTCTCCGAGACTATTGGTGTTCCTGCGGATCTGACAAGTCCCTCATCTCTCCTGCTTAATGCAGCGGCTCAGCATGAGAACAGTGATAATTCACCCCTGAATAGCGGGATTTCATCCATTGATCGCTGGCATGACGGAAACAAACAGTCACAGCTGGACCCTGTGGGGTCTCACTTGTCAGACTCGGCTGCGGGCGCTCTGTCTCGGCCCGCCAGACACTCTGACCTTTGAGGAGCTGAATTGCCTTAGAAAATAAATTGATCTTAAGGTTATAAAGTAAAAATGGTTCTGTGAGGTTCTTTTTTTTTCTTGCTTTTATAACTAAAAGCTGGAAACTCCTAAAAATGGATAGGTCACAGACAGTGACATTTACAGGGCTGTTTTTGCATATGTTTTTGATTTTTTTCATATATAATAGGAATGCATATTTCTTTGACCAATAATGTTAATGAAAGAAAACTGATTAATCATTACTGATATTAAATTTCATATTTAGTTATGTAAATATTTAATAAATAAATACTGATATTCTCAAATATGTAATTACTAATAAATAAATATTGATAAATCTATTTATTTCAGTTACACTACCATTTAAAAGTTTTGGATCGGTAAGATTTAGCCTATTTTTAAAGAAATTATTACTTTATTTGCTCTGCAAGGATGCATTACTTGATCAAAAATGACAGCAAAGATCTATTTTAAATAAATGCTTTTTTTTTTTTTTTTTTCAAATTTCTATTCGTCAAAGAATCTTGAAAGAAAATGTCACTGTATCCACAAAAATATTAAGCAACATAACCAATTTTAACATTAAAGGGTTAGTTCACCCAAAAATGACAATTTTGTCTTTAATTACTCACCCTCATTTTGTTCCATACCCGGAAGACCTTCATTCATCTTCTGAACACAAATTAAGATATTTTTGATGATTTCTGAGAGCTCTCTGACCCTCCATAGACAGCAACGCAACTGCAATGTTCCCAGGTCCATTGTGGGGAAGGCCTAATGGTTAGAGAGTTGGACTCGTAATCGAAAGGTTGCGAGTTCGAGCCCCCGGCCGGCAGGAATTGTAGGTGGAGGGAATGTCCAGCGCTCTCTCCACCCTCAATACCACGACTGAGGTGCCCTTGAGCAAGGCACCGAACCCCCAACTGCTCCCCGGGCGCCGCAGCATGGCTGCCCACTGCTCCGGGTGTGTGTTCACGGTGTGTGTGTGTGCATTTGTTCACTACTCACTGCTGTGTGTGTGCACTTGGATGGGTTAAACGCAGAGCACCAATTTCGAGTATGGGTCACCATACTTGACAATACGTCACGACTTTAAGAATGATTTCTGAAGGCTTATGTGACACCGAAGACTGGAGTAATGATGCTGAAAGTTCAGTTTTGTCATCACAGGAATAAATGACTTCTTAAAATATATTAAAATAGAAAATATTTTTTTGTTAAAAATATTTCACAATGTTACTGTTTTACTGTATTTTTGATCTAATAAATGCAGACTTGGTGGGCATACGAGACTCTTTTTTTTTAAAAAACATTGAAAAATCTTACTGACCCCAGAGTTTAAACAGAGTTTATTTAATATTTCTCTTTATTTAAATTGCTGTTCTTAAACAATTGTTATTATCAGAAAATTATCAACAGTCTTTTAATCCGAAGCAAGGCTAGACCATAATGTAATTAAAAAAATTTGACTTAAGTGCTCCAAACCGGACCTTAAATATTCCCCACTACGTGTATTTGCTCATGGCTCTTTAGCTATACTTGGAATACAAATGCAATATGTTTGCATTTATGGCTTCTCACTTGCACCTGTAATGCTCTCCCTTGAGCGTGACTGCTGCAGGAAGTGCTCGCATCGCACACCCATCTGGGCTCTGAGCTCCTCTCATTCATTATAGATGACAGAGCTCTCCAGTCGCTCAGACCTCATTCCTCTCACCATTAATTATGCACAATTCAAGCTAATAAGAGAAATTAATTCTCATTGAGACATTCACAGGTTATCGATGTTTGGGGCAATGTAGTAAAAATGTATACAAATTAATTTTTAAATGTACATATGGTGACAGAGAGAGCTGAGAGTGATGGATTCAACCTAGTGGGCATTTAGAAAGAGTGAAAGGTTCATACCTCATACAGGGTGCATGAACTTAACTTTTTTTTGCTTGTCAGATTATACAGTGTAACTGAGATCTTGGATGAAAGGCAGACTGTGACACCAGTTGTCTTTTATGTCAGATTATGCAATATAGAACCTTTCACAAAATAACTTAAAAACATTCATTTTCAATGACAACTTCCATTGCCTTATGAGACCGTGACCACTGGCAACAAGATGTGAGCATGTAAACACATTTATTTGATTTAATCATTGCATGCCACATTAACTGCTCCAAAACTACTGATTCTGCACTCTCACAGGGCATGACGCATACTTTTTTCCCATGGTGCACATGTGAGTTTAAACATTTTAGAAGTGCATTAAAAAAAACTTTAGGTACACAATGATAATTGATGAAATAATGTGTAGCTGAAATGAGAAGATTGTGTTGATACTAGTAAAATCTGTTGAGTAATTGTGACGTCACGGGGAAGCCAAAAAAGATGATACAAAAGATTGAATTTATTTAAATGCCAGATAAAGTAAATTGTGTAATTAAAATACCAATATTAAGGAGGAAACAAGAATTTATGTATATTGCTGGTCAGGAGTTTTAATTATAAATATTATAATATTATTATATTATTGCTGACTGTAACTATTGTCTACAATATAATCACAAAGTAAACATAATTAATCAACACCATTCAATCATAAGCAATCACTTGACATATTTTACAGTTCGCAAACATCTTTAGTCTCAAATGGGAGTGAAATGCTTGCATTGGCGATATTAATATTTCAGGCCTGAAACTGGCAAACATCTCACAGTGTGCGCTTGACTTTAGGTAAATAAATATATCTGGTAGCTTTGAAGGTTCTGTAATATTGTAATTGTAAATCCATGTAAAATGACTACTTTGAATGGGCTTTGAATATCATAGGTTATTTTTGGCTCTTGAGTTATTCGGCCTTTTTTTTTTGCGCAAGCATCTGAACACGCAACATGAAGAGCTTACAGCGTTTCTCTTGTATCTCTGATGTTTTCTCCTTTTGGTCACCGCTTTTATTCCAGGTCTGTTTGTTTTCCCTCTATCATATAGTGACTTTCCTCCCGAAAGCTGAAGTGCTTGGACACTAAATAATTCAGCTGGCTTTCTTTCATTTTACTATTTGTGAATAAGGCATGCTCTTAGAGGTAGAATCTACTGATGGAAAGGAGAGCGAGATCTTTCGGTCTTTCGCAACATTCCTGCACCCTTTTACAACTACTCCTGTGATCAGTGTAGATTGTCTGGAGACCTAAACCAGCCTTTGGATTATTTAGGTCAATCTCGCTTTAGCCAGAAGCAGCCCAACTGACCTTAGGTTCTGAGAAATGTAATGTATGCCCCCGAGCAATAGCTCCGCTGCTACAGGCATAGTTAGTCCCCAGACAGATTTGTCTTTTTCACTCTTCATTTTTGGCTAGAATATTTTCTCCAGTGGCCAGAATTCTGGATCTTTGTTATATTATGGTGTTTTAGGATAATGGATAGTGAGGAAAAAAAAAACTAGATTATGAATGCAAAATTCAACACATAAGAGCAGCGTTATCTTCAGTGGCTTTAAATGGCATATCTGATATGTTGCTAGGATCCATGATGTTTTGCTTTTGTTGTATGAATTGCACGCTCTCTTCTACGCTAAAGCACAGATTAGATTTGGCAGATTAAAATGCATGTGGAATGGTAACACGAGGGAGTTTCGGTTATTGTTTTCAGCGAGCATTGGGCCACTTGTGCTGCAGTTGTGAATGCTTGGTTTTCCAGTAATTGAATACTCCAAAAGCAGAGTCCAATGCTGATTAGAAGAGCAATAAACATCTGCCCAGACAAGCATGCATTGATCAGGAGATGCACGAGAACAGTGAATCTATGAGATCAATAATAACTGAACATGATATAATCAACAATGCGTTTTAGTTTAGATTAGTTGAGTCTTGGCAGTCTATGCATGAAGGATTTCTGTCAGTGAAAAATGCTTTTCATGCATTTACTTGAATTTTACTGTTTTATTCATTGTCAATCGTGGCAGTTGTCATTAAACTATACTTCATAATTGCATGCAGTCTAATCAAACAGATTTACTTTTTCTATAAACCTTGATTAGAACTTTAAATCATATGCAACGCAAGTAATTAAATTTAGCTTTATTACTTCACTATTTATAGGACAATTGATTTGTTGCTCAGAAGTGAGCGTGTGTTAACATTTGGTTTGTGGTTTGGTAACTCTTTAATCTGTTTTGCTGGTTTGAAACTAAAAATAAATGTGTGTGTGTGTGTGTGCTTTACTACTGTTCAAAAGTTTTAATGTTTTTGAAAAAAAGTTTAAAATGCTCACCAAAGCTGCGTTTTTAGTTGATCAAAAATGCAGTTGCAGTTCTATTTTAATACAATTGATTTATTTTTTCTCGTTTCAGCTGCATGTCTTCAGTGTCACATGATCCTTCAGAAATCATTCTAATATGTTCATTTGGTGCTCAATAAACATTTCTTATCAATGTTGAAATATTCTTATTCCATATTCTTTGATGAATAAAAAGTTCAGAACAGCATTTATTTGGAACAGACAACATCTCATAGCAATTTATACCATGTTTTGACAAATTGGTGTCTTATTTGTATGCATTTGTACAATGTCATTTGTCATTAGAAATATCTTGACTGTCACTATTTATTGCGTCCCTGCTGAATAAACGTGTTCATTTCTTATAAAGAAAAGTCCCAAACTTAAACGGTATAGAGTATAAAATGTATATTAACCCTTTAAACCACTGTAAAAAAAAATCAAAAGTTGAGAACTTAAGTTTAAGGCAACCAGCTTCAGGAGATTTGAGTTTTTTCAACTTGTTTTTATAGGAGATTTTTTAATTTTCTCAAGTTTTTGTTATATAAACTGAAAACAACAAGTTGAGAGAACTCAAAAATCTCCTGAAGCTGGTTGCCTTAAACTTAAGTTCTCAACTTATATTTTTTAGTGTATAATGTGTGCTGTAAAGTAGGGCTGCACGATTAATCAAAATAAAATCACGATCTCGATTCATACATAAATGCGATCTCATTTCTAAATGACGGCGATTCACTTCCGTGTATTTCCCTGCATTCAGATCATGCTGCATTCACGCGTTATTGGTCACACTCACACAATAACAAAACACTATTAATTCACCAATCCATCATAAATCTTGATCACTTTTCTCCTCTCCCTCATTGGCCACGTTCCGCTGTCACTCACGTGACGTGTAACAAGGCGGCAGACCTAAACGGAGTCAATAGGCGCGTTCGCAGAATGATCACCGTATGACATCAAAGTACCACGAGAGCGGTAAGAAAGCAGTTGGATCCTATGCATTCAAAACGCTCTTGCGGTACTTTGATGTTATACGGTGATCATTCTGCGCAGCGCTGCTTCAATGGGGCGTCAGCATCAACGCTTGACGGATGGCGTGTCTGAAGCTTGTTGCTGACCAGAGCCGCTGAGAAACAGAGTTGCGACATGCTTTGATCTCGCCGCCGCGCGGTCACGTGGTTCATGGAGCTCTCAATAGTTCCAAACAACTCCGCGCTGTCAATCGGGTCAGACAACAACAGCGGGTATACTTGCAGCATTTTCCGGCAAATATTAACACAAAACATCCATTGATTAATTCGTTTAATACACTGATAGTAGCATTTTGTCTGTGGCGTTTAATGGAAATAATATTAATGGGGTTTTCTTGTTTAACTATGGAGTAAAAACATAGTACATTGCAACACACAGGATAAGGCGGTTACATTTCTTTGTATGCAAAGCATAAATAGTGTAAACTGCTTAATAAATATTGGAGACTTGAGGCATGACTTTGTGTGTTTTTGTGATACACTTATTCCTGTGGATGTGTAGACCAATGATGAAATAAATTATGCTTATTTAAAGAGTATAAGAAATCTAATTGGTATGTAAAATGTGTTATTGTATTAATATATATTTCTTCATCTATGGTCATCTATTATTCACATTTTAATACAATATTATGTTAAAATATAAGATACAATATGCATACACAAGTGAATATCAATGAATGCTAGAAATGGTTTTAGCCATTTAAAAAAAAATCTAAAGACATCTTTTTCGCCACCATCTGACCAATTAATACTAGCACTTGCCTATTCTATTTATTTATATTTATTTAAAAAAAAATCATTGCTATGTGAACTGTGCTAGACTAACTGAGACTTGTCACAGCACTTTATTTTGTTGCTCTTTCGTTGGTCTGTTTGCTTCTACATTGTAAGTCGCTTTGGATAAAAGCTTTGCAAGTTTTGCAAATACTTCAAAATAAAAAAGGCAACCAACTGTATTCATCAAAATATTTTATTATATAATATATCCACGTTATCTAACTGCAAATATAGCATATACTGCCTATTATCTAAAAATAAACATGAACTATAACGCGTTTCATAAAATACAAGTACTGGTCAGATTTCCGAGAGGTAAACTAATGCGTTATAATGGCAAAAAATGCTGTAATTTCCTCAACTTTCTGGCGACTGTGTTTGAGAAGCACTGAAATGAATGGGCTTCAATGCTGAAACTATCGGTTGTTTGGAACTATTGGCTGCTCCATGACACGCTTTACTTCCGCGTTCCTATGGAAGCCTATTGGAGTGTCGCAACTCTGTTTCTCAACGGCTCTGGTGCTGACCATGGTGCTGATGCGCCGTCATAGTGATAACAGCCAATCACATACCTTTCTGGTGCTGCATGAACAGGATTGGCTAGCGTCTGCGCTAGGGTATTTGCATAAGGCGATCTGATTGGCTGACGCCTGCGTTGGCGCTTGAAAAGTTGAAAAGTTTTCAACTTCTGCCGCGTGCAATGCCAGTGAGGCAACGCTTGACATCACTCCATTCAAAGTAAACGAGAGGCGTTGACGCCGACGCCCCGTGTGTATGTGAATATTTTTATTTATTATTGCTAATGTTCTCTTATGTTCAACAACTTAAAGCTTTAAGGGGTCTAAAATAAAGAAAGAGACAATTTTTTTTGTTTGTTACTCCAGCACTTTATTATACTGAATGTCCTGTGTTGTTTTTTTTTTTTTTTGTACTTGAGTGCAATACATTTTGGTTGAAAAGTGTAAGAGAATCGTGATCTCAGTTCCCATGGAGAAAAATCGTGATTCACATTTTAGCAAGAACCGTAAAGTCTTAAGTTTGCATATTTTTTTGAAGGCAATCATTGGGCAAAATGTGCAATATGTTGAAATAGTTCATAATTGACAGATTAATTCATTCTTGTCATCTGTTAGAAGCAGCCCTAGTGTGCATATTTTTTTTTTTCCTGGCCAGTCATCAGTGCTAGCAGCAGTTTCTTCGATATGTAGACTTTTGTATGCATGTCAAGTTGTTCTTGTATTCCAGTGAAGACGGGTCAATGCCAGACAATAACCCTCTGGTGCACTGTGCGACCCATCCTTCACTTCCCCTCAATGATTTATATATTTGTATTTAAATTTAAAGCATCTCCGAAGCATGTCAGCACTAATCCCATTTCCTGTCTTTGCTTCTTGCTACAAATTTGAGTGGATTTTATGACCGCACAATTCATTTTCATTGAACCATAAAAATCAAATGAACCAATAAAGTGCAGATCTATTAAGAAAGTGTTATTTGAAGCAACGACACTTTGGGAAAAGTTTGCTTTCTGATTTTACTACAGAGTTCTGAGACATTAATTTCATTTTAAATATTTGTTCTTGGTGGTTTTATTGCACTTGCTCAGCCTGTTAAACAAATAATGGATGTCACTGCCTCGTATTCTGAATTGGAAGGCAGGGGAAAAATTGATTATCCTTTCACAAAGTCTTTGCCACATGTCAAGTGAGGAGGGTCAAATCTTTTTGCTTGTTTGCTTAATAAAAAGGTCATGTCAATATGTGTCGTGGCGGTTTTATATTGCTCTTGTATAAGAGCTGTTGTGAATGCATAAAGCAGTGCCTAGTATTTATTGCAGTGATAGTTAATACCAATGCATTTATAAGAGTCCATACTGTTTCAAAAGGTGTATTACTGTAAAACTGTACAAAAAGAGAAAAATCCCTCAGACCTGCCGAGAGACACGGACAGGGCACAGTCTGTCATGTACCTTGCTGGTTTTTGCTGTGAAAGCCTGTGGATTTTATGAAACTTTTAGACTGTCTACCCTTTTTGTTTCAACCCTGAAGCCAAAAGGATAAAGCAGAAAGATTGATTTTTTTTTATTTTATTTTTTTCTTCCCGTGACTGATTCTGAGAGGGATTTCAAATTACAAACAATAAAATTAAGATGCAAATGAAGTAAACGGTGCACTTAGTATTCAAGTAAACATTCAGAGATTGAGAATATTAGAATTTAATCAGATTTTCAATAAAAGTACTTGAGCACAATCTTAACCGCATAAATATTAGTTGTAATACTGCCACTTGTGTTTTTGAACCATTCTTGTGCTGCCACTAAAAATGTACATTCATTGACCCTGTTCTTTTATTGTGATTACTTGGAAACGTATGCGTTTAGTTTTCTTTCTGCTGATTTGTCATTAAGATAATGTTGTACGGCTGGCGAACATTAGATGAGGTTTTGTTGAAACTGCAGAACTGATGAAAATCAGGAAGGATCAGTGAGAGCGTGTTAGAAATTACAGACCACTCAGTAATAGTTTTGCATCGTACAAAATAAAATTTTCATCAAAAATGTGCAAAAAATTGTGTTTTGGATTTACATTAGAAAATGGACTGTTAAATATTTTGTGGCGAGGCTGGTGAAAAAGTTGGCAAGACAAGTAAAAATCAGAATAATATTCTTACTGATGAATCCTGTTCGCATCAAATTTGCAATGCGAGTACAGTTTTAATTTATTAAAATAAATTAATAAATATTTATTTACTTTGCATTTATATTCAATTTCTAGAGGGCTTACTAAACCTTCTGGAGTTATGCAGCTGAGAACAATGATTTTTTTTTTTTCCAGCCTCAATTGTTTGATTAATTTTAGGTCGGCATATTAGTCATCATATTACACTGCAAGCTCTAATGCGCAGTTCCAATATTTTGACAAATCATGTTTTATTTTGTACCTGTTTGCATTCACTTAAAACAAACTTGCTGTTTTTTTTTTTTTTTAATGCAAGTAAAGAATGTGACAGTTTACATGTACCAAATACAGAACCCCATAGATCAAACATATAAGAGAAGAAAAAACAAAACACTAAGTAAAGAAGGTGATAATATTTACATGTGCCAAAATGCAGAAACAGACAAATACACATATATACTGATGGCCAACATGACAAGTCCGTTCTGATTAATTCCTGTATTTGCATTCATATGTCTGTGAGCATACATGTGTTTGTGTGTGTGTGTGTGTGTGTGTGTGCGCGCATGTGTCTGGGGTTGGGGAAGGAAGCATACAACTGAAATAGCATCATAATAGATTGATAACAGATATAAGTAGTGGGTTAGTTGTGACTCACTTAACATTCTGGTGAAGAGTGGTGATGGAGTGGACCAAAAGTGTTTGTAGAACTCAGCGGGGAATCCATCAGGACCTGGTGCTTTATTATTAGGCATGTGTTGTAGTGCTGTAAGAAGTTCGGGTTGTGTGATGGGTGATTCTAGGCTTTTTCTTTGGTGTTCATTCAGTTGTGGCAGATTGATACTGTTAAGAAATGAGTTGATGTCATTTTGATTTGGGTCTTTTTCTGATGAGTATAATTTGCTATAGAAATTGTGAAAAATTTGGTTAATTTCTTCCGGTGAGTTGGTAGATTTTCCTTCTGGGTCTGTAATAACTGAAATTGTTGCTTTTTCCTTGTTTGATTTGATTTGCCAAGTATTTACCAGATTTATTACTATGATGAAATTCTTGTCTGAGCCTATGAATCAGGAATTGAGTTTGTTTATTGATTATTGCATTTAATTTAAATTTATATTCTCTTAATTTATTTTGTTTCTTCTGTTGGGTTATTTATATTGATGTCTTGAAGTTGTTTAATTTTCTGCTCCAATTCTGTTTCTTGTTCTTTTTCCTTTTTTTTTGTAAACGGAGTGTAAGATTATTTCCCCTCGTAGTACTGCTTTTCCTGTTTCCCACAGAAGAGAGGGAGACAATCCAGGGGTGTCATTAATTTCTAGAAAGAATGCCCACTCTCTTTTAAAATAGTTGTCAAAGTCTGGGTCTTTCAAGAGAGATATGTTAAAACGCCACCTGGTAGCAGGTTTATGAGGTTCACTTCTATTCCATTTCAGTGTTACTGGTGCATGGTCGCTAATGATAATTGGATGAATCTTTGATTCGGAAATGTTTGATTAAAATAGAATTACTGGTGAGAAAGAAATCGATGTGGGAATATGAGTGATGGACTGGTGACAAAAACGAGTATTCTTTAGCATTTGGGTGTTGTAATCGCCAGCCATCGCCAAGGTGCAACATGGTTAATTTCATGACTTAAAATGTGGTAGAGAGAGAGAGGAACTTGGGAGCGAGGTAGAGGTGATCTGGGAGTCGCCATCTTAGATCATGCACCTGATCTCGTCCGAGCTCTCGCGCTACGCAGCCATCCCTCCCATGTAATATGATGCATATTAGTCATCATATTACACTGCAAGCTCTAATGCACAGACCTAATATTTTGACAAATCATGTTTTATTTTGTACCTGTTTGCATTCACTTAAAACAAACTTGCTGTGTTTGTGTTAATGCACCATGACAGGCTTTTTGACCAAGAAGTGCATTTTTCTATTCATCACACTCAGCCGCATTAGAGAGTGTTTGACATCCCTAGATGCCACACTTGTTTTCAGACATAAATTTGTCCATTCATGCTACAATTTGAGAAACTGTTTTATTGTAGCGCATTGAATGGCTTGGTACCAGAGGAGGACGCACCTCGCGGAACGCCGTTGGCCGGCTGCCACGGTTCCACTCTCATTCGGAGAGGCAGGCAAATGGTTGTAACTTAACTCTGCCTCCCTGTTTTCAGCTGTGGGACTGTGTTGTCTCTGGAGAGTTGGTTTTGGCAGTGGATCAATGGCTCTGTGTGCCTGAGAGGGAGATAGAGAGCATGTGTGGTAGCGTGAGCCAACCTAGCCGGAGCTCCTCTGCCAGAGAGGCACATGTCCACCCTCTTGAGCCGCACCTGTTCCCTGGCATGCCGACTGCAGGTGCTCCTCAGGCGTTCGTGCATGAGTTGTTACTGTTTTACCACTGAATTTGTTTTATTGTCTTGCGTGGTGTCTAGTTCAGGTGTTTTGCTTATGCACACAAATGCATACAGCGGGTCATTAACCTGTGGAGCTTCACTTGGCAGTCAGCGATTGGCCTTCATCATGCTGATGATGTGCAGCGGTGTCAAATGACCGGTTTTTTTCATGCAAATGCAACCGTAGCATGCCAATTCATAGCATTCACCCCTAAACACTCAGTTTAACTGGGAAATATCTAGAGATCTGGCATGGTGTGATCTGATTAGCTGGAAAGCAACCCCTGTAACAATTTTTTATTTTGTTGAGGGGGAAAAAAAGAACAGTACAACTGAAATGTATCTCGTCTCATTTAATTGCTCAACCAGTGGTTGAACCACAGAAAAATGTCAGAAAAACAGCTGGTGAACAACGTCATGTAACATTACATTTACCTCAGAAAAGCCATTCAAAGTCCACAGTCTGTTAGTCAGCTCCAAAAAAAGCTATATTTTCCAACCTGATCTCATGACGATAACATGCCTGTGGGAACTTTTTTGCAAAACGCCAAATATGTACCAATAAGTACATACTGCAGTTTCCAACAGAAATTAACAATAGAGGTGATAAAACAGTGAGCACTTGTAATCGATTTCCTACAAAGTTATGATTACAGCTTCATATGTTTTGCTTTCCAGACGAAACAAGCTTGCTTGGTAGCTTAGCCAGCACAGAATTGGACTAAGGATGCGAAATCCTTGGGTATGAATCCAGTTAAAAACAGGACACATGATGAAAGGGCTCAAAGATGAGAGATCGAAAAACAAGCTAAAGCGGCATGATTGCGTTTTTACGTCACATTAGCTTTTGTTCATACTATCGAGTAGGTTTAGGTGTAGCAGGGCTCATTCTTCCCACTGGTCACTCACGAGCACATAATTTGGTCACTATTATTATTATTTTTTTTGCTACAATATTTGATTAATCAGTGCATGCTGATGAACTTTTATCATAGTTTAGTTCTATGGTAACGAAAGTGTTCAACATTCAACCCTTTTTCATCAGTATTATTTGTGATTTTTAAATTTTGTGAACGGGAATTCCTCTTTTCGTGCGCTTTCACTTTCAAATTCGTGATCTTGGTGTCACGTTTTACAAGAGAAGCTAATTTTCTGTTTTGCTTATCTATACACCTTTCACTTTTTAAGACTAAAACAAAAGATGGATTCATTGTTAATCTTAATTAAAAAGCACAACAACAATAAAACGGTACGTTACAATGACAAACTAGCTTACAAAAACGCTGTTTTTTTTATATTCTGTCTCTCACAGTTGAGGTGTACCTACGATGAAAATGACAGATCTATTCATTCTTTGTAAGTGGGAAAACTTGGAAAATCGGCAGTGTATCAAATACTTATTTGCCCCACTGTAATTATATCATTTAAAAGTTGATAAAACTGCCTTGTATACAATTTGTATGTTTAGGCTATGTACAATTTAGTTTTTAACTGTCATTAAATGTATTTGATTAATTGTTTAATTAAACTTTGTTTTCAGCTAAATGAAAGCTTTAATTTCGGATTCTTTGTTGCGTTCATTTTGTAGAAATGTTTTTTTTTTTTTACTTTTAGATCCACATTGTTCTGTGTAACAAATGTCTTCTAGGCAATATAATTACCTTTTAATAATGTCAGTTAATTGATTTCAGAACAGCTCAAATGAATGATGCTAGTGTAATCATAGTCTCTTGCATGAATGCTCTGCTTTGGATTAGTTGGTTGTAGCTGTACTCTCATGTTTTGGATGCGTGTCATGTTGCATGACCTAAACTTCTGAGGTTTTGTTGTCAGACAGATGCATTATAGATCACAGGACGATTCAGTTCTGCTGTAGAATCTCCTAATGTGACTTTGATATTGTTGGGAGCAATATTCCCTTAGATGCTGTGCTTGTCAATGTGGTAGTCAGACAATATTAAATCTAAGAAATGTCTGCAGATCTTCTGTTATAGAGTGATGTGATGCAGTGGTAAAGAATCTGACTGGTTGGGTTCAAGCCCTGCTAAAGTTTTATGAGCTGTTAGGAAGTTCAGTAGTTTTTTTTTTTTTTTAATTCAAAGTCCGGATTTGAGCTCTTAATACTCAATATATGTGTATTTATATGAGAACTATTGAGTGAACTGGAACATTTACAGTTAATTTTATAATAATTTTATTTTGACCAATATATACATTTTTGGCATTTTTAAATTCTCAACATTGGCTGATAAGTTTTTACTGTTTGAACAAAAAGTTTTGGAAGCTTTTATTTTGACAGCAACAGGTCTTTTATTTTGACAGCAGTAAGAAGAGCCGATCCTCAGTGCAGATGCACAATTGAATTAAATGTGAAATTTTAAAATAGACTGAAATAGTATTTTCTTGTAAAACGCACTCCAGTAATGAACTCTATATAAAATTAACTTCCCGAAAATTCTCAGATATTTATTTGAGAAAAGATTCCCAATGAGTACAAATATACCAGATTACTGAGTGCTCTGTTTTTGTTGTTTTTTTATTTTATTTGTTATTTTAATTTATAAAAATATTACAGTAGGATTACAGAATCAAAAAGCTGCTAAAGCATAAATCTGTTTTATTTATAGATTTCTTAAAAGTATTTATAGATTCATTTAAAAGTAATTGGATTATTATAAATTAATTTTGCAATTAGTTATAATTTAGTAAATGTGTAAAATAAATCTACATTTCATTGCATCAATTATGCATGTTATTGTTTTTGAACTAAATAGTGTGATATCATATATATCAGCCATCAGTCACCCTGCTCTATACGAAATCAGTAGCAGCATCAGTCTTAAAAATAAAACATATTGGTTGACCCCTAAGCAAAATCCATTTTACGATTAGTAGGTTGCCTGAAAGACTAGTAGACTAATCTGTTAAGAAGGGTTTACCCGACCCCGATTGGACGTGATTCTATACATAACACACTCTTTCATTCAGAAAACGATAGATGGAGAAGAAAGGAAGTTTTAAAAGGCTGTTGGCTGACCATTGCGGCCCTATCCCTATTTTTTCCTTAGTCAAAATGTCATTTTGAATGCCTACCAAAGCACAAAGTGTTTTACTGCTAGCATGTGATGTCTAGGTGGACTTGAGTCTTATCGTCACACCCGCTGACTGAATGACACATCAAGCTCCTGACTGCTTCAGCCTCTAGGCCTGTCGTCGGAGAAGGCATTTCATCTTCTGTTTCAGTGCAGCATGACTGTCATTTCAGAAACAGCTGTTATGTGAATGACTAAATTTTCAGCTTGACACCCGTAGCCTGCAATGTTAGCATAATTGCGTCCCCACATGTTTGAGATCTGCTGCTGGAGTGGCATTGCTATTGCTGTTTTCATTAGCATTTCTGGTGCCGTAAGGGGAAGTGAAATTATAGGCGTGACTGAATCGAAACGGTCTCAGCTAATTACAGCATTGTGCATGTGCTGCATGTGGAGGCTTCATCCTTAGATCCAGTTTAGGGATGATCATTTTCTAAAATTGTGTGACTATTTTTTTTTTAAATTAATAATTTATATTGCATTAATTAAACTTTAATTTAAAGAGCTTGTTTATATGATTGAACCCTTAGTCAACATTTGCCTAATTTTCATTTTATCCTTTCATCCAACATAAGCTGCAGCTGTAAAGGTCATCCGAGTAAGAGATAAAAAATCCATTAAATCCTTTACTAATTTATTTATCATTAACATATTTTCTGAATAATTTAGAACTAAATATGAATTAGCATGTTCTTTTAATGATTTTTCAAGCCATCTTATTTAAAACCACTTCACATCATTTTAAATGACATTTGTTACTTTATTAATAAAAAAATATATTTAATATAATAAATACATTACATTAATAATAATAATAAAATACATTACATTAATAATTACAACAATACCTTTCATTAATAATAATATTATGATGTAATATTACATATAGTTTTTGTCTGTTATTGTAGTTATTATAAATGCCATTTTTTTACATAATTATTCCCATTTAATAAATATTTAGTTCACTGTATTTAAATACATTTGCATATTTTTACATACTGATAATCTGTTATAATAATAATAATAATAATAATAATAATAATAATAATATATAATGTAATATTGCTTAAATTTGTATTTCTTTACATAGCCATATATATATGTATATATGTATGTATGTGTATGTGTATGTATGTATGTATGTATGTATGTGTGTATATGCATATGTATATATGTATGTATGTATGTGTATATGTGTGTGTGTGTGTATTAAAATACATAGATAAGTATATATTTAAGGGCTAATAAATTTAGCATCTTTGCATTTTATTTTATATTTAAATATTTCAGAAACTGCCACAGTTTGCAGTGAATCAAATCTTTATTTACAGGGAAACATTCCAGTGGCTGATTACATTGAGCCTGCCTCATTCGTGCAAGCAAGCCAAGAGTGTGTGTTCATGACGCTGTCATGACGTGAAGTGCTCAAGCTACAGTACACACTTTCACTTTGAATGGCTAATTAACTGATTACTGAATGTGTTTGGTCTGAAACAGACTAATCGATAAGCTTAACTGATTAAATTAAAGGCGATTTAAGTGATCATGAGCATCTTTAAGTTATCCAGCTTCAAAACAAAACCCTGGAGTTTACAAAAACGACTGACGAGGTGTCAATCACTCCGTCGACCTCTTGTTTAGTGACCTATCAAAGTCACTGAGATAATCAGCGTTGAGTAGAATCAATCATTAGTCTGTGCACTCACACTGCTGCCTGAGGTTGTAACTCCTAATGGCTTCTGTGTTGATATTGAATGTTTTGACATGTATTATGGGGCTGTTGAGTTGTTTCCATCTCTTCCTTTAGGCTGTGTGCAAACATGCTAACCTGTGGCTTCCTGTTGCAGGCTGTCACGAACATAATGGGGTTTTGTACGTGCGTTTGCATGAATGCATGGCTGTGTCGTCCCGTTTGTTAGTGTAACTGAACCGTTAGTCCACATTTGCCTAATTTTCATTCTATTATTTCACAATAAGAGAGAAACAAAAAAAAACACTATCCTTTGCTAATTAAATTGATTAACTTTTTTTATGAACAGCATTTTATTTTGTCACATATGTACTGTTGTAGTATTTATTAATATTTTGAACTAATTTTATTTTTCATGTTCACTTTTCATTTTTATTATTTTTAAATATTTCTATTTCTGTTTATTTATTTACTTGTATTTTCAGTATTTGGTTCAGTTAGTTCACAAAGTAACATTAAGTATTCATCCTATAATGTCATAAGCTTTAATTTAGCTGCTAACATTTTTCATTTCATATACCTTATGCAAATATTTTATCAAAAATTATGCAAAACAGCTCAATATCATTAGATTATCTGTTGCCCAAGGTTTTCACACAGGCAGGAGACAGTTTAGTAATGTTTAAATGCAACGCTGTGTGTTGAAAATGCATTTAAGTTCTAAAGACTCTTATCCCGTCCTTCCTTCTGTGTGAACTCTCTGCTGCTGACTAGGTAGCTATAGACAGTCTTATCAAATTTGCCTTGTCATGTACTTATGAGGGCTCCCTTCTGAATGCTAAATCTCCACAGGGCTGCACATTCACCTCACCTCATCTGCTTTTTTACTAGGAAACGGCATCAGGAAAATGACTTTCATTCTGATAATGTCCTCTCAGTGAAGGCGGCTTGATAACGGCAGCACATTGTCATAATTAACAGTGGGAATCTTTGGATTTTCTTTAAGCTCTGTCTTTTTAAGTTGGTGACGTCTCAATTAAATGACATTTTGTGTACTGTTGATGACGAATGTCAGTAGAAACCAGAAAAATATTCTGAAGCTGCATCTCTTATCAGCTTGGTTAATGTTTTTAAGGATGCTAAAATACACAGAGAAAGCATATTTGCAAGAACGAGAACAACAAGGGGAAAAAAGAAAAACTTCCTCTCTTTGTTGTAAAGAGCAAGAGAGAAGGAAACCTCAAATGCACAAATATGCTTGAGCGTGCATCACAAGGTGATTGTGTAATGTCAGGGCTTCCCAGAAGAAACCAGGGTCTACCATTCGTGGAAAACAGGGAATAATATAATTGTGATTTACAGGCCTTTGAAAGGTCATGGAAATATTTCAAGATCTTAGTCATGGAGTATTTTTTATTCCCCCATCCATTTGTGAATGCATAATAATAATAATAATAATAATAATAATAAATAATAGTAATAATAATTTATTATTTTAAAGTAAAACATTAATATTTATAGATTTTTTAACATTGGTTTCATTCTGCTTTATAAAGACTGCTTGGAAATCATCAATTAATTAGTTTTTTTAAATTCCTTTGCCATTCATAGTTTTGTTTCTATTAAAGATTATATATCTTGAAATACTCTAATGGTAACTGTGTCCTGTCCTGTTGCTGTCATTGTCTCTCTGTGGAGCTACTGTCACTAAAACAAATT
This sequence comes from Barbus barbus, assembly GCF_936440315.1. Lineage (NCBI taxonomy): Eukaryota > Metazoa > Chordata > Actinopteri > Cypriniformes > Cyprinidae > Barbus > Barbus barbus. The sequence continues at coordinate 25,863,341 of NC_136742.1, forward strand.
CCTCGTATGTGCAAACAGACCTGGCAATAAAGCTCATTCTTCTGATTCTATAGATACAGTGTTAACTTAAAGGGGTCATGAATGGCGCACTTTATTAGTTTAAAATGTTCTCTAAGGTCCACTTATAATGTTAGTAATATATTTACATAAAAATATCATTTAGAAATAGGCAGGTTTTCGTCGCACTGACGCGTCGCCATAATCTGACACATTCCTGAACGAGTCATTTTTCAGCTTGTTTTCTATAAAAGCTGTTTTTGAACCAACCAGAAAGTTGAGTTCTGTTTTTATAGTATATTGACTTGTTATATTAAGGGAAATTTGATTTCTCAGTTCATGACCCAGTTCATAAATTCAGGATCTAAGTTTTATTTTTTTTTTTATTTTTTTTATTTTTTAAAAAGTCTCTTATGTTCACCAAGGCTACATTTATTTGATCAAAAATGCAGTAACAGGGACATTGTGAGATATTGTTATAATTTAAAATGTTTTCTATTTTAATATATTCTAAAATGTAATTTATTACATTACTCAAGTCTTTCATGTCACGAGATCTTATCAATGTTGAAAAGGGTTAAACTGCTTTATATTTCTATGGAAAGTACAAAAGATCAGCATTTATTTGAAATAGAATTTTCTTTTAACAGTGTAAAAGTTTTTACTGTCACTTTTAATCAATTTAATATGTCTTCGCTAAATAAGTGCAAAAAAAAATCAAAAATCAAATGAACATGATTAAATTTAAAAATAAGTGAATAAATTTTACTGAGTTCAAACGTTTAAATGGTGTATAATTTTTACTTTTGACTGAATAAATTGGTCTTTATTCCTGAAAATATATGAAGCTGCATGATGTGTTTGTTTTAGGAAGGGAGTCCCTCGCATAATGGTGTTTTGGGGTCCATGGCATTAAAAAGTTTGCAAAACCAATTCATCTTCACAATCTAATATCCCATAAATTTAAAAAAAGAAATGTTATGTGTGTGTCAAATACAGTTGTTTCCAGTACATTGACGCCAGGGTTTTCTGTTGGTCAGTCTCACAGCTATGGTGCCTGCACATCTCAGGCCTCGAGGTCAAGTAAACATTCTCATTTTCACAGGAAGTACCTTTTCACTTAGCTTTCCTGAAACAAAAAGCAGGCGCGTCCCTTTCTGATTCAGATCTGGCTTTGTTTTTGCTTGTTTACCTCAATCGCACCATCATGTTTCATATTCCTTTTCTCATTTACCAAGGTGCTGTTTTTCTTGGAAAACACCATTGTTCTTCCCTCCTCAGCGGCTGCTGCCAAGGCCACACATGGCACCGACTAGGAAATGAAAAATATGCTTTGGTGTGAAGGATAGAGGTGCTATTGCACGCGGCTCCTCCGTGTCATATCTCTTGATATAAACAGTGCATACAGAGCCTATTCAAAGGCCATTTTGGTAAGCTCCACTAATCGATGAATCGCGTTGTTCATTGATTTCTGTCGCCGAGCTGCCGCAGCCATGCGTGGTTTTCAAACACAGAACCACCAAGGCAGTAAACAATGAGTTGTAAATGAGAGTAAAGCCGCATGCCTGCTGGGAACAGATTGCATATGTTGAGAGAAGGGATGAAGATCTTACCAACGATAAACTGCTGAAGAATCTGCGACTGAGAACGTTGCAGAGGAGACAGACTCCAGTTCGTAATCCTAATTCTGTCAGTATACTCTCTTGTGACTGTGCTGGTTGTAATTAAGTTACCAGAACCTCTTCAGGAGTTTGAAAGCAGATTTGAATGAATCAATTGATATGCACTCGGACGCTTTATATGGCTGCTTATTTTGCTTGTGAGTCAAATGAGTTGTCGTGAAATGTTACATCTGAAGTAGAGGATTCTTTTGTTAAGACAAAAGCAAGTTGATGATTTTAGGTGTTCAGCTTTGCTTAAACCAATTTTTCAAGCCCAGGCGGGCCTGATTAGATTTTTTTGCTAAACGGGTTTACCTGATGTGCTCGGCGGTTTTGATTGTACAGACGTTTGAGGAAGACAGATGCCTTGTTGTTAGGTTCTGTAATGAAAAGACATCCATCTTAATGACAACCGCATTACACTTTGACAAACTCTGAGAAGATTTTGGCTTTTTAGTAGGGCTGTCATTTTAAATTTAAATAATTACATTTTATTGCAAATTACAGTTTACATTTTATTTTATTACATTAATTGAATTAATTATACTTAATTGTATCCATCTGCATTTACAGAAAAAAATTATAAAAAAATATGTAAAAGCTGATGTATTTAAAAAAAAAAATCCAAAAACATTCTAAATTATTTTGGATTTGATTTGCTCTTCAGATTCCTTGAAATATTTATCATATAAATTATTTTAACTAAACAGTATACTGTATCCTCCAGTCGGATTTGATATTGCAATCAACTGATCTTGAGGAGTTAGACAAAATGATTTTATTTTATATATTTGATTTTCTTATTCTATTTTATGCAGTATAACACACATAGTGTGTGTGTGTGTGTGTGTGTGTTTATATATATCTCTTGCACTAGTTTTTTGATGCGTCTTGTTGGTTTCAGTGGGTTTCCCTCTCTGCCTTGAGTCTGATGTCAGTGAACATTACCCAGACTCAATATCTGGCATTGATCCGACTGGATGCTTTTACACAAACACACTGTGCGGCCATGCAAAGCAGTGCACAGTTCCAGAGAAACAGTGGAGCTGTTGATGCTTGTTCTGGGAACCTGCACCGGTCCTTGACTGTGAACTTGTTGTTTTGAAGTCTTAAACGACTTTCACTAATGTTCTGAAGCAGGGAAAAAGCACAGTCAGCGTGCATTGGTCCCTGGTGGTGTAAGGAAGGAAAAAAGAGGCATGTTAAGGGGTGTTATGATGAGAGATGAAGGGTTTGGGAACGGGCAGGCGGGTACAGTAGGAGGGGCTGAATTTGCAGTGTTTGCGGGCAGCTGTTGCAATAGAAATAGAAAGTAGCCTGAGTGGCATAACTTAAAATGAACATGCTAAAGATAAAAGGCAGAAAGTATATGGAGAGTGGGTGATGAATTCTACCCAGTGCTGAGATTGTGACGGTTTCAGTTTTAGCACTCGTGCTTCTGCTAGCGTGCTGATTGCAGGGTTCTTTCTCACACTTTATAGGGTCCAAAATACAAAAGCACTTTTTGCTGCCATTTCATTCTGTCAGGATCATACAGTCCATTTTGCTTTTTTCCCCTCGCTTTCTGTTTGACCTAAAACCTGCCTTTTCTGATCCCTTCTTGGCTCCCATTTATGCCAACCCCATTTCCTCTCCATTTCCCTTAAGACAGGAAGCACGAGTCATTTCCGCACTGCAAATGGAACACAGTTTTCAGTGTACAAAATTGAAAACATCATAACAAGGTATACGATTGGTAGGGTTAATTTATAACTAGTTAATCTGCAATTCATTTTCTTTGTGTATTTTATAAAAAAATTATTATAAATCAGTTTCTTTTGTATGTGTTTATATATGTGTGTGTGTGTATATATATGCGCACACACACACTTTTTTTTAATGTGTACAAATGCATCGAAGAAATAAATGTAAATTATAAATAAAAAATATCAACTACTATTATTAATAGAAATAATAATAATATATTTATTTATTTTAATTAAAACACATTTATTTTCTGGTTTATACATCTTAATAGTTATTTATTTTGTTTACTTAAATTAAAAGAGTTGTTTATACATCTTAAAGTACTCGATTAATAGTAGAAATTATACACGAACACTAATGTTCAAAAGTTTAAGTTGGAAAGACTCTCTATAATATAATATAATATATTTGTGTGTGTGTGTGTATTTTTAAAGTAATTCTCTTATTCTTACCTAGGTTAAAAAATTTAAATAATTTTAAATTATAATTTATTCATGTGATGGCAAAGATGAATTTTCAGCATCATTACCCTAGTCTTCAGGGTCACATGATCCTTCAGAAATCATGCTAATATTCTAAATTGGTGCTTAAGAAACATTTCTTATTATAAATGTTGAAAACATTTGTGGTTTTTAATGTTTTTGTGGAAACATAATACATTTTTCATATCTTTTAATACTTTTTACCTTTTAATAAAGCTGTTTTTTTTAAATGTTTTTATTATATTATTTATCCAGCTTCATATAGTCGCACTGCATCAGTCTATTTTGAGTATATTCCCAGAAAAGATGGTCCTCTAGGAATGAGCATGTGCTCCAGAGCACCTCGAGCTTGTGGGAGCTGTTTGATCTGTTTGGCAGGCCGTGGGGTGGATTGTCAGACAGGGTGTGTAAAACGCCTCTCAGGACCGTGTAAGGCAAAAAGCAAGGCAAAAGCTAGTCGATACATCTGGTTTCAAGCATCCTCACCAGGTTCATGTGGCACCTGTCCTCTCCGCTGGCCTGACATAAGCCACTCAGCGTCGGTCCCCGGTCAGCCAGACTTCACGCTTGTGTTTCAGCCGCTGAAGGTTGTCTGAGGTTCTGTGTGCAGTTCGCACCGTGTTCTGACCTTTTGGGTGCCGTCACCGCAGTAATCGCATGTGGGCCGTAACCTTGTTTCTCGTTGACGTCACTGGCGCCCGCTGCCGTCTCAGAGATGGGAATCACTCAGACGGAGCGCTGCAGACAGATGGCAGGCACATCCACACATGATAGGATTACGCCGGACATATTAGAATTTTCAGGTATTTAAAATCCGCCTGAAAAAGCTATTTCAATATAGTTTAATATAATTCAATAGAAGTTCTTTCAATTAACAAATGTTTTTAGTTTTAGGTAACTATAATAACCCTGTGTTCAATTCAATTAATATAATCAATTAAAATACCTATATTAATCAAATAAAATACCTGTATTTCTTTTTGCCTTGTTGGGCTGTAGGAAGCACTGGTAGGAATAAATACTGCTTGTGTTCATCATCTCAACCAGTTGGAAGCCTGCAGGACATCTTGGGTCTATCTGATTATCTCCAGCCTGGAGTCCTCAGCTAAAGGCATTTGTTTCCACTTCTTTTATCTTTTATTTTTCAATCAGTATATTTGGTGTTGAGTGGCTATCTTTGAAAGCAAAGAGAGTTACATGATTAGGACACACTTAAAGTTAGGCCAGCAGTCGATAAACTGATCTAATTTCACTGGAGCCAGTTGGCTTGTATTGGGAGACTGTGCCTAGGCTGCAAATGACTTTATCCAGTCCGAAAAGTGCGTGTGTGTGTTTGTCAAGAGCTTTATTTTTTTTTTTTTTTTTTTCTTTGGTGCTGTCTGAAGCTCTCCAGGGAGAACAGCATGTCTGTTTCTCTTGACCTGCTAACTGACACCCCTGGGGAGAGTGAGTTTGACTGTGGTTTAAAAACACTTTCTTGTGAGTTTTAGAATGGATGAGCTGGAGGTGGATTACTTAACACAAATTACTGAGGATATTTCATCCTTATCCAATCATTGTTTCTCTGGGATCATCAGCACCGTCCTGTCACAGTGAATAATGAGTTCTGCGTAATTCTGCTTATCTTTGTTTCCTCTACACACCACACATCATTAGTAAATAATGCAGCTGCTTTTCCCCTTCCACTTAATAAATTAAGAGTTTTAAGTAAACAAAAATGAAAAAAATGAAATGGTAACGTGTTTTTTCTCTGCTGCTTGTGTTTTTGAAATATTCGGCCATTAATCCAGTGATTTAGCTACGCAATTTTGGTTTGCTCTTTTCTTTTAAAATGTCTTGCTTTGAGAAATATAGAAAAAAAGTAAGTGTGGAAAGCTGCTTTAATGGCATTTCAGATGTTCTTACAAATGCTCGCTATAATTAACAAAATGCTCAAACACTGTTTTGTGAGCTTAAATCAGCTTAAATGTAGAACAGTTTGCGTTTTCTTTTTTTGCATTAACTGTGTAATTGGGCTTTGCATTTTTAATTACAGTTATGCAACATTGATTTAAAAGGATATATAAATAGATATATATCTTTGTGTCTGAAACGGCGTCTTATACGAGTCCCAGTCCACCTCTCCATGAATATTAAAGCTCCTATATTAAATGCCTTTTGCACATAAACATGTCCGAGGAGTCAATCATTGATTGAAAACCTGTTGCTTTGTCAGCATCGAGGGGAAAGCATGCAAACAGACTCTCATGATCAGTGTTTCAGTGAAGAGCCGGAGTGTTTGAATGCAGGTCTTAGGAAAATGTCACGTCATGACTAATAATGAGGCAGAACCTTCTTATTGGATAAGGCCATGCAGTCTCATGAATAATTATTAGACACTCCTGTAGTGCATGCAAACATCCTGTGATGTTAACTCAAGGTTGAGTTCATATTTAGAAGATAATATTATTAACCATTTTGTATCCAAATAATGTCACTCTATAATGCTCACTTTTTTGATATCTTGGCACTGCTGTCTCCATACAGAAGGTCTATAAGGAGAATGGCCACACTTCACATTATCACTTAAGGTTATTTTAAAGCTAGACCTAACATATGGTGTGTTAACTGGCACCAAAGTGTTGCAGATGTAAAATACTACTGTTACTTGTGTTGCGCCTCGTAAGGCGACTCCATATTGTATCACACATGTGCTGATATATTATGATTGTTTATGGTCTGATTTAAGTGTTTTGTTTTATAACATACGTGTTTGTGTTCAATGTTAAAATACTATTTGCTATTCATAGATTAACTTCTCTAAATAAATGTGGTTACACTTTCCTCTTCTCTGTTTTGTAGCGTGGTGAACTGCATGCTTTTTTTTTTCTTGCTATATCATAATTTATAATATCAACTATCACTTGACTGTTATGCGAATGTCAGTTTTAGAGAATTTCGATTGCCATTGAGTTCTCGCGGGCCCTTAAAATGTCTTAAATTGGGATGTATCTAATTTAAGGCCAAAATTGTAAAAGAAAGCTTTAGTTATGATTTCTCATGTCTTAAATTTGCGGACGGAAAGACCAGAATTGTGATATGGCTTAAAGGGGTCATCGGATGCAAAATTCACTTTACATGTTGTTTGAACATAAATGTGTTTTGGAAGTGTGTGTACACATCCATCCTATAATGATAAAAATCCACCCAGTGTCTTTTTTTTTTTAAATCCCTATTTTAAAATCCCCTTTCTCAAATCAGGCTGTTCTGAGATTCCGGTCAGACCTGCCCTGAGTGAGCTGAGCGCTGTCCACCTCCGGTGCAGGGGAAGACGAGATGTCTTCGATTAAGTGATTTGAAGTGTTTTGTTGTTGGATGTAATAATGAATATATCAGTCATCATTTACTCCCGTCATATGATCCCCTGAAGACGCAGAGGATTAACGTTACTTTCGCTGTGAAGGGAATGTGCCGATCCCCGATCTGCGTAAATGCGTCTGTTCGCACGAATCATTCGTGATCCAGCTTTATCTACAGAAGAAGTGAGTATAAGGGTTTTTATGAATCTTTGCAAATCGCCTTTCCTAATAATGTGCTAGTTAGCCAGTTTCGCAGCTGAAGTTTAGTATGCACCATAGATATTAGGGGTGGAACGATACATGCATTCGTATCGAACCGTCACGGTACGGACATCTTGGTTCGGTGCATGAGGCCTTACAATGAACACAGGCAATTCATCCCCAATCCAGAAGGGGGTACCCGCAGTAATTCAACGCTGTTTGATAACCGCCAGCAGAAGAACAGCGAATGCCATGAGTTGTGCACTTGCAAACAAAGCCCCCAGACAGTGACCATATGCTGATTCTGAATGCGTCTCTCACATAGACTGACAAAGGAGTATACTTTAAAGGCTTGCGCACTCAATTATTTGCGAAATGGAGCTTTGTGCTCATGTATCCTACCTCTCTCGTTCGGCACAAATCCAATTATTCCATAATATTTCCATATTTGCGATGTAACGTATCTGAATGCTAAACTATTATTTATTATGTAAATTATAGGCTTTATACTTCAATTGCGCTGATGTTTGGTTCACTGTATTTTATTTTGATAAAGTACCAACTGCTGGAACTGATGTTATATGTGTGTGTGTGCGCACTCCAGCGCGATCACTTCAACTGTTTCCTTACAGGTACATCTCAAAAAATTTGAATATCGTTCAAAAAGGTCAATATTTTTTGTCACATTTCAGAAAGTGAAACCCATATATTTTACAGATTCATTACACACAGAGTGAAATATTTGAAGCCTTTATTTCTTGAAATTTTGATGATTATGGCTTACAGATAATGAAAACCCAAAATGCAGTGTCTCAGAAAATTAGAATATTACATAAGATCAATAAAAAAGGATATTTTAAACAGAAATGTCAGGCTTCTGAAAAGTATGTTAATTTCTATGCACTCAATACTTGGTTGGGCCTCCTTTTGCATGAATTACTGCATCAATGCGGCGTGGCATGGAGGCAATCAGCCTGTGGCACTGCTCAGGTGTAATGGAAGCCCAGGTTGCTTTGATAGCAGCCTTCAGGTCATCTGCATTGTTGGGTCTGGTGTCTCTCATCTTCCTCTCGACAAAAGATTCTCTATGGGGTTCAGGACAGGCGAGTTTGCTGGCCAATCAAGCACAGTAACACCATGGTCATTGAACCAGCTTTTGGTACCTTTGGCAGTGTGGGCAGGTGCCAAGTCCTGCTGGAAAATGAAATCAGCATCTCCATAAAGCTTGTCAGCAGAAGGAAGCATGAAGTGCTCTAAAATTTCCTGGTAGATGGCTGCATTGACTGTGGACTTCAGAAAACACAGTGGACCAACACCAGCAGATGACATGGCAGCCCAAATTTATCACTGACTGTGGAAACTTCACACTGGACTTCAAGCAACTTGGACTCTGTGCCTCTCCACTCTTCCTCCAGACTCTGGGACCTTGATTTCCAAATGAAATGCAAAATTTACTTTCCTCTGAAAAGAGGACTTTGGACCACTGAGCAACAGTCCAGTTCTTTTTCTCCACAGCCCAGGTAAGACGCTTCTGACGTTGTCTATGGTTCAGAAGTGGCTTGGTAGCCCTTTTCCTGAAGACGTCTGAGTGTGGCGTCTCTTCATGCACTGACTCCAGCTTGCTTGTGCACCTTTTCCTACTCAAATTCTTCCTTCCAGTCAACTTTGCATTTAATATGCTTTTGATACAGCACTCTGTAAACAGCCACTCCTTTCAGTAATGACCCTCTGTGACTTACCCTCTTTGTGGAGGGCGTCAATGTTCGTCTTCTGGATCATTGCCAAGTCAGCAGTCTTCTCCATTATTGTGGTTTCAAAGAACAAGAGATACCAGGAATTTATACTGTATGGATGGTCATTTATTGAAACTCAAATGTAAATATTCTAATATTTTGAGATACTGATTTTTGACTTTTCATGAGCTGTAAGCTCTAATCAAAATTAAAACAAAAACTTTTGAAATGTTTTACTTTACATGTAATACATTTTCAATCAAATATAAAAGTTTCACGTTTTGAAATGTTACAGGAAAAAATTAACTTTCACGATATTCAATTTTTTTTAGATGTACCTGTATACCAGCACAAAAATGAACTGAAACTGCATATATATAGGCTATGGTACGCGTCACACTCCCCCACCCCCCTTGTTTATCTGTAAACTAAATCAAATATATTTCAAGAATTTATTCATGTGTATATATGTACTGCAGATTATTATATATAAAAAACAATGTAGTAATATTTAGTATTTTCACATCTTGGTGGAAAAAATTGTAATTTGTACTACTGTCTGTTCAAAATAAATGAAAAGAAACAGAGCATAGATTTATTAAATTTTTTTTCTTTTGTACCGAAATCGTATTGAACAGTGACCCCTGAGTCGAGGTAAGTACCAAACCGTGACATCTGTGTACCGTTCCACCCCTCATATATATTTATACCTAGATGCCTCATTATCGACTGTTTCTATGGGCCGCGATACGAAAGCCTGCGATACATTTGAATATTCTATTGAAGGTCTGCGATACATTTTGAATATTCATTGATTAGTATGGTGAATGCGAGATGGCTGCCGCGTCAACGTATCTGGAGCAGTCGAATAGGTAATCTACACATCTATGGTCTGCTCGTCACTACATTGAAGAGAGGGGCGGAGTCAGCAGAGCTCATAGCATTTAAAGCAACATGGACTAGAACAGCGTGCTGAGAACTGAGCTGATTTTGACAGGTTTAAAAAGGTGTTTTTTACACTACCATTGAGAAATTTTAACCAAAGTATGTTAGACTTTTCATTAAGACCCTAAAGAATCATATCAACTTGTGTAAAATGGGCATCCGATGACCCTTTTAATTTGATGATTCAACTTTAAAAGCCCATGATTTCATTAAATAAACATGAGCGCTGCACAGGTGCTTTGTGTACTGCTGTTACCAGGGAAACCGCTATATTTCTACCGTTCCGAAAGCGCCACCTGCTGGCAGAAAATGAATGTGCATTTTCGATAAGCTTGTTGTTTTTGTTCAGACCAATGCAAAAATCGACCCATGTTTTTACCCTGAAAACACACAGAGCTGTAAATGTGAACTGGTGGACTGATAAGAAGCTAATGCATTATAAAAATCTGAGTAAAATGTATTTGTTATTATCATAATTTATTGATAATAGTTTAAATTAATATAATAACTGATCATTTTGTCTCATCCATTTTCTTAATGGTTTAAAGGCTGAAATGTGAAGGTGTATCATTTTATAAAACTTGTGTCTGAACTATAAATCATACATTTTAGTAATTTTACAGTTTAATATACCTATAGACATTGCCCTACCCCGATCATATGGTATTCATTTGATTTGTGCAGATCTTAAATTTGAGCTTAAAAATCCTGCAGAAACCCTGGTCAGTTTTATTGACATCAATGATTAATTGGTTGTTAATGCTACTTTACAAAATCTGTGTAGGACTCAAAAACCATGTACACACAGCCCATTTTTATCCACAAATAAAATGATACCTGACACGTGTGAGCATTGATATCTATTCTCTGTTAACTAAGCATGTGTACACTGCTCTTTTGTGCTGAAATGGATCCATTAAGCATTTCGACTGTTGATTTAATCAAATTAATTAATGCTATTGATCCTTGATTAGCCCAGTCTCTTGCATGTTAGTTGATGACACATTCATTTTACTTTTTGTTCTGTAATTTCTATGATTGTTTTACCTTTTCCGTGAAGAAATTATCCAAAATTCACAAAGGTAACCTCTTCATCTGTCACTCTCTCCTCAGATGATGCAGTTTTCTTGGGACAATTACAAGCGCTACGCCTGGGGCTCCAACGAACTGCGTCCTGTCTCTAAGCAAGGCCACTCCAGCAATTTGTTTGGTGAGTGTCTGTCTAGAGTGTTTCTCTGACCATGAAACTATGATTCGTGCACGTCCAGCTTCACGTCCCAACAGTAAATTGGTAAGCAGTCAGAACTGTCAATCAATGCTACACAGGTGGTTTAGGTGACCTCCATCAAAAAGGCTTTTGATTTCTCTCCGGTCTGCCTCACTTCACAAGCTCCGCCTGGGTCTCTTTCTGCTTTCAAGAGGACAAACAAAACCATTTCTGACTTCATCGGGCAGGAATAGCACAGTCACACCGCACAAATATAGTTTCACGATACCGTGATCCTCTTTGGTGCCTTTTTCGCATTAATGTGTTTTCCTTGCCTGTAAAGAAATGTTGTTTTGCTGCTTTTGCCCGTCACCCTCTTGACCTGTTTCTATTTTGAAGCTGAAAAGCACAGGTTGTGAGTGGGCATACTAATGTGTGAATAATTCATGAAGGACTGTCCATCTTCCTGTGAGGTTTGTAATATACATCAATAGCTAAGAGGATGCAGCAGCAACACATTATCACACTCTTCTGCTACCTGCATGTTGTAATATGCATCATTTAGCTCCTGCCGGATATGTTACAGTGCCTTCCAAAAGTTTGGAAACACCCTAGAAAAGGTTTAGAAAATATCAGCATGCATTTACACCAAGAAATAGGAAGGATTTGAATAACTTGCATTATCATTCAAGATCAACAATGATGAGTTTTACAGATAATAATGGCAATATATACATGTCACAGTCAGACATGCCCCTGCTGGATTAAACTTGGCTCAGGTTTTTTATTTATTTATTTTATGAAAAAACAATTTCACTCAGAAATCAATTCCAAAAACAATTACGAAGAAATGGCAGGTAACACTGAAATGTTATTTTCTTGTCAAACATACTGCAATAATCTTTGTGTTAGTTACAACATCAGAAAATAAACATTTACAGTGCAGTCATTAGTCATTTAGAAAAAAAAAAAATTCTAAACGCAAGCAATTTTAAAATAATAATTAACATTTACGGACAATTCTTGTGCATCACTATTGAAAAAAAAAAAAAAAAAAAAAAAATGAGGGATTGACTTTTTTTTTTACCCTACAGACAAGTTTCCAGCCCTGTATCCTCTTAATTAATTGAGTTCTCTGAATCTTGTAAGTCATGCATATCGCTGTTTTTTTAAGAATGGAGATTGAGTGTGTTATGAAAGATTTATCCGACGTGCTGCTGTTGTGTTGTAAACTCCACACAGTCAATTGGCACTCAGCTGGAGGGCAGGCCTGGGATTTACAGCGTACATTTGATTAACCTCTATAATTTAGCTTCGGACGTGCCAGTAGAATATACAGTCTTAATTTATTTGGCTCAGACACTATCAGAATAACAATCTGGCAAGAAGTACATTACACTCTTTCTCATGCGCTACAGCCTTGCATGTGTGCGCGTTTTAAAACAGCTCCCATGTCAGTCAAAGCCAGACAGCTCTCTCACATGCTATTACCTCCCAGCCTTTTTTGTTGTGCCATGCGTTTCCAGGCAGTTTTGAGTGCTCGCCAATTTCTCGCCAATTTCAATGTGGCGTACGACCACATCAGAGACCATTGAACACACGTTTTGTCTGGCAGGGTTTGCCATTATAAATTTAGAGGTTGGGTTAATGGTGCGTTTGCTCTGAATAAAAGATGATCTGGAATATGCTGGCCAGGGTTTTTGTACCTGACCAGGCAGCTGGAATGACTGTTTTGTGCTGCTTTAGATCTTGTTCCTCAGTGAGATGTGAGCCGCTGAGACCGGCCGGTCGGATCACACGCGCCAATGCGTAGCGTAAGACCTTACTGGAAGTCATGATCACCAGGGCGGTCACAAAAACAGACACTTTACAACCCACAGGGCTTTAGCGCACAGAGAAAAATCAGGCTGCAGGCACGCCATATGGAAGTGCTTAGTCAAGACATTATGCCTGCTTGTGTGATCCAGACGTGTGAGATTTGTTGCCACGTGTCTTAAATGTATTCTGTACCATGCCGCATGCACGTAGACGAGGAGCGCAAAGGTCTTTCTCTCACACATTTGACCTCACTTACATTAAGTGCATTAAATCTTGTGCAGTATACAGCAAATTTCTGATGAATTGCATTTAACCAACCATGAAAAAAATCATTAAGGCTTCAGAATCCATGGATTAGAGTGAGTTTGAATATTTTACACACTCCGGGTTTGTTTAAGGCTGGTAAAACTACATTAAAATCTAGGATAGAAGCTAGGAGACTGTGTTAATCTTAAATTGATGTTTATCATTTTATAATTTGATCGATTACACGGAGGACTGTTGATTAGTAAATAATTGAAGTTCTGGTACTTTTGACATCTCTGGTACTACAACAGCTACATAAAATATGTAATTTGTGCAGACTGGGATATGGGAGTGAGGAAACACCATTCTCTCCATAATTGTTTAAATTGAATGTTCCAGATGCCATTCATGCAAATTAAGTACTATATAAAAATAATTTAAATTGGAGATTTGAGTGAGCTATCCCTTTAATTGTAACTTTAATGGCATGGTTTTTGGGTATGTGTTTAAATTATGGGCTATATGCATGTCAGCTATCTTGCACGATTAACAATTCAACACCTGATTGGTTGATATTTTAGTGAAAATGATCAAATTAGCAGCCTTGATTTAGAAAATAATTTTCCTTATGAAGAAATTAATAGTTTTTGTCAACTCTATTTTACTTTCTGTAGCTTAAACAGTAGAGCATGCCGCTATCAATGCCAAGGTTATGGGTTCGAGAAGTGTGATCTGAAATAAAACGTACGCTGAAAGCAACGTAAATCATTTTTGATAAAAGCATTTGCCAAATACATGGGGGAAAAAAAAAAATAGTTTGCCTGAACTTTGTTGGCTGAGCTCAAACAGTAGAGCACGGCGATAGCAATGCCAAGGGTCATGGGTTTGATTCCCAGGGAAGTCATGAAACTTGAATGCAGTATAAGTCACTTTGCATATTAGCTTCTGTTAAATGCATTAATGTGCTGGGCTCTAGACTCATTCTTCCCACGGGTCGCTCTTTTGCGACTAACTTTCTCAGTTGTTCGCACGAGCACATAATTTGGTCGCTAATATTTATTTATTCGCTATAACATTGGAATAATCAATGCATGCTGATGAACTTTTATCATAGTTTATAGTTATATGGTAACGAAAGTGTTCAACATTCAACCCGTTCTTATTTGTGATTGAAATTTTGTGAATGGGTATTTCTCTTTTGCTGTTTTAAGTCGAATTTGCGATCTTGCCATCACGTTTTACAAGAAAAGATAATTGTCTGTTTTGCTCTCATCTATACACCTGTCACTTTTAAAGACTAAAACAAAAGATGGATTCATTGTTATTCTTAATTAAAAAGCACAACAACAAGACAACAGTAGGCTAAAATGACAAACTATCTTATATAACGTTTATTAACAAAAACAAATATGAGGCATGGCATATAGGCCTACGCCACATGCTCTATTATATACCGACTAATAAATGACAATGTTTAGCAAAACACTGAGGAATAAAAAAAAAAAATGTAAAAATTAAAATTAAAGCGAGCCCAAAGCGTAATGTGAGGTTATGCCCAAAGCTAAAAAAAAGCCCAAATCTCCATAGCGTAACGTGATAACAGCAAAGATAACAAGCTTTTCAAAATGAAAACAAAAAGTCAAATTAAACAGTGCTTGCATGTTTTTTCCCACAAGAATACCAGCATGTTCTCCATCTCTGGTTTAAGAAGCGGCATTTTACTTTACTTTAGCTCGAAAACCAAATCCATTTCCTCAATATT
Organism: Barbus barbus; assembly: GCF_936440315.1. NCBI lineage: Eukaryota > Metazoa > Chordata > Actinopteri > Cypriniformes > Cyprinidae > Barbus > Barbus barbus. The sequence goes on from NC_136742.1 coordinate 25,878,477, forward strand.
CGCGTCATTTTTGCTGTGCGCACCTTTGCGATCGTGCTGACGAGGCGAGTATAAACCAGGCTCTGCCCCCAAAGCGCTCGCATTTTGGTCACCGTCTAGAGCCCTGATGTAGATGTTATAAAGAAGATAATTTATGTTGGAATATTTTACCAAATCCTATTTTGATGTGTAGGGAATAGACCGATTTTGCAGAACTCCATTTGATATTTTGAATAACAAAATCTACTCTTTGCATCACTCCACTATGGCCCTGTCCCAAATGGAACACTTCATATGCACTTGCGGTCTTACGGACTGACAATGGCTGCCGCGTGCGCATTTCCGTTAAGTCCACGAGACCGTAGGGTGTCCCAATCGTCATTTCAGAGTTCAGAAGGGTTCTCACGAGCGCCCCCTTTGTGGCCGCTATGCGCCCTTTATCCGCACTTCTGCCGAGCCCATACTGGGGCGAGCTTTGCAGCAGACTTCTACCCGACAGTCAAAGCGGCATTACATAACGAAAGTGCGGACTCGGAGAAAGGCTGCGAGGGTTTAGGGTGCGATTTGGGACAGGGCCTATGTGATCAATGCGGCGTGGAAGTGTAATCACAACTCCACGTTCTGTATTCCAATACTGCTTTTGAATTTAGTTCCAAGAGATTGTTTGAAAGTTGACCTGAATATAGATTTCAGTGTCTGCATATCTCTCATAGCTGATTCAGTCCTGCTGAATACTGGCCATTCTGTTCCATGTGCCAATCATCTCAGCACAGAGAGGAGCAGATCCTCCAGACTGGATCCCTGTGTAAGAACCCAGCGTGGACCGAGACACAATCTTGGCTAATGAAGCGCTCAGGTACAGTATGAACTGTCTGCAGTTCCCAAATGTACGTGCTTGTCACTCACGACCACTTCCTCTAATAAAACGCACAGGGAAAAGGCCTACTCCCCTTCTGTATTTTTCTCCACAATGTCCACCAGTCTGATTGTGATTTGGAAATAACTATTTCCCAACAGTGAATGAAGCCATTGTGTGATGGTCCCTGCCATGAACTGTGCAATTAAATAAAAATGCATCACATTTTTAGAAGTGCAGAAGAGCATAGATAAGTGGCAGGAAAGAGGAAGAAGGCATCAGTCTGGCTCTAAGCCCTTGTGTGCTAATTTAGCACAGTGGCTGCTGAACCATGATGTTCTGTCAGTATACAGCCTCACTTGTATTAATGGCCCAACAAAAGTCATATGCTTAGCGGTGTTTGGGGCACAGGTCAGGAACTGAATAAAAAAGGGACTAGCAGAGGTGTTGGATTTGAATTAAAATGGGTCTTTGTTTGGAAGCAGAACTTTACCTTGACTTTTTCTTAACTTGCTTCAGATTTCTTGTTAAACTCTAGCCTTTGATTTGCAGCAAAATATTATTTATATTTTTAAATATTGAAGTTATTAAAACATTAGTATTTTATAAAGCAAATTAATATATTTTTAGCAGCTAAAATATCAATTGTGGTATAAAGTTTAAATATTAATTTAAAATATTTTTATATCTTATCAGTTCATATATATACACTTATAATAATTACTTGCAGGTTTCTTTAAAACATGCTTCTTGATTTGTGGAAAAATATATTATGGCTTTTTTACGTTTTAGTTATTTAAAAATAAATACTTTATAACTATAACAAATAAATTTAGCTGCAAAATAATAGTATTGTGTTATATTATAACATGAAGTTTAAAATATTAGTTTAGAACTTTAATAAATTCTAATATAACACATATATACAAATAACAAAATTAATAACTTTTATTACCAAAATTATGATAGTTGTCATTTGTGTAAATTTGTAAATCTTGAATGTTTATTTACACGGCCATATTTAAAAAAAAAAATATTTTCATGATGGAATTTCATAAGTTGACATTAAACAGCTGGGTCAGTGATCAGGGTAAAACAATAAAATCTATGCATAAGGCATTTGAAAAGCAGCAAAACTAAATAATTTACAGTAAAAATTCCCAAGGCCTTTTTTAAATCTGAACGACGTTCTTAAGCAGGACCCTATGAAATCTATTTTATTTTTTCCCAAATTCAGTTTTATTTTTTTCTAAAATCTGTCTTCTCCGTTTGAATTTTTCTGGATTCTGTTTTTTTTTTTTTTTTTTCAGTTTTAATTTTTCTGGACTCCTTTTTAATGGTCAAAGTAAATTTTATTAATCAGAAAGCATGTCTAATTAATTAAAAGCATGACACTTATACAATTTAACATTAATTTATTAAAAGTATAACAAAAATGACATGTTTAGGGCTGTATGAAATGTTTTTTTTTTTTTCTCACCTTATGTTTTGTTACCAAATTCTGTTTTAGCATGTCTAATTATTTGAATGCATACAAACTATTTTTATTTATTCTTACAGTAGCCTTATGAATTTAATTTTTTTTTTCCCCCTCAGAAATTCTGTGTTGTGTATTTAAAGTTTACTGGTTATCAGATGAAGGCATGAAACATTGATTTAACATTTTAACAAAAATTGATTTATACATTTTTGGCAAATAAAGGAGATTTACTATTAAAATAAAAATATTTTGTGGTTATTTCCTAAATTTTGTAGTAGTAGTAATAGTATTACGTACATTCTACTAAATAATAGTAATATAGCCTATTAACTTTTATTTTGACGGGTTGTGAATACCTTTTAAAGTTCTGTGTGTATATGATATGACGCTAGTTTTACTCAAATGAAATGGTAAAATGCTCGTGAAGTGCATAAACAAACAATGGTGCTATAAAAAAGGCACCTGGCTCTTTTAACAATGTAAGACCGGACTACAGCTGCCATATTGCAAATGACAATTTCTCCCATTCGTTTTTATAAGAGTGAACTCTCTCCCCTGCCCTTATAATGTCTCATATTTTAATATGACCTTCATAAAACAAGAAAAAAAGTTGCAATCTGTTAGTTATCATAAAAATCAACCCCTGAGACATGAAAGTTCCCATAGTTGAAGAAACTCCCATCTGTTTAAAGAGGGTGATTTCAAGCAATGGTTTTAGTGTTTGCGTGTGTGTGTTTTTCTTCTGCCAGTTGGCTGCCTGCTGGCAAACACAAATTGGAGCATCTTTGGTACTAAATGGTTTGATGCTTTTAGGATTCAGCAGACAGCTGTGTTGCACCGGTGTTTGCACGTTCAGCCTTGAATAGGGCTGATGGATTCCTACAGACGCTCGGGAAGAATTATGGTCTGGTTTTGACGGACATCGGCTTATGTGCGTTTTGTTTGTTGCTTGAAGCCCATCGTCCAGTGTCATAGCAGGCTTCAGGAGTCTGGAGATGTGCTTACAAACAGACGAGTCTTCATGTTTCAGCTGTAATCACCAGTCTAATCTTATTTTTGAAGTCATGTATTTTGCTTTAGAAGCTCTGACTAGAGATTGTTCACTGATACAGTCTGTTTATATATTTTCCTCATTACAATAGTGTCACTAGAGGAGGTAATGTTTTACTGTTTGAATTCAGTAGCGACCGTACCCTGCTGCTGAATCTACAACCCTGCGGCAAAACTATTTATTATTTTTTTAGCTGAGTTGTGAACTTGCAGTCTGAATTGAATATGTTGAGGATATGGTAAAATATAGGACAATAAACAAACAAAACACTACTTTACGTTGCTCTTATTGGTTGCATGCACAAACAAATGAACAGCACAATCAGTGATGTCTAATTTATGAACAAATTACTGGTTCTTTTTTTCTCAGTGCTTTTTAAAAAAAGCCCCTTTGAATTTTACATTGTATAAAATTAAAATATACATTTTTCAAAATATCTGTCACAGAATAAAGTCATATAGAAGAATTGTCAAATGTAAATTGAAACTACATAAATTATCAGTATTGTCTTGACTGCATGATTATTAGTTATATGTAAATACTAATTCAGTGCTGTTTGAGTTTTATTGAGTAGGTGTGTTATTGAAATAGCTTGAAACTTTTACTTTGTATCCCAAGTTTGATTATTTGTAGACATGCACCATGGGGGTCAAAAGGTCATTTCTTTAAAAAAAATGTCCTGCCAGATAATGGTCTTTGAATTACTGTCCAGTATCTGTCAGCCCAGAATAAACATTCAGGATTGTACCACCTTGCAGATGCTGCCAATGTCAGTCCCCTGCCAAATTGCTCTGGAGGTCAACCTTCATTTCGATAAGACCGCTTCCAGGAGGTTCACTCGTCGTAATGGCTTTCTTTCAGATCCCAAATGAGCGGCCATCTGTTATACAGGCCTTGCTGAGATGAGCTCCAGCACGTGATGTTACCGTCAAACATTAGTGTTCTTGTTAGTTTTGCCCCTGCTTAAGAATGGCCAGTTGTTGGTTTCATTGATTAATCTATAACATGCACTGGGATGGAAGATGGTTCAATAGTTGATTATACTTTCGACGTCGGATTGTTATCGTCTTTGACCCATAACCTTCTCAAGGGGTACAACTGGTGATAAGATCGAATCTTTGTATTGATAGACAAGCAGACTGGTATCCCATCAACTCTAACTTAAGGTCACAACACGCTCTCAGCAGAAATCCATGACTGTGAATAGCTTTATCAGGTCATTAAGTGCTGGTTTGTAATTTACCAGTGTAATTGGAATAGATAAAATCTGTTTATAGTGTCTAAGAGACTCTGTTAAACCTGTGCAGTGGACATCTCAGAGGATACGATTGTATAGTTCTGATTTGGGTCGGCTGGGTATCGTTCAAACATGTTCGATACCGATACCTTGAGTTCGATACCGGTTCCTGAACGATACTTTTTTTCGATACCAATTTTATGAAATCAGTTTTAACAAGATTACATTACCTAAAAAAAAAAAAAAAAAAAAACTTTTTTTTCAGCTTGTTGATATTTATACAGACTCAAAGACTCATCTCCTGAGCCACTCCACAAAGGAACAAAATGTATCCAACACAATAAATAAGTGCAAATAATTTTAATAAAGCTCAAATAGTTTTCAGTTTACACTAGTGCGTGCTCGTTTTAAAACGCATAGCTCAGACAGAATCATCATTTCTATTTATTCTAGGTTGTTAAAGACTTCAAGAAATTGAAAATCTTTATCCACTTTCATAAGTGGGTGTTTTTTTTTTTCACCATATGTTTTATTGTTATTAATTTCTGTGCAGTATGTCTAATAATTTGAATGCATAAAAATAACTTGGTTTATTCAAATTTATTCTTAAAATAGCCTTATATTCCTCAGAAATTCTGTCTTCTGTATCTCGTTTTCAAATGAAGGCATAAAACATAAATTTGATTATAAATTAGATTGAAAATCAAATTTGATTAATTTATTTTGGCAACCACAATTTTACTATTAAAATTAAAACATGGAAGAAATGCTGTGATCATTACTTAAAAAAAGAAAAAAGTTTTAATAATTTTAATAGTAGCCTAGTAGTTGCAGTATGTACACTCTGCTGAACAATATTAATATATTTCTGCCGCAGTGTCTTCCAAGTTAAACCGAACTTTTATTTTGTCGGGTTGCCATGAATATCTTTACAGTTCTGTGTGATATGACGCTAGTTTTACTAAAATCAAATGGTAAAATGCTCATGAAGTGACTCTCAGAGCAGTTCTGGAGATGTTGTTCGTGTGTTTATGTCCTCATTTAGACGGCAGACGCTGAAATCACCGAGAGCGTCACGCGCGCTTCAGTCTGTGTGTAGTAAACAAAACCGCACGGTGTAGAGAGCAGACTGCTCCGGGCGCTTTCGAATCACTCTCGCGAATGTCAAACACTGATCAATCAGCACCGCGTCACTTCTAGTCAAACACACCTAGTGCTGCAGGCTTATTGGCTCACTGACGTTGATGAGATTAACCCCTTAGGTATCGAAATTTGGTACCGAACGACAAGATGTCAATCTTGTCGATTCATCTGAACGACAAAATACATTACCAAGAGTCAAGTCAGACATTCGACAGTCATAATTACTGACGTTAACACATCGGACGCCTCACAGATACAAAAATAATGTTTTATGTTTTGATTAAAAGATAGCATTAAACGTAATTTTTTACACTTTTACAATAGTGCTCTCATTATAACGTTATGTATATGAAAGAAGTTATTGTTCTGCATTTCTGTTTTGAGCTGCGCGCACTGAAGATGACCAGTAGAATGAAGCATCTGATAGCAGGTTTTTAATCAATGGGATTTAACTCATAATTGATCTCATATAGTATAAGCTTCATTATTTATACAACATAACGTTAATATATGTAGGCTATCTGCACAAAATGCCCCAAATGCATGAATGTGTCTGTGCGGCTCTGAATGAACTCAGAACGCGTTCTTCACGCAACAACGTGCAGAAACATGGAAACGAAACTCTAAAAATTCACAGCGTTTAATTATAATAGTGTTCTCATTTTAATGTTATGTATATGACAGTCCCAGTCATAGTTATTAATATTCTGCATTGTTGTTTGTCCTGCTCGCGCAGCGCGCTGAAGAGAATCGCCGTAGTACTACAATGAAGCGCTTTACCAAATGCATCTTATACTAGATAAATAATATATACACGATATATATAAAGTGGCTGAAATGTTTTGAAATCACTTGTACCCTACATGATCCAATCTTTCTCTCTTCCTGTGTCAATTTGAGTCTTGAATTTAAGATTTAAATCCCTGCCGCCAAGATGCATCTGTCGGTCACGGATTATGGAAAGTGAAACTTAAATCTATAGGGGTGGTTGGATTTATTCACGCACGTAAAAATATTAATTTAAAGCTTGCTGCTTTTCAGATTCTTATTGACAGCCCTATATATACGTCATCTTAAATTTTATACAGTTGACTGTTGACAAATTTGATGAAGGGCAACAGCTCCATAAATGCAGTTATGCCCTAAAATTCTAGATATCGATACAAAAAAAATGTATGAGGTCTATGGTCTAATGAACATCTATGACCATATTAATACGCGCACAGCCTCATTCTCTCGGTTCACCTTTGCTGCTTGAATTTCCCAAGCTCATGTCCTTTTACTTCAGTATTGTAGGTTAGCATGACACTCATCTTTGTCCGTTTCCTTGGCTTTTACAAAGTGTGTAGCCTACAGTAACCTGTGATTTTGGTTTAGGGAGCAGTGTTAAAATAAGGGAATAATGACTTTAGACCAAAGTAGTCCGAGTTGAAAAGGCCACGTCAGAGCATAAAACTTCTGTGACGGGGCGATTTTGCAGCATGAGACTGTTCTGCCTAAAGAGCAGTGTGGCTGTAGAAAGCAGGAGGGAATTTTTGATGTTTTGTTTGATATGCACATCCTGTTTCTCTTGACACCTCGTTGTGGTCCTCTTTCACTTGTGGAAATGAAGGGGCATGGTATGCTTGCATCTCCCACGTTTTTCTCCTTAAAAGATTCTTGGAAGTCAAATCCATGTTTTTTAAAAGCCAGATATCCGAAAGCAAATATATCAGACAGTTAATGTTTTTCCTGTTCAAAATCTTCTCACCAACGCTTGCAGTAACTTACTCTCTTGGGGATTTTCCATCATTTCATTGGCTCTCGCTAAGGAAAGGCGTGTGAATGCTCTGCTGGAGGTGTTTGAGATGTTCTGTGCAAATATTGAACACCCTAATTCTGTTGTGTCTTCAACATCACTAAACAAAGCCAGGTCTTTGCATTTCTTGAAGAGGGTCGCATGCAGTGCCAGACTTTAATTATTAAAGTACAAAAAGCAGTGTCGCCCAACCTGCTGCGTTCATAATCGGTACAAATGCCAAAACTGCTGGCGAGCATCTTTCGTGTTGTTGAAGAGTTATGCCAGTTACCATATGCCATTTTCTTTCCCAAATTTGTTTCATAACATCAGCACCTTAATTGGTTGCATTCATTTTTCTTTTTATCATGTTGTCGGAGAATCTTGCTGGGAAATGCTGCCTAAAATATTTGTGAATTGACCTGAAATAGGACAGATGGGTAGATATGATTGTTTTTCTTTGCATTTTGAGGCCAACATAAAATTTGCAGTTTTCAATTAAAAACAGAAAAAATCTGATCAATTCCTGCTGTCTCTTTCTTTATTGTACTTATTAAATGTATATTAAATGTATTTTAAATTATATTAATTTAAAATGTTAATTTAAGTTTTAATAAGTGAATAATTATTATAATTATTATAAATGCATTTAATAAGTTAATCATTATTAATTATTTAAACAATTATAAAAATATTTTAATCAAGTCATACATTTATAATAATAATAATAATAGCAAACACATTTTTAAATTACATTTTTTTTTGGACATTTTGTCATATAAAATACAAAATAAAATCACTATTGAAGTAATAACAATAATAATAAAAAATAATAATAATAGGAATAGCAATCAAATTTTTAAATTCAAACAATTTTTGTAAATTTGTAACAAAATAATACAAAATAAAAAATATTGTTGAAGAAATAATAATTGTAAATTTGTCAAATTGTAAAATAAAAATGCATAATAAACTATTTTTGAAGAAATAATAATAATAATTTTATTTTAATAAGTTGTATTATTGTTGTTAATAATAATTGTATTATAATAATTACATATATTAACTAGCTACATTTTATTGCACAAACATGTTTCATATTTGAGTTATCATTGGGACAATGTTTAGTGAATCTGAATTTTTGTTCACAATAAACTGATTCAGTAAATAATTGATTCATATAGAACTGAAGAGTCAATGTATTTTCTTCACTGTCTTTGACAACACCAGAGAGTTATTGAGCGTCTTCCTTTCTTTTATCTACTTTGATGTTTTCACGTTATCTATAAAATACTGAAGTAATCTGACATGGTCTGTGTAAGATCTGTTCGTCTTAACCTTGGCTTCCCTTTGAGGGTGTTAACTCGCGAGGTTTTTATTTGTTGTAGGCTTGTAGCCATGGTTTGTTTGCTCTCTACAGGATTTAGGCAGGGCATTAGGGTCCATATCTCAAAGGCTCTGAGGTCTTTATCATAAAGCTATCGGTTTATTTCAGCTCTGATCCTAGAGGTAGCCCCACAGGAAGCCTTCTCAAATGGTTTGTTGTCATATTTATCCACAGGTAGTCTCAAAGGAGCCACCATTGTGGATGCGCTGGACACGCTCTACATTATGGAGATGTATGATGAGTTTGAGGCTGCTACCGAGTGGGTGGAAAGGAACCTAGACTTTAACATGGTAAGACTCAAGCTTTTTATACTCCTTTTTGTTGAGCTGGTTGATTTTTTTTTTTTTTTTTTTAATCATTAAATATTTCTTTGCTATAAATTTGCCCTTTAATAATAGAGCAGATTCAATCAGAACAATGACTTTTTTTAATGGAGCTTTGAGAACTTTTAGGAACTATACTCTCATTCCGGTGTAATCATCAAGGAACTTAGCTGCTGTACCATGGCTGCAGCAGACGCAATGATATTACGCAGCGCCTGAAAGTAGTCCCCAGCTAGGTAGTTATGTTATAGAAAATATATAAAAATATCGAAACTCTTTGGTCATTTTTGAGCGAGATGGTCTAATCCGATTCAATGATCTATGCTAAGCTAAAGCTGAAGAAAGCTGGACTCTTATTTATTTCACTTGCAAATTTGTAATAATATTTCACAATATTGCTGTTTATACTGTATTGGTAAGCAGAGACTTACAAAAGCATAAAAAAAATGAAACGGCAAATTTTCAACGATAATATATTTAGAATATAATTTATCAGAAGAGCTTTTTTCTGCTTTTTATGTGACTCATCCAACTAGATTTTAGAGGTGGAATTATCTGGCTTTTATAAACGTCAATACCTCTTCAGTAATATGAGAAGTGCTGAACGGTTTCATCTTCAGAACTGAACCCACTAGGGAAATAGAAGGACTGAGACCAGCAAATGAAGGCAGAAATCTGATTAATGATGAAGAAAGTGAATAGCAAAAGGGAATCAATACTGCGTTCAGATCACTCCAGAAATGACTAAACAAAGTTGATGAGCGAATTAAGACGCAGAATAAACCAGACAAAAAAAACACTTTGTTTATTCGATCGGTTCTCTGCATCTGTATGGTGAGGTAATTTCATTAGACATTCTGCAGGGGTTTTCCGTTAGTTAAGCATCGGAAGTCCTTCAGTACATCCTAGCACCTCAATTTAAGGCAAGAGAGTAGACTGTATCTGGGTCCAATCCTTTAATGAAGAGTGTTAAACAACTTTTAATTGAAAGGCTTTTCTTTCTACCCTCAAGCAATTCCAACAAAGAAAGAGTCCACAAAAATCCCCTGTGAAACAGTTATTAATATTCAGCTTGTCTCTGGAATACTAAGCAACCCATTTCTGATGCACGAAAGCCTCTTGTTTTAGCAGAATAATTGTAGCCATTGGAAGTTTAGTCATGCGGCTTCGTTTGACCTCCACTATCATCCGGTTATCTTTGAAAAGCTAAAAGGTGTTTAGCTGTGTAAGTAAAGGCTATCTGTGAATCACGCTTATATTATCATCTGTTTCAAAGGTTTTACCAAAGCGCGGTTCAGTCTTTGGCAACTCATTGATTATTTTGGGAGATATGATTAATCTGTTTATTCTCAGTATTTTAGTTGTCCAGCGTTTTTGGTTTATCAGGTCATTCCTGAATCCTCATTAGCACATTCCGTTGTTTTACAAGTCATGATCAGATTGCTTGACGGAGAAATCTGAGCCTGGAGCAGAACGGAGGAGGAGAGTCACTTCACTGTATCAACAGTCCTGATCTCTCATCTTTTATGCTGTGGGATTCTTTTATTCCTGTAAAAGCCAGCATCATCGAAGGTCAGATTCACCCACTGCTGTAAAAGACCGCTATGTTGCAGTGACCACAAATCCCAACTGGACTCAAACCCGAGTTAGATAACCTTTCACACAGAGACACTATACCGCTGCTGGATCGAAAAACCTCATCAAAAGCATAAAAATAGAAATCCCTTCCCTTTTTATGAGTCCTAACAATCAGAGACACGCCATTAGATACAGAACCCAAGCACAGTATGCTTCATTGTATCCATCTGTTTCCATTCTCTCTAGTTCAGACTCATCTGAAGTTTGCTATAGAGATAGAAGTTACTTATTTGTGACCCTGGACCACAAAACCAGTCATAAGGGTCAGTTTTTTAAATTTGAGATTCATACATCATTTGAAATCTGAATAAATAAGCTTCCTATTGATGTATGGTTTGTTATGATAGGGCAATATTTGGCCGAGAGACAACTATTGAAAATCTGGAATCTGAGTGTGCAAAAAAAAAAATCAAAACATTGAGAAAATCGCCTTTAAAGTTGCCCAAATGAAGTTCTTAGCAATACATATTGCTAATTAAAAAGTAAGTTTTGATATGTTTACTGTAGGAAATTTACAAAATATCTTCATGGAGCATGATCTTTATTTAATGTCATAATGATTTTTGGCATAAAAGAAAAATCAATAATTTTGACCCATACATTGTATTTTTGGCTATTGCTACAAATATACCCCAGCGACTTAAGACATGGTCCAGGGTCACATTTATGACCGCTTCTTATAGTCTTTTAGTCTTTCTTAAAGGGGTCATATGATATTCTTTATCAAAGTTAAGACACTGCCACGGCCTCCTAAAACGGCTCATTTAAACACGCCCCCACATGTCTACGTCACGGTGTGGGAACATTTGCAAAACACCTCCCAAATGTTTACGCAATGAAAGAAGGCGGGATGATTATTCTCCCTGTAGTATTGTTGCTGCCGCCGGCACCATGTCGTGGAGATAATGTCGTGGAGACCACTGACGATTCAAACACGAGTTTTGAGCAGTGTAGAGTAGTGCTTGTTGTTTGTTGTTTCTCTGATCACAAATGCAGACATGGTGCTATGTTGGTGTTAGACATGACTCGTTGCGCCTTGTAAGACTGTATGAGTCGTTATAAGTAATTATGTCCCCACTGGATGCAACAAATGCCTCGTTTATGATGCGTTTTATCCCCGTTGGAACACAACTGAAGTACAAAGCCTATAATTTAGATAATAAATAATAGTTTAGCATTCATATACGTTACATCGCAAATATGGAAATATTATGGGATATTTGGATTTGTGACGAATGAGAGAGGATACACATCACGAGCACAAAGCCCCATTTCACACACTGTAAAAAAAAAAAAAAAAAAAAAAAAAGTTGAGCCAACTTAAAATTAAGGCAACCAGCTTCAGCAGATTTTTGAGTTCTCAAGTTATTTTTGTAGGAGATTCTCAACTTTTTGTTGTATAAACTTAAAACAACAAGTTGAGAACTCAAAAATCTGCTGAAGCTGGTTGCCTTAATTTTAAGTTGGCTCAACTTTTTTTTTTTACAGTGCAGTTGTGTGTGCAAGCCTTTAAAGCAGGGGTGCCCAACCCTGTTCCTGGCATTCGACTGTCCGGCAAAGTTCAGCTCCAACTCTAATCAAACACACCTGAAGCAACTAATTGCGGTCTTCAGGATCGCATGAAAATAAAAGGCAGGTGTGTTTGATTAGAGTTGCTACTTGGTACATTCAACCAGTATTTACCATAGGCTACTTTCAAAACAAAAATTAAAATAGGAAAAATATGCAATCTGAAAATAATTTAATAATTTAATTTTTTTTATCTCAGTAAAACACAAGATTTGGTTTTCAAAAAGCCTTTTTCCAAAAAGTACATCTGGAAAAAGGAGGGTCGTCTTATATTTGGGTCAATATGGTATTTTTTTACACGAATCTGTAATAATCATTTCTTTATTACCGTTTAACTGAACACAAACATAATCTGAATTAGTATTCCTCATAGGCAAAGCAATTTTTGCTGACTGTATCTGTGACTATATAGATGACCGTCTTAGTTGTCTGTATCTTAACTGTCCTCCAGTCTGTTGCAGAAGAGTTTTTTTTTTTTTTTAAGCCAAGGGTTTTTCCTTTCCTCATCAATATCTGTGATTTAGTTCACTTTATTTTTTTCTTAGCATAGCTAAGGCCTCGGTAGCTCTTAAATAATTGCAGAGTTTGCGGAGTCAGTGGAGGTTTTGCTTGGCTGCTTTTGTCTCTTCTATCTTCTACTGATTCCCCATTGACTTTGTACATATTCATGTGTGCAGGGAGATGATTTCACAACACTCAGAAGTGAACTTTTGAAGTGTCTTGTGGAGGTTTTTGTCGGTATGTTTGCCCCACTTTTTTGTTTTACACGTCAGTCCAATTCACGGTGGCTGAGCAAAAGGATATTCTCAGGCTTTACCATTTACACCAATGGTTCTGACCAGTTTTACCAAGGAGCTTACAATGTTTACCTGAAGTTTTTCTTCATTTTATATTTTTCCCCAACTTAACATGTGCAAGAAAGCATTTGTCATGGTCTTTTTGTGCCAGTTTCTGACAGATCCCTCTATAAACCACAAAAGGCTTGAGTCATCATCTGGAAACATCTGGTGCCCCGTTGTCACTGGAACCATTTAAGCATTTGAGAGGAGGCTATCCATAACACCCCCAACCACCCCAAGACATCAGCCATTTATCTTACCCTGAACCGGATATTTACCAATGTGATGCAATTTTTTTTTATCTGCTGCGCCACCTGTGCGCCGTCATGAAATGGTTTTGATGGTGCGTGAAGCCTATGCTAAGCAATAAGTGGGTCATTATTGTTTGGTTGCCCAGAGACGGTGCAGAGACACAAATATTTCACCTCATAAACCATCAGACGAGACTGTATAACGCTACTTGGCAAAGGCTAAATGAGACTTGCGGTTTCATGCCGCAGGTTACACAGGGCCAGATTGAAAAATTAATGCAATATAATGCAAACTCTTCCAAACTACAATTACTGCTCTAAGGTACTTGGTTGAGTTTAGGTTGTCCAAACACCCACAATCTCTTTTTTTTCTAGTTTTAAATAGTTTAAAACTGTGGTTCTGAAACTTTTTAGCCCTAATACCATTTTTGAATTAAATTAGCACTCTGCACCAACAAGAAAACAAAGAAAATGTAATCATTTTGTTGGAATGTACTGCTTTAAATGCCACTAGGCAATGTTTTTACTCAAATGGATGTTTAAAAAAAAAAATTCACTAAGAAAAATCCTTTCTTTTTAGCTTTCAGTTTTTCGTTACTACTATATGTTGCTGCTATTTGTTTCTTTAAAAAATCATTGATCTTGCCATAGATGCTGCTTTGGCAATTAAAAAAAATAAATAAAAAAATAATATAAATATATATAAATAAATAAATAAATTTACACTGTAAATATGGGCTATTCACGCTATTTAGTCTTAAATACATGAATGTATATTAAAATTGGAATAAGACATAAGGTAAACATAGAGAAACATGAGTATACAATTAAAATTTGTAAAAATAACTAATTAAATGTATAATTTGTATAATAATAATAATAATAATAATAATAATAATAATAATAATAATAATCATCATCATCATTTAAATATTTTGTTATTTAAAGATTGTTTTATATATTTAGAATAAGATATCTTTTAAAATATACTGTACAGGTAAAGTAAACATATTATATTGCTATTTTATATATATATATATATATACTAGTATAAAACTGTTTGAAAGCATATTGTCAGATGTAATAGTGCTGTAAGTATTCTTAACTGCAGATAAATATAAGATGAAAGTATAACATCAGAGAGGTTTTTTGTTGAAATTATATATATTTTTTTATTATTATTTGAAGATACTCTCAGAAGCATCCTCTCTTTATAGCTCTGTATCCTGTGAGTGAGTGTTTTTGTTAATGTAACATGCGCCATAGGATTCCCCTTTCTCCAGCAGCCATGGTTTCCCAGATACACAGAAAATATCCACACTCAGATTTCACCCTCCTATGGGATCTTGTTTGTATCTGTACTCAATCTCAGCAGAGCTTTATCAGCTCTGTTGTATTGTTTTCTCTCTTTGTATTTGGTGTGTGAGGGCGAAGTGTGTTTGTAGTACTCACACATTTTTTTTCCCCCGCTATTGTTACAGTCTGCAGTTCAAGGTGAGCCAGTCGCGGTGTTTTTATGAGCTTAAATATTCACCTCTTTTTGTTTTCCTGTGTTTTATTCCCTCAGAATGCCGAAATCTCCGTCTTTGAAGTGAACATCCGTTTCGTTGGAGGCCTGCTGTCCGCCTATTATCTCTCAGGCAAAGAGGTATGTAAACCTGGAGAGTACAGATGTTTTTTCATGTTTTACCAGACTGAATGTGTGCATATGGCCAAAGGATTTGATATGCAAGCTGGCTATAATTGACACGCCGCCTGAAGGAAGCTGGAAGCTTATAGCACGCATTTGTTCTCGGTGCATTTAAAGACCGTTTCCTTGAATCTCTGTGTGAAACTGTTGGAAATCAGTGACATTTATAGTTGGCAGGACACAATAGGCCTCTCAGGAGAGCCACAGGGGCCTCAGGTCTGTCTTGTCCCGGTGGTCCGGCTGTTTGCCCAGACATAGAGCCAAGTCAAACAAACACACACACACACCATCCCACTTAGAGCTCGTTCTGAGATCCCGGCACATCCAGGAAGCTCTGTGCCCACTCTGCTAAATTGAAAGCCTTTTTGAAACCAAAAAAGATGTTGGACTCTCAAGCGTGACCTGAAGCACACACACAAAGCCCATTTCCAAGGCTTCATTGAATCAGGCTAATGCAGAACTTTGCTCATATTTCCGATCTCCCTTCCTGTAAATTAGATTTTCCCAGCAGCATTTGGCAGAACGTGAAGGATCTGATTCAAATCAAAAGAGTGGCATTTTCTGCTGATACTCGGGGCTTTCTCGTTGTGTCCCGCAGCAAATGTGTTCTCGGTGATAGTGTAAGCTTTAATTTGTGCAGTGCGAAACAGAGCTTTGTCCGGAGAGGAAACGGATCACCGTGTGAGCTGCGTCGGGCTTGTGCGGTTGTGTTGATGTAAGGCAGACCCTTCAGCAGAACAGACATCTCTCATCTCCACTGTGACTCTTCCTCCTACTAGCACAGAATAGCTATACTAGTGCTGCAGAAGAAAGAGGAGTTCCTATGGGTAGCGTGTTATTTTTCCTGGAGGAATGACTCAACGAGCTTGAGCGTGTACGATGTTAAACAGTTGTTCTTGTATTTCATGTTTTATTAATGGTCTTGAATAGGAGAATATATCTGAGATATCTTAATTTTTATTATTTTTATAAAAAAAAAATATATATGGTTTCCGCAAAAATATTAAGCAGCATAACAGTTTTCACACACCTATCTCATGTAACCCGTCATACAGAATCTCAGTGTAGGATGACATATAGAGGTCATGTCTCAGTAAAAGCTTTGAATTGGGCTGGGCAGTATGATGCTATAAGGTTTGTGGGGCGTTCAATAGGCATGAATGCTTTGTGAGAGCATTAGTGAAATACATTATTCTAGACTTATTAATTTAAATAATTTGGCTATACTAATTTGAGTGTCTTTGCTACAGTGTAATTATACATTTAAGTACTAAGTAATATTAATTAACTACATGAACTTAGTATATGGTTAGAGTTTGATTCATGTGATGCAAAGCTGAATTTTCAGCATCATCACTTCTGTCTTCAGTGTCACATGATCCTTCAGAAATCATTCTAACATGCTGATTTCTATATGTCATCCTACACTGAGATTCTGTATGATGGGTTACACGAGATGGGTGTGTGACGAAACGAAACACTGTCTGTTGAAGAGAATGGTTGGTTGTCAAACATCGTTTCGGATAACAGTGGAGGTCTCCGCTATCTCCCTTGTTGAGAATAGTCTAACAGCGATATAAATCTTTGAACACTACATTATTGTTCTCTCAGCAAGACGCAAGCTAGTTTCATCATCGTGTATTGATGGGGGAGGCACGACATGGTTGAATACAAAGTGGGCAGCACAGAGTCCAGGACTCAAGCACAGTGCTGATGAAAGTCCTTCAGTGTAGTAATCTCACACACTC
Source organism: Barbus barbus (assembly GCF_936440315.1). Taxonomy (NCBI): domain Eukaryota; kingdom Metazoa; phylum Chordata; class Actinopteri; order Cypriniformes; family Cyprinidae; genus Barbus; species Barbus barbus. The sequence continues at coordinate 25,895,445 of NC_136742.1, forward strand.
AGGATAATGAGACGCCCTCCTGCCTACCTGCATAATAATGTGTGCCCTGAACTGAGAAATGTTGATTACAGGAGATAGCCTTCAGGTAGCCGCACACATTAAGCCGCAGCGAGAGATCTTAGTAAATGTGTCTGGCTTTAAATTCTTACTGAGCTTTGGAAAATGCAATCTTTTGGAGACCAAACCTATTATAGGATTCCCCTAACACTGCACGACTAAATCATCATTGGAGAATGATAACTACATCTTCTGCATAGGGACGACTGTTTAGGTTTTCTTTGGATGCGTCAGATCAATATAGTTTCTACTTCTGCCAGGCTACGTGGCCATTTCATATTGCATATACGCATGCATATAACATAAAGCGTCTGGATGGGTTGAGGTGGTGCTAAAACTGAAAAGCGGTGTGATTTCTTCTCTAGTTGCTGACTGCTCCGGCGCCTTGGCTAGCACTCAAAGCAGGACCGGGCTCTTTGATGAATCTTTCATCGTCTTGAGAGACGGCCTTCATGCAAATACTGCACATGCTCCTCAGCACAGGCGAAGCAAACGGCCGCATTCATAGATGCTTCAGAAGCTGATGTTGTTTGCAGTGATTTAGTCCAGCGCTGGGTTTCCTCTCCTGAACGATGAGAGGATTAATCTCTGGCTGATTTATTCCTACATTATTTACGCCCGGATGGTTTTCCATCACTGATGTGAGCAGCCTGGGACAGAGCCACCTGTCAGAACATAGCACTTAACTCCTTAATGGATCACACATTGATTTTCATCTTTTTTTTTTCTTGCTCTATAATTCATTTTACATAACCCCTGGCAAGTCCCATATGTTGTTTAGATTTTTCTATACCTTGACAGAGATCAATGGCTGCACAAATACTTAATTTTAGTCCTGCTTTATTATAGCTCATGTGTTTTGTCAAGGATGACGTGAACATGTATGTCCAGACTGGGAAGTAAAAAAAAGGGAAGTAAAACAAGTGTTGTTACCAATGTCCTGTTACACATTTGTACTTACACATACCATTTTGAGGGTTGTTACATGTGTAGTTACAGAAATATTACAGCTGTAGATACTATGTACCAATGTGTACTTACACTGTGATTACATACTACGTGCACATCTAGTTACTATAAAAGTACATGGGTATTAGGGACACAATATAAAGTGGTTTGGTTTTAGTGACCAGTGAAACCTCTAACACATTTTAGTAGCACTAAGTGCAGGACAAACAGTCGCAGTCTGGAGCCCTAACACACAACGCACTGTTCTGAGGGATAAAAATGACACAAGCGTAGGTGCTTTTATTGGGTGTATGTTTACACTAAAACCATGTGACTGAACCCTACTACCTCATTTTAGTTGCCTAGCAAATCCCAAACAATGGCAATCTGATAAAAGCTGCTTAAGCAACATAATTACATGAACTGTGAAGCATTCGCTCGAGCTCCACAGGCAGGGCAGAGCAGGATAAATGATGCCGTCAGTGCTAATGATCATAACATCTGTTTCATCATAACTGCTGCCCAGACCTTCCTTCAGTCTCAGTTTTTCTGCAGTCGTCTCCATATATTCTTTCAGGAGGGATTTGGGGTGGGAAACACGGATATTTCTCAGTGTTGTGTCTGGGAGACTCAAACATATCGCAGCTCATTAGCAGTCCGTGGGCCAATGGCTCGTTATTACCGTTATTTTTCTGGAATGATTAAAAATGCATTTGACTTGTTTACAGTAGGCAGAGGAAATTAATCATCTTCACTCGGTCCACAGTCATTTGTTTCTGTCAGGAGACATCTTTACTGTAAATACACACGGTATCCTTTTGTCGTTCACTAAACAATACTGGAACCGTCTCTTGCATCTTTAATGCCAGCGTGCTGCGCTGAGTGACACGGCTATTGTGTACCGTTCGCATAATGCAAACGCCATTCCTCCTGACAACAAAGAGCTCTGAGTTTTTAATGCGCCATTTTCAATTACACTAATTTGCCTATTTCTTGCTTTCAGCTTGTTCTCGCTTCCGTTTTTTACTGTGATGGAAGTCATATGGCGATTAACACCACGCCTGTTGCCAGCTGTGCTGAGCCACCACAACAATTTGACTGCAACGAGCGGAGAAATGAAGCTTTAGAGAGCATCACATAAAGCAGCATTACTTAGCCACAAACGCATAATTTTTCTCTTGCTCTGAGGTAAATGAGTTGTTTTCTGCTCGTTCCCGCAAATACCCCAGACGCTTGGCGCACCTGCTATTAGCAAGAGATCTTCCCTCCTCTGATAGAGCATGACAAGCAATTTCCTCCGTACAATATGGGGCCCTACAACACGGGGCCTCATGTTGGCTTACAAAACATCAAGTTTACTTTATTTACAGCTTCCAGCCAGGATCAGTCGGCGTAAACTGCGACACAGTTACTCTGCATTTTTGGGCCAGGAATAAACACTGCAAAAAATCTCTGATGCTGTTCGTTTCAAACTTCCAAGCTTATGAAGTCTTCAGATGGCAGCACGTGGCCCCAAAATGCCTCTCGCATTAACCTCAGAAATGCGAGCGCAGGTGATAAGTGGCGATAAGTGCAGGTATTCAGGTCTGTGATCTCGATCCATCTCTCTGCTGGCTGCTTTTGACAGGGTACATTAGATGTAGAAGTGCAAAAAGCTCCAGCTGTCACTTATTTATCTCTCGGTTTCAGCACTTCCGTCTCAGCCGTAGCTCCACTAGATCTCTCGCCGCCCCGTCATGCACCACTTTTCTTTTTAGTACATACAGATGGAATAAGACATAGTTTAAAGTACTAGTCTCAAATGTTCTTTGTACTTTCTGGAAGCCGTACATGCACCCGACTTGCACGTAGATTTGATTTACATGGAGGATAAGTGATGTATTGTGTTGTGTAAGTGATGTGTTGAGGTTCACGACCCTGTTTTTCTAGTAATGTGTATTCAGGGAGACGGCTCTCAAACCATTTTGTCCTGCATCCTCCAGCATGGCAAGAATTAGCTCAGGTGGAGGTGATTTACAAATGTCATTTGTAATATGCTGATATGTTCAACAGACTTGCAAACAAAAGAAATTCCTTATTATATTATATTGTATTATATTACTTTTATTTTATGTTTACATTTTTTTTTTTTTTTTTATTAACAAACATATGTTGTTTATATTAGATTACATCAGATTAGATATTGTTAGATTAGATATTAGATACTAGCTTTCTTATGATTTTAAATTTACTTTTTAAATTATTTTTATTACATGAATATGTATTATATATTAATGTTTAATATTAATTTATTATTAATAAAAATCAATATATATATGTATGTGTATATATGTGTGTATGCATATGTATGTATATGTATATATTAGTGCTCTCAATTGATAAAAAAAAATTAACTAACATTTTTCTGAAATTATTCGCGATTAATCCTACCGAATATTAAAGTTTTTAAATATACTTTTATATTGCAATGATTTCACATTCAATCTTCAAATTAATGTACAAACAACATAAAGGCCGTATATTTTTAATATTGGTTTAATGGCATCTTTGTTTATGACTGAAGGCCAGTATCACTGATACCAATTAATACTGATTTCCCTGTAAAATGTTGACTATAGCCATTGAACTTTACATTATAATTAAGAGCTATCCGTTTTAACATTTATTAGATTTTAAAAATAACTTCTAATCTTCACATAAACCCATTATAATACAGTAAATGTCAGATCTACCTGTGCCCCTCAGCAGAAATATACAGAAATTGAATAAAGTTATCATACACTAAATTCTAAACTAAATACAGATGAATCCTTAACTATAAAAGTTATTGGTTTTCCTCTTTTTTTCTTTTGTTCTTGATGAACAGACATCACAGCAGCTGGTTATTAGGTTATTTAGCTGCTGTTTCTTTAAGAGCTACCAGCAGGTCTGGCACGCACCGCATTTTCTCTCAACTCTCATCACCTTTTCTGACCCATTTCAGGTCGGACCCATTTCAGTCTCTTCTAACGAGCTGACGAGTTGAATCGGGTGTGTTAGATGAGAGAGACAGTGCTGGGATGCTCAAGGACAGTTTGGAAAACCATTTCAGAGACATGTTCTTAATGTAACTCATATATAACATATTACATGCATGCACAGTTTTAAGGCAGCTTTAATCGCCTATTGGTAACTTCATGACTTAACTGACTTCAAAGCCATGCTTCTCTCTCTTCTCACGTCTATGCTTTGGACTGCATGCTGTGGCAAGCTAAATAATCAGAGCTCAGGGTGCCGCCTAAAGTGGTGCTACAATATAACCAACCAGAATTTATTATAGTTTTTTTCCACGATCATCATTTTCATGATCGATCACCACTGTCATGGCCGAGTACTCGATTGCTATTGCACATCCCTACTCTCTGCATCTTCATATCCCATCACATGGCATCAGCGTGTGTATGTTGATTTGTAATTGTGGCAGAATAGTGTGAATTGTTAAGGAGAGCAGAGCACCACTTGAGGTTTAATCAGGTAATGACCAGGTACGTCGGAGTGTTTCACCCACATAATGGCCTGTTTGTGTTGTTAATGTTGTGAGCTTGGTTGAGCAGTTAATCAGTGTTATAGCAGATGCTGATGTTCTTTAGCAGAACCAGCCAATTAAATAAATTTTTTTGTACATTTGCACAGATGACTTGCAGCTCCCCCTTCTCTCATGGCCGCCTTGTTCCCAGTGGACCAGCTTTTCCTACTATTAAAAGCAAGGCCAATTTCTCTCCTATCCTTTGAGTTACTTCCTTCAAATTCAACTCTGTGTTTTTAAATTTCAGAAATGTAAAACGGCAGCCATACATAAAGAATATGACGGTTCTTTCAACATGCAGAGTGCTGTGAAAACATATTAGACCTGTAACTGTTTGACAGGAATGGTCTATTTTTTATGAATTATGCAGTTCAGAGAACGCCTGACAGAAAGAGAGAAGAAAGCAAGAGAAGAAAGAACAGGCAGAGGTCTCAGGAGGAAGCTGCTTTCAGGCTTTGTGTTTCTATCCGTCTTTGGTACATTTGCAGGGCTATCAGCACTGAGAGACGAGCTGCAGAACACAGGATGAAGAAAAGCCTTCACTGGCCTCCCTGGACTTTATCACATTGCAGTCTCATCGTGTTTCTATAGGCTACAGTATGTCAGCCATGGGAATTCCTAATTAGGTTTCCTGTCATTGTTAATTAGCATTGATTTAGAATAGTTTTTTTTTCTTGAATATTTACTAGATAGCCTAATATCGAAGCTATGCAGATTGATTTGTTACGCCATTGGCATAATTTTTCATCCACAGATTTAAAAAATGACAAACCACAGCTGTTTCAATACGTAAATTAGAGAATGCAGTGCATATAATACAGGTGCATCTAAAAAAAATTAGAATATCATGAAAAAGTTAAATTTTTTATTGTAACATTTCAAAAAGTGAAACTTTCATATATTCTAGATTCATTGCATGTAAAACGTTTCAAAAGTTTTTTGTTTTAATTTTGATAATTAGAGCTTACAGCTCATGAAAGTCAAAAATCCAGTATCTCAAAATATTAGAATATTTATATTTGAGGTTCATTAAATGACCATCACTACAGTATAAATTCCGGGTATCTCTTGTTCTCTGAAGCCACGATAATGGAGAAGACTGCTGACTTGGCAGTGGTCCAGAAGACAATCATTGACATCCTCCACAAAGAGGGTAAGTCACAGAGGGTCAATTCTGAAAGGTGTGGCTGTTCACAGAGTGCTGTATCAAAGCATATTAAATGTAAAGTTGACTGGAAGAAATCGAGTAGGAAAAGTAACAGGGATGAGCGCAAGCTTGAGAATACTGTCAAGCAAAGCCGATCGAAACACTTGGGAGAGCTTCACAAGGAGTGAACTGAAGCTGGAGTCAGTGCATCAAGAGTCACCACGCTCAGACGTCTTCAGGGAAAGGGCTACCGAGCCACTTCTGAAACGGAAACAATGTCAGAAGCATCTAACCTGGGCTAAGGAGAAAAAGAACTGGACTGTTTCTCAGTGGTCCAAAGTCCTCTTTTCAGACAAAAGTAAATTTTGCATTTCATTTGGAAATCAAGGAAGCCTGGAGAAGCACAGAATCCAAGCTGCTTGAAGTCCAGTGTGAAGTTTCCGAAGTCAGTGATGATTTGGGGTGCCGTGACGTCTGCTGGTGTTGGTCCATTGTGTTTTATCTAGTCCAAAGTCAATGCAGCCGATTACCAGGAGCACTTTATGCTTACATCTGCTGACAAGCTTTATGGAGATGCTGATTTCCTTTTCCAGTAGGACTTTAGCACCTGCCCACAGTGCCAAAACCACTTCCAAGTGCTTTGCTGACCATGATATTACTGTGCTTGATTGGCCAGGCAACATGCCTGACTTTATCCCCATATGGAATCTATGGGATATTTTCAAGAGAAAGATGAGAAACGGTCGATCCAACAATCCAGACGAGCTGAAGTCTCAATAGTGCCTCAGCAGTGCCACAGGCTGATCGCTTCCATGTCACACCTCACTGATGCTGGAGTTTGTGCTAAAGGAGCCCCGACCAAGTATTGAGTGCATAAATAAACATACTTTAAAAAACTTGAACTTTTCTGTTTGGCAAATCCTTTTTATGATTGATCTTAGGAAATATTCTAATATTTTGAGATACTGATTTTTGACTTTCATGAGCTGTAAGCTCTAATCATCAAAATTAAAACAAAAAAACTTTTGTAATGAATCTCGAATATATTAAAGTTTCACTTTTTGAAATGTTACAATAAAAAAATATATATGTTGACATGCACCTGTATGACTAATCGGGGAACGTTTAGAAAATGTTGCGACAAACACTACCATTCAAAAGCTTGAGGTCAGTAATTAAAGGAAAATAATAAATTTTTCAGCCAGAATGCATTAAATTGATCAAAAGTGACATTATATTATATAAACATAAGACATTATATAGCACGCCAACTCCTGGCCAACTTTGTCTTTTTTTATCGGGGAATTCAATCAATAAATGCCATTTTGATGTGGCACAACACTGTATGCCTTTTGAATTGCCTCAATTCAAAAAAGTGTGAAACGAAGTGAACGCAATCATCCCTTCCTTTTTACTATTAGTTATAACACAAAATAAATATCAATGAACATTTCATGTCTCATGTAATCGCCCAGTCTGTCTTTCAGCCACAGAAAGACGTCAATAAAATTTTAATTTTTAAACAGTATGTCAAATAACATGTCATTTAGCTCAGAGCATTTCGTTAAAATTAAGCAATATATTGGCCTGTAAATTGATTATATTTTACTTAACCTGTTAGTGCTTAATTATTTAATGTTTAATTAAATCTGTCATGAAAAAGTATGTTTTTTTTTTTTGTATTTAAAAGACTCTGTTGTTAATTGTTACCTTGAATAAAAAGTAATAGCTAATAGTAAAAAAGCTCCTGTATAGTTTATAGCATTAGCCGAGATTTTGTATTTTTTTTTTTACTATATTTAAATAAATTAAAATACAATTCAACACAGCTGACATGGAAAACTGTTATTGTAATATTTCACAATATTACTGTTTTTACTGAATTTTTAAAACAATTGCATCTTAGGAGAGCATAAAAGATTGCTTTCAGAACCATGAAAACACTGTAGGTTGAAAGTCGAAGTGCAGTGTTAGGGAACCTCAATTTAGACTAGACCTGTAATTCTGATGTTCAAATCACAACCATACAATTGAGGGCTGATTAGGCTGTTAATGTAAAATTTTCTAAATGTAAGCTTGCCCCAGGGAAAAGCACTTCATATTACCCAGTAATCACAGGAAAACTTTATTGACTGATACTAGATGAAGAAAAACGCCGCAGCTCTCTAAATAACTTTGAGAAACATCATGAACGCTGCGTGTGTCTGTGCCTGAAAACCAAAAATCCATTATCGTGACAAATGGAGCTAGTTTGGGTGAGGGGAAATGAAGGCCCGCTTCATCTGGATGCTTTAATTATTCCAAGCGGTTTATATGAAATAACAGTCCTTCGTTTACCCTTTCCACAAATGGCTTGTCCATCAAGCCGCTTGACCTCTTGAGTCTTCACGTTGATAAGGGCAAAATTTGCATTTGCAAATCTGCTCTCACATCTGGCCCCTTCAGTTTTCCAATGAGAAACGGCCCAGCTTAGACTAGTAAACGACTCATTCCTATTGAGTCAGACCTTTAGGTTGATTCGGTTATAGCTTTTGGTGGTGATATTTCTTCAAATTTTCTCTATCCTTCCATTTTCTCCAGTGCTCCATGTGACGTATTGTTAGTGTTTCGGCTCTACCGGCGGCAGCTTTGGGATTTAAGGTCAGGCCCAGCTGCTGAGACGGACGGTTGGAGGAATCAGACTAATTTCAGCCCTCATCGGCCGAGCTGGACGGAGCTCAAACAAGCTTTACTAATCTGCAATTTCACACTATATCGCCAACAACACAAACGGAATCAGAAATAAGTGGCCACTTGCCGCTTTTTATTGAATTCTTTTCCATCATGTTGTTGGTTTTTCAGGACGTTTTGTTCTCCGACTCTTCCTGTTGCCGTCCGAGTTGCTCACAAATGCGCAGCTCTGCGGGTGGCCGTCTGAGGAGGTTGCAAGGTGAAGAGGTTTGCATTCAGAGCATTTGGCCCGACTCTCCTCACTCAGCAGGTGTCTGATTGGACATGAGCCGGCGCTCATTGAGGCGGAGAGGTGGACCGTTCGCAGTTGGCCAAATCTCTAATTCGAACATGCCGAAATCCAGTCCTCCCGCTTTATTGTTTTTATCTGCCTCTTATCAAATTTTAGTCATGATTCACTGCTTAGATTTTCCTCCTCAGGCTTGGCGCTGATGCCAGGTTGTTTGGTTTGGAGAGGGCGACTGAAATGTTTTCCCGAGTTTCATCAGAGCACCTCCTAGACATGTTCAACAAGGCAAGTCTTAACAGCCATCTGTGTCCGACCATTACTGTCATGCCTCGCCATGTCAACTCTTCATCTCTCAATAACAATACCTCTAATTTACGTCAAAAATTCGGCCTTTAAATAAATATGAAGGTGCTAAACACGTCCAGCTCCACTTCCTGTCTCCATTCAGGCGTTTTCTGCTGCTTTAGTTCTGGCCATTTAGTCCTGAACTCACATAATTGGATTACCGAGCCCAGGCAGTTTAGAAGCCACTAGCATAATCTCCAGCGTTAATAGGCCGTGGTATTTTCAGATGCACCAAGCTGTATTTAGGTTAAGCATGATTACTGTTGCAATCTGTTTGTTACAAGCACTTGAAGCCCAAACCTCTGACCGTCGGTGAAATTTTCCACGTTACTTTGCATTCCTTCCGTTTGCCGGAAGACAACTCCCTGTGTTTGCGTCTCACTCGACTATTTCGCACCACAGGATACCCTGGCGGGGCGAAAATTGGTTTATGCGAAAGGGGCACACGTCGGTAGAAGTTTTGGAAGGATTATCACAGCTGGATCAGGTTTAAGAACAGATCTTCATAGGTTTGTTGGCAGGTCCTGTAGCCCGGGTACCACTAGGACGTCTTGACACCTTCGCAGGCTGCAGACTTCAGACAATATTTTTTGATCCCCATGTAATTCTTTATTTTTGTCAACTTTTGTTTATTCCTTCTTCCCATCAGCGTTTGCATTATTTTACTTGGCAAATGTATTGTTTGAATAACCGAGTGAGGCTGGTTTGTTTGTTAAAGTTCATTGACTGTTGTAGTTTCAGACAAATGTCACCTGAGCAAATAAATTAGACTCCAGCCATCGAGTCACAGCTCAGATTTCTTGTTAAGGGCTGTGTTTACACAGTTCAGTAGCAGTGTAAAAGCATGGTATTTTTTTTAATTGCATTGCATATAGTAAAGTTTTAAAGGGTTACTCCTCCCCTAAATGAAAATTTAGTCATTAATCACTTACCATATTACCATTCGTTCCTCCCTGAATAAAACTTAACGTCAGAATCAGCTCAATCGGTGATTGTTGTAAAATGCCATCTTTACAGTTGCTAAATTGCGGGACATGTTTGATGATAAAACGTTGAAAGTACAATCTGCACAAGAGACGCTGTTCCCCAGGCTGAAATGTGTGTGTGTGTGCGCCTGCGCGGTGCACTCCAAAACGGACAAGCAAAGTACACTTTGAGCTTCGGGCGCATCCAAATGATCAAATACACACAAAATGTGTCAAAATGCCCGGCTACGAGAGTATTCACTTAAACACAGTTTGTCTTAAGTGGACGAGAACAGTTGGGAGAAAATCTGATGTGTGTCAGTATATTATCTTAAAGTGACAGACAGAGAAAATCACCCACAGCTCTTATTCTGAATAACGTTATAGCTTTAAGCAGTAATCTATCAAAACATAGTGAAAACTATGCAGTGTTTATTTACATTTGATTACTTTTAGATTTCTTTTGTAGCTATTACTTGCCTGAACATTAATATTAGTAGACCTTCATGGAAAAATGAAAGCACTGTTCAATTTCATTTCATTCATTTGTTTTATTGTATTGTTCAGGTTTTTTTTACTTTGTTTCTTTGTTCATGTTCTTACTGTATCTTATAAAACACAAAAAATGCCTGCACACTGGTGCATTTACAAATTGATGTTTTATATTAATTTAATAAAAAATATATTTTACATTTCAGAATATAAAGCAATGTTAATTCAGCTCTTAATTAATCTGTAATATATATAAAACAAAAAGTATAGATAAGAATACCGTTAAAGTACCGGATCGATAAGCAGTATCAGTAAGAGTAGTAATACCATTAAAACCTTAACGATGTCTGTGTGTGTGTGTGTGTGTGTGTGTGTGTTTGATAGAATCACTCTGCTCCAGTTCTCTCATTTCCTTTGGCTGTTGTGGGTTCTTTAAAGGTTAAGGTCTCCGCTGAAACATGCTTGCGAGAGTTTCTGCTTGACAGCGGGTTTTATTTCTCGGCTCTCATTTAGAGCTGAATGCAATGGCAGTGTCTTCTGTCCGTTGTCTGCCTCTCCAAAAAGGTCACCAACTTGCATCATCAGATTTAGCATGGCCCCCGACTTCATTTTGAATGCAACAGTCTATTATGTCAAGAAATCAGAGAGCATTTCAATTTGGGAGTTTTTGCTGTGTGGTTGTTTTTCTTCTCTGTGCAGGTTCATAATATTTATTGATAGTCCAGAGTTGTTTTGCTCTGTAAGCATATGTATGCGTCGCGTAAATTATATGTGAAATGTGAGTATGGTAACTTACAGAGCAGAAACCCTGATGAATACAAGCTTGTTCCATTTCATCAGCCTGTTTTACACACTGAAACAAATCTTTTTGTTTTTGAGCTTTAACTGGAGTTTAATGGTCTGTGTAGTGTGAAATAAAACAAAGCCAACTCATCTTTCTATAGGTTTGTGTTCAATAGCTGCATGCAAGAAACGCACAAATAGCCTGATCATTGTTGTATAGTTCATGAACAAAATGACTCTTTTGAGCCAGTCAAACAGACTCTAGAACTCCAGTTATCTGTTTCAGTCATACCTTCTACATTTATCTTGTCCAGACAGACAAGAATAGAGAGAGGAATAGGAAAATGTTATCGTTGACAGTGTTTTGACAGGTGTGCGTAAAGCAGTCCTTCCTTTCTTCTTGTCACTGAGTGTCGTCTCCTATCTGATCTCGATGGTTTCAGACTACTCATCATGTGAGAGTGATCCAAGTGTGCTTTTTGTGAAAGTCTTTGAGTGAAGGTCAGCAAATGAAGTACTTGATAGTATCTTTCGCTCTGTTGTGTGTGTGTGTGTGTGTGCTTTATCTCTAACCAGGTAATGATTGATATAGGTGTGCTTTATGGTAAAATACCATTAGAAATTTTGGGGTCGGTAAGATATTTCATTCTATTTATTGAATTTTTTTAAGCATCTTATTCTCACCAAGGCTGCATATATGTGATGATAAATACAGTAAAACAGTAATATTGTGAAATGTTAATGCAATTTGAAATATCATATTTTTCTATTTTAATATATTTGAAACTGTAATTTAGTCCTAGGATGGCAAAGCTGAATCATTCTAATATGCTGATTTGATACTCAAAAACATTTATTATCAATGTTGAAAACAGTCATGCTACTTAATATTTTAGTGTAAATTGTTATACATTTTTCAGAATTATTTGATGAACAAAGTTCAAAAGAAATCAAAATAACATAAATGTCTTTACTGACACATTCGATCAACTTAATACATCCTTGCTGAATATAATTATAAATGATAAAATATGAATTTCTTTCAGAAAATTTCACTAACCCCAAGCTTTTCAATGGAAGTGCAAATGACTTTATATATTTTAACCACAATAAGGTTTTCACAATACCAGAGTTTTAGATGCCGATACACATGCGTGCATATTCTTAATTCTAGATATCGCAAATATGCTTTTGTGCACACAAAAGTTAGATATTAGCCATTTTAAAACATAAAATGACAAGTAGCTTTTAAGTATTGCACAATTAAGAAAATAACTTTTTTTACAAGTAATTAAGTTTTCTCAAGTTCTTTATTTACGTAAACAGTCAGGAGAAATGGAGGAAAAACTAAATTGTAAGCAATAAAATAAGAGCATCTGTTTGGCTGCATTTAAAAATGCAATCTCTCTGTCTAGATATAATTAGCTTCGTTTACAGGAAGAGATGGTAAAATCAAGAGCTTGTCAGCAGCTATCTTGCAGTCAGACCAGTATTGTTTTCGTATAGACTCTCTGTCAAAGTACTGCACTTGACAGCCCTATTCTTTAGTTTGGCAGTGGTCTGTGAAATCACACCAGCGCTTCCTGTTCTTCCTTTGATATGGCGAGGAATGACGTTCAGGGTCAGTGTGGCTCCACGTTCTCACTAGTTCTGCTTTATCAGTGAGCACAGGTGCGTCTCTGTGGCCTATTTCATCACAATGCTGAAAGCCTGTTCTCCATCTATCTCTCGTCCCTGTCATCTCATGCCATCCATCTTGTGTTTTCAACCAGCCCCTCATTTCACCTGAATGGCTACGGTATGACTACACTGTTTATCATTTCCAGACATGCCCTTGACAACTAAATGTTGGTGCCGACCATCACAGAGCTTACTGGTATTGTTAAGCTTGTATTTTTTTTTGCAAGTAGAATTTCCCCCCTCTTCTTCTTTTGATATGATGTGTCACAATGTCAAAGCCCATTCAGTGTGTCTGAACACAGAGACTTCAGTGTCTTATTGAAAAGAGCTGCAATAGGATCCGCCGCTGATAAATTCTGCTTCCATTCCGCCTGGCCACCTATTCATCCCTGTTGTATTATAAGCACAATGGCCCCATGTTACTGTATATCTGTCCTATTAAAAAGATGCCTGCTCAGCCTTAGAGGAATCAATTATTCCCCAGCTGTCTGTCACACCGTTGTACATGTCTGGCAGACAAACTCTGGAATTAATGCAGAATTAATTCATTACGGAGAAACGCACCAGCCAGCAGAAGCACAATTATGTCGGCGGATTTGTTGCATTCTTTATCAGGCTGAACAAGTTGGAAAAGGTGAGTTTTGGGCCTGTTTTCCATCACACTAAATGAAACGGTGTAAATGCAACAGCTGATTTCACACTGACTGCATTAATACTTGGAAAATAAAGTGAGGACTAGATTGTGATAACTTGATTGTCACAAAAGCTGTATTTATTATGAAAGCTATACTTTTATTCCACAAGGATGCGTTACAATTGATTTAATGTGTTAAGGAACACATCTGAAACAACAAATGTTCCTCTTGAGCACCAAATCAGCATTTTAGATTGATTTCTGAAGGATCATGTGACTCTGAAGAGTGGAGTAATGATGCTGAAAAATCTGATGCGGAATAAATAAAAAGTTAAAACATTTAAAAATAGAAAACTGTTTAAATTGTATTACATTTCACAATTTTATACAGTTTTTGTCATCAAATGAAATTTTTTTTGGGAGCAGTAGAGACTTGATGAAAAATGATTTATTTTTTTTATTATTATTTTTTGTGTGTGTGTCATAACCGGCATTGTAAATGTCTTTACTGTCCTTTTTTTTTTCTCACTGTCTAATTTGCAGACATTTCTTTCCACATAGATAATCAGATCACATTTTTATGTTAGATAATCAAACTTTCCAAAAATATTGAACAACTTCAACTACTTATTCTGGTAAGTTGCCAGTTTGCATGACCTGTAAATGGGAAAAAGAATGTAGAGACAGTTTTCACAAACAATTACAAAGAAATTTCAAGAAACGCATTGAATTAAACGGGAAATTTTGAAGTAGTCAAAGTAAAATAGTATTTTCGAGTTAAACTTATTCCGACGATCTTTGTTTACAACTTCAAAAACAAAAAAAAGTTTTTACAGTGTGCATTTAGTCCTCTACATGGCAATAAATGTCACTTAAAATTAGTTCATTGAAACTAAAAATTTGACTTAATTCAAAGACAGAGATTGGTTTAATCAACAGAAACTCAAATTATGTCTAAACAATATGAATTATCTAAGCTGATTTGACAAAAATAAAAAAGTTGTGATCAATCATTAATTTTTTTACAGTGTGAACTCTGGTATTGTGCTAAGATAAATACACACTACATCATGTGGTGTGAGAAACAGGCTTTACACTCTGTGTATGTAGATGTTCTAGTGGCAGCAGTTGGAGATCTGTGTGTTATGTGTCTGGATAGTATGACTACACAAACCAGATGTGAGCAGGCTGCTTCATTATTACAGCATGTCTTGTATTGCAGCCAAAGGGAAGCCAGCGCAGAGCAGCCGTTGACTGGAGCTCTGGGTGTAATTTACTGACTACGTTCATATGAGAGATCGCTCTCTCATACTCAGGTTTCCCAATCCAACCTTGGGGAAATATCACAGGTTTCATTATTCATTTAGTGCAATCCTCTTCTCTCTGTACATATCTTGAATACATCATTTGTACAGTGTTTTCCCTAAAGATACAAAAGATCTTGTGTGAAGAGAGATGAGTTCCTTTCCATCATGCTCATAAAGGCCGCTCTCAGAGTATACTGTTGGGTTAAACATAATCATGGTGCCACCATGGTGATGGCAGATATATTGATAATGCATGTATTGCCAAAAGGAGATTAGTTGTTTTTTTTCCCCCTAGTATATTTGTGACAGAACAGGTTATTTTATTTGCTTTAATGTTTGGTGTTTTTTTTGTTTTTCTTAAGTGCTTTGTATCCTGGCCATATATTAAAAAATAATAGTTAATATAGTAAAATATATATATTTTATATAAAACAAATGTAATATATAAAATGTATTCAGATTTATTAAATATTTATATTTAAAAATAGTATAGTTCCTGTAACACCCGATGTTGAATTTAAGAAAAAAAACATTTTATATAGATTTTTTTTGTGCGTTTAGACACATGCATTTTATTTTATTATTCAGTTTTCATCATTTTTATATGTAATATATTGGAAATATATCACACACACACACGTGCATAAAATATATTTATTTTATGTTCTCAAATGTATTTATAATATTTGAGAACATATATTTTTATATATTTGAGAACATATATTTCATAAACAATATTTGTTGTTATTGTTGACGTTATTGTTGTTATTACCTATATAGTTATTGGATAATGCTCAACATGTTCTATTATCAGACGATTAATAAATATTGACCTGGCTAAAATATGAGTCAGTCACAAGAACAGACATAATTACCTCATCTGTTTTTCTTTAGCAGTATGACTCCAGGTTAAACTTGAACTTGTAAGAGCATAAGTAGAAGCCTTGATTTCTCTCTTAAATGACACAGCATCTTTTGCTTGCTGTTCAAGCTGATGGTCACTAATGTTCTGATAATGACAGTGCCACAAGTTCCTGTGGGGTTAATAGGGTCCTCACTTTGTCTCGAAACTTTTTTTTTTTTTTTTCTGGTCATAGTTTCTGCTCATCTGTCTTGCCCTTGCATATATGCTGTTGGAGCTAAAGGCTATAAGCCTCATGGGCTAGAGCTGTCCCGCTCTGCTGACTTAAGATAAATATGCTGAAGTGTTCAGAGAAATCGCTTTCAGGTGCTGCGTTCAGAAGTGTCTCCTGCATGATCTACTGTAACAGACCCTGAGTGATGTCAAATGATGCTTTCTCCTGTATCAGAGGTGACAGCTATTTAGCACAGTACAGTGTTCAACAACTCTTTTGCATCTGCTAGGATTCTTAGTCTTTTCAATTAATTAAGAGGTTTTAATTATTAACAGGTGACTATTCTGTCTCTCTACATGCTGTCAGACCAGAAAGATATCAAGTGTAGTTTTTCACTTCAGGCCTTGGTGAAAATCAATATTGCATGATATGCAGTTTTTTTTTTTTTTTTTTTTTTTTAGTGTGTGTAAATAAATGTATGTGTGTGTGTGTGTGTATATGTAGCCTATATATAAAAATTATTATTAAAACTAAATCGATTAACTTAACACCAAATTGATTTTATATTAGAAATATTAGTGAATAAATTTTTAATTAATTACCTTTTTTTGTTTTTTTGTGTTTTGCTGCCATGATGCTTCTGTTCAAGGAAAAAAAAAATGTGACGGATCCCAGCAGTAGAGTTCAGTTATCATTCCCATATGTACCCCAGAAAAAGTCTAAATTTAACATTTTAATGTTGGCCGAGCATTGCTCAACGTATGAGCAATAATAATAGCGATGCTTGCTTTGGTAAACACCGCTGCTATCTGTTTGGATGGATAATAACTATTTACAGTGTTTGAAAATGCATTAAAAGAACCTTTAATTTGGTAAAAGGAGTTCATCTGGGCTATGGCTTCTGGGATTTTCATTTGGTAATGTTGACCTTGTTTTGTCTGCCTGGTTTACCTTGGATTGATCTGATAATAGATTCTTTCACAGCAATTAATCTTTTAGACCTAAATCTGGTTTCCAGAAGTATCTGGGAAAAAATTCACTCTGTTTAATGAAATATCGAAGCGTCACTTTCATTTTGTAATAAAGGTTACTGAAACGGTATTTCTCTCAAAGCAACACTGCTGTCCACTTTGCTGTGCAGATCTACCTTAAAGTTAATTATAGAATTAATTAATTTGTGTTACCTGATTTGAAGAAATTAAGTCTAATTTGCATGCAGCACCTTTGCTGATGGTTTAGCCGTATGTTCACGTCTCCATACTACTTTCTGAGCTCCCTCTGCATGAGCGTTGGTCCTCATGGTGGAGTAAATGTCAACCTTTGTCAAAGCGGTCTCGAGCTTAAGGGCTTTGCTTTCATAGCTATTTCTTGAACCTTTCTGTCCTCTCGTCTCCATATCTGAATCAGACTGATCTCTGGGTGAGCGTGGCAGGTTTTGGGGGGCTTTAAAAGGGTCAGATTGCTTTCTGCAGCTGTGTGCTCCATTCCCTGTAGTTCTAACAGTAATCTAGGTAAAAGCTGATGAGGTTCTCAACTCACCGTCCACTGACAAAGCAATTTATCTCATTTATTGGACGTCTAGCACTCGACCAGCAGTCGTTTTTTTGTCTTGCACACGCTCATACACACTTGCACTTGCACCTTGAAGTGGGACAGTGGCTATACTTTTGGCAATACATGTGTTAGCAGTGGGACATTTTTGAGCATATAGTCTGCTTGACCTTCTTTTACTTCTCTCCAGCGTTTTTTTTTTTTTTTTTTTTTTTTTTACACATAATAAAACTATTATTATTATTATCATCATCATTATAATAATAATTATTATTATTATTACTACTGCTACTAATAAAATATTTTTTTATTAAGTTTTATAGTCTGCTTGATCTTTTACTTCTCTCTAGCGTTACTTTTCACACTTCATTAAAAAATATTATTATTATTATTATTACTGCTGCTAATAAAATATTATAATTTAAGTTTTATAGTCTGCTTTACCTTTTATTTCACACTTAATAAAAAAATATTATTATTATTATTATTATTACTGCTACTAATAAAATATTATAATAATATTTTGCTGCAATAATAATAATAATAATAATAATAATAATAATGTATTCTCATTAGTAGCATTATTACGTTATTAATATTTTATAATTTCTTGATTATTAATTTTATAAATAAATATTAAACAGAATAAATATATATTATTAAATATATAATAAACATAATACTGTGATTTTTATTTTTTTTATATTTTTTATTTTATTAATAATAATTATTAGTCATTGTTAAACAGTCATGGTAAAGAGTTGTACATAGGCAAGCGTAACTTAATTATGCTTAATTTTTTAATTTGTCAAAAATATACCTTCTTGTTGTCGCCATTATTATTATTGTCAAATGCATGTGAAAAGCTAATCCAAAGATGCTATTATTACTATTAGGATTAATATTTATTTTATTTATTCAGCTAAAGTTTTGCACAGACAAGCACAATCTTAATTTAATGCTTAATTTTGTAATTTGTCAAATTAACCTAATCAGACGCTACAAAATCTTTACTCCACTGATAAATTAAAGTCAACCACATACACATCTGTAGCATGCTGTGGTCATCAGTTCTCATTTTATATTAAAGGCTGACTGTTTTTGATATATTGAACATTGTCATGATTTATTTGAAAATATCTAGCAGGGCTGCTCTGTTTTGTTTTGGAGGCTCAGGGGTTTTATTACAGGCATTGATCAAAGTGATGGCATGCTTTGAGTGATCGACTCTCCCATAATCTCCGATTGTGCTCATGCTGATGGCATTGTAATCTGGAATGACAGTCCACAGGCTCAAATGTTCTTTTAAACCTGCTTACATGAAGCGCTGAATGTGGCAAATGCTGGCGGCATCCAACCAGACAACCTGCTAAGTGAATTCACATGGACGAGATAACGGCTCACCTTGTGTTTGAAGAGCAAGGGCGAGCACACAGACTTCATCTAGGACGTCGAGGCGCTGGGGAAAACGCTACGAAGCGATGCATGCTTCCATGTGTTGACCTCATCCTTGATATGCAGACAGAATGACGGACTTGGAGGAAAAGACGTCCTCATTTAGAGCCGTACAGCGGGAATTATGATCAGTATTCTGTTTAGATAATACTGACTCTTCGCTGTTACAATTAGGATGATGCATCATGTCTCTGATTTCCCATGATTTAATCCCACTTGTGTGATGATTGTTGTTTTACTGCTGTATACCAGTGCAGTGCTTTTATTCCATAGTAAATTTTGGCAAGTCATTGCATTGCAGTTTGATTTCTGCCTGTGCCGTCTGCTTTTGTGGTGTTTAGAAAGGCTCTCACGCAGCGATCTGGCTGTGCTCAGGGGACCTTTGCATTGTGGGCTTTCTGACTCACAGGATGAATTACAAGAGGGATGAGTAAATCTGGCCCTCTGACACAGATCTGCATGCAGATCTCTGCATCTCCTTCGCCAAAGCTAAACTTTGCACAACAAATATTGTATATCTTCAATATTTGTTTAATTGGAACATAATGTAGAAAGCTGTCCATTTAAATGTTAAAGACTTAAATGTGCAGTCGCAGAAACTGCCTGTCAGGAAGAGAGTCGAACAGATGTAGAACTAACTTTGAGGTAGTAATCATGGGCCAACGTTACAAGTGGATCTTAATCTAATATGCTTAATTAGTGCTGTGTTGTGACTGTATCTTTTTTTTTTTTTTACATAAGCATGTGTTTTGATGACATATTTTGGTTTAATATGAGAGATTTGTGGTAATTTAAATGTTTTCTATTTTGTTAACATTTTATCAAAGGTTTTATTGTAATGTGAATTATTTGTGACTCTTGGACAAATCGTTAAGAATTTTTTATACGGAACTTAAACTGTATAGACTGTGTTTTAGACAGAAATATCTTGTTATAGCTAGTCGTGATAATTGTGGCAGACCAAAAAATTTCACCATAGCCAGTTAAAATCTGAAAAATTTATTATTTTCATTGAAGTATTTTATTTTTATATTTAATATTGATTATATATTATGTTATAAATTATTTTGTAATATAATACATTATAAAAATAAAATAAAGCGTTTTTGTTTACATAATATATGTGTGTACTGTATATTTGTTATGTATATAAAAATACACATGTATACAGTATATATTTTGAAAGTATTTACATGTGCATATACATTTATATATTTATAACATATTAGTATTAAATATATACATGCATGTGTTTGTATTTATATATACATAATAAATATACACGCACTGTAAAAAAAAAAAAAGTTGAACCAACTTAAAATTTTAAGGCAACCAGCTTCAGAAAACTGAAAAATCTTCTGAAGCTGGTTGCCTTCAATTTTAAGTTGGCTTAAGTTAATCGCAAATAATCTTTTGACAGCACTACACACACACAAACACATATCAGGGCTCGACATTAATGCTTGTCCGGGACAAGTGAAAGAGAAATTTACTTGCCCAATGGGACAAGTAACTTGAAAAAGTCAATACCAGAAACAATAATAACTGCCTTTATTTATGATATAGCCTTTGTTATAGGGGTGTGCGCGATATATATCGCAGGGGTAGACAATAAGGGAAATTTGCCACTGGCCCTCCGGGCCAGTGTCTTTTGAAGTTCACTGGCCCAGGTCAACGCGTCGGGTATTGATCCCAATAATCACGAAAAAGAACAGTTTGCTTTAACAACATGAATAACATTTATTTTTTTTAAGGTAGGTTTAGTGCAAAGTGCAGCAAAACTGTGCAAAAACATGAAACAAGTGCAAATAAACCTATTGCATAGGATTCATTCTCCGTAGTCACACAGCAATTCATTATATTATGTTCATACCATAGGTTTCATACACGTTAACTTTTTTCTAACTTACTTGTCTGCATATGTGGGCATTGATCTGCAGAGCTCACAGTAAACCTCTTTTTTTTTCTTGATCGTAGCCCAGCTAGGGGTGGGTGATATGGGAAAAATATCATATCACGATTTTTTTTTAGAAATATCACGATTCACGATTTTATGACGATTCTTTGTCATGTTGGTTTTACAAGTTGTCTGAGCATTACAGCCAAACTAGAAAGACAAAGCCTTTCAAGGTAACAAAAAACAAAAAAAAGACATGGCAGATATTTAGGCCAAAGTGGGCGAAGATAAAAATCTTTGTCATCATTCTATCTTTCTTATTTTTTAATAAGAACAAAGATACAAATTACAAATACACAAAATATACAAATAAAACAAACTGCTTTATTTTCAGGTACAATAGGTGTATTTAGCAGAGCATTCAATGAAATTGAATGAACAAGTATAAAAATAAAACACTAGATAGACTGATTCCTAAAGCAACTGTATTAAAGTTTTTCAGTCAAGAATAGTGAGTGATTTTTCTGTGTTTTGTTGTTTTGTTAACATTAAATGAATAGTTCCCCCAAAAATAAATATTCTGTCATCTGTCTGTCAATTCTGTCATAATGTTTTATTTTTATACCATCATTTACTCAAAAGTTGTTTTAAACCTGAATGAGTTTTTTTCTTCTGCTGAACATAAATGCTATTTTGAAGAAGGTGGAAAACCAAACAGTTGCTGGTCCACAGTGACTTCCATAGGATTTTTCATTCCTGCTATCAAAGTCAAAGTGGACCAGCAACTGTTTGGTTACCCTCATTCTTCAAAATACCTTATTTTGGGTTCAGCACAAGAAATTAATAGAGGTTTGGGACAACATGTGAGTGAGTAAATAATGACAGAAATTAAATTTTAGGGTGAACTATTGGACTAATGACAGTCGACAGCATGTTTAGTGTCCTGTCCCTTTAAGAGCTGCACGCATCTAATATACAGGCACTCATCTGTTTCTCTCTTAACTATTTACTTTCATTTTAGAGATAACCAACTGAGTCTGTATGTAAACCTTGTGTGCTTTGACAGTATTAGCGCAAAAAATAAGTTAGTTGAGTAATCAGGAGCTGTTAGACAGGCTTTTTAGCGCGCGTGCTTCAGGTGTATGTGCTCAGAAAAAGCGCAGACCAGCGCGCGAATGAAACATTTAACCAGCAAGGCTTGTGTGCAAATAATTTACTTTTGCGATCGCGAATAAGTGCAGTGTCCTGTCAGAGTAACTCTACTGCTGTATGTCGTGTTGTACAGTATATAGAGACGGAAGCGTCAGAACTGTATTTGACAATGTGTGCTGTAGCACGATACTACCATATTTCTTCAAAAGCAGATCGTGGAGACATTTTTATCGTCCACGATCAAGCCCAGCCAATTCCAGCGGTCTCGCCACTGGGGCTGAAACTTTCTCTGCCTTTTCTTTTCGTATTCCCTTTCGATTTCCCTCAATTGATTTCCCTCAATTCCTCTGGTGATTTTCTCTTCCTTGCCTTCTCTTTTTTACCCGGCGTTTGGCCGGGTGATGTGGGTTTCAGAAACATGTAGCCTAGCTTAATAGTAGCTATAGGTAGGTGCTGAGCAGCAGTGTGCAGTTTGCGCGCGTAACCGCGGGAGCGAGCAAGGCGGTCGGGATCACGTAACGTGTTAGCGGTGGTTACCGAGACGATTAAACAGAAATCAAAACACAGAACCACAGGTAATTAATGTGAAATTAGACTTTTTTTAATCGAGGCATTATTTTTACTGGCCCCACCGGGCTAGTGGTTGGAGCGATCTGGTGGCCCTGACGGTTTTAAAAGTACGTCCGGGCCACCGGGCCAATTATATTGTCGACCCCAGTATCGTTTGCGATAATCGCACTTTTTTTTTTTTTTTTTTAATTTATTTAAAAAGGAAAATCTAAGTAAATAAATTAAATGTGTTTTGTATAACTACAATAAATAATTATATTTAAAATTCTCTCTCCGGGCAAGTAACATTTATACTCGAAGTAAATGACAAATGTACTTGTCCGAAGGATAACCACATGACAATGCTTAATGTCAAGCCCTGCATATATATATATATATATATATATATATATATATATATATATATATATATATATATATATATATATATATATATATATATATATATATATATATATATATATATATACTGTCAAGAACTCTCTTATGCTTATAAAGTCTGGATTAAACAGTATTATTATGAGATATTATTGTGATTTTCTATTTAAATATGTTAAAATGTAAATTATTAATTTGATGCAAAGCTGAATTTTCAGCATCATTACTCCAGTCTTCAGTATCACATGATCCTTCATAAATCATTCTAATATGCTGATTTGCTTCTCAAGACATATTTATCATTATTATCAATGTTGAAAAAAAGTTGTGGTGCTTAATGTTTATTTTGACGATTATTTGATGAATAGACAGTTCAAAAAAGCAGCATATACTGTATATGAAACAGATTTTTTTTGTAACATTATCAATGTCTTGTTACTTTTGATCAGTTTAATGCATCCATGCTGAATAAAGCATTCTTTTTCATTAACAATCTTACTGCCCCCAAACCTTTGAGTGGTAGTGATGATAATGTATTTATTTTTATTTCAATAATTAAACACAAGTGTTGAACATGGCCACTTTACGTATCACTAAAACAAAAATTCTGTGTTTGGATAAAAGAGCTAAAGCCAGATTAGTCCGCTTCGGCTCAGTGCGATATCTTCTCCGCAGCCAGCAGAAATGCAGCATATTTGCTGGTCGAGGGATTCGTAGCGGCTCCCTGATGGTTTGAAATGTCAGAGGAGTGGAATGAAGGGCCAGGTAGCAGACAGAAGATGACAGGCAGGCAGCAGGTTTACAGCGGGCCGCGTGCCCTCGTCTTATCTGCTGTTATCAGCCGTCTCCCGGATCCTGCCCTCAGCAGAATATCAATGCCTCTCTTTCTGTCAGTCGACTCTGTGTATCATGCAAATATGACTGATAAAATAAATATGGTGAGTTTATGGGAAGGCAGGGGCAGCCAGAGGTTACACGGCTCTGCCGCTGCTGTGTACGGATGAGGTTAGACTAACCTCTGTGTCTGTCTGTCTTTCTTTTACTTCAGGTGTTCAGGAGAAAAGCTGTTGAACTAGGAGAGAAGCTGTTGCCGGCTTTTAAGACCCCGACTGGCATCCCTTGGGCTCTTCTCAACCTAAAGAGGTCAGTGACGCACAAACAAACATTTCCGTATGAACTCCTGAGGCTTTCTTCAGCCAAGCAGGTCAGGTCTCTCCACTGCATGTCTTATAAACTCACAAGCGCTGGATCTGAATCCTCAAACCCAGCAGCGGCTCTCGTGTCACCTGTGCACCTGGCTCTCCGAGATATGAATCTTGAGTTTGTTGGGATAATTTTTTTGCAGAAGCCTTTTTTTTGCAGCTCAATTTGACCGTTTAAATGTTGCTCTCTTTGTTGTTGTTTATGCTGTACTACATTTTTTTGTAATTTGACATTTCAGCTACCTTGGTCTCAGATATATCAGTTGAAGGGATAGTTCACCCAAAAATGGAAATTTGCTGTTAATTTACTCAGCCTCAGGCCATCCAAGATGTGGGTGAATTTTTTATTTTTTTTCTTCTTCTTCAGTATAACAGCTTAGGTGAAAACGTGGTCCTTGGTCATTCATAAAATGCAAGTTAGTGGCTACCGTCACTTAAGAGTAAAAAAAAACATATACAGGCAAGACAAAATTATTACCCATGGCTCTTGACTATATATATATATATATATATATATATATATATATATATATATATATATATATATATATATATTAGTGCTGTCAAAATTAGCGCATTAACGCAGGTGATTAATTTTTCCAGTTTAACGCGTTAAAAATATTTAACGACGTTAACACAGGGGCGGGGCTAGTGTTGGCCACCCCACTCACAACTGCTGCCTCTGTCTCTTTTTTCTTGCTAATTTAGTCACAGAACGTCTTTACGAGCATTTCAAATAGGAGATGTTTCAGACGCGTGCTTCAACTTCACTTTAGCGTCAGGCGTGAGTCAAAGGAGCGCGGAAACTGTACTGTACTGAACAAAGGCGCTGCCGCACGCTGTAGCCTTTATCATTTCATATCAAAGCGCGAAAGAAACGATGTGCATGCAATGTCGTGGTCAGTTAAGTCATGAAGGTGATTAAAACTGCCTTAAAACTGTGCTTGCGTGAAATATATGAGTCACATTTAAGAACATGTCTCTGAAATGGTTTTCAAAACTGTCCTGCACTTTCTCACTCATCTAACACACTCGTCAGATCATTAATAGAGACTTTAAGACCTGAAGTAGGTCAGAAAATGTAAAGTGAGTTGAGAGAAAACACGATGCGTGTCAGATCCGCCTCGGCAGCTCTTAAAGAAAAAGCACTAAAATATATATATATATTGTGTGTGTGTATTTTGGCTCTCATCCAGTAAGAATTGAGTTTGAGCTGTCCGTTTTATAATGTTAGTTACAGAACATTAACCCTGTAAAGCCTGACATGAAATAATAGTCAGAAAAATCTTTTTTTATATATATATATTATCATATTTAATGTATCAAATATCATATTTGGTATGTAAGGGTTATGTTTAATATAGAATGATAAAAGAGGAAAAAATAACACCTTTTAACAGGGCCCAAAGTAAGTAAAATATGCAATTTAGTTTTTGTACTTTACATCAAGTTTTTGTACTTTACATCAATGAGATGTTTATATTAATATATCACATTACTTGCATTAAATGCTTATAAATATCAGTTGTCACTCTATATTTCTCTATGTCTGAGTAAAATCAAATTTAAAAGCTTCGTTTTATGATCAAAACTCTGTAGTTTTATATAATGCATTACAATACAATAGTGATTGAGAGATGAAGAAATAAATGTTCCTCAAAAGACTTATTTATTATATTGGATACATTTTAACAGGATTTTCTAAAAGATGATGTACAGATAATCAAGTAACTTAAGTTTAAGTCCAGTAAATGTTCATCTTGACATATTACTATACACTTTATACCTTATAAAAAACTGAAAATATTTTACACGCATGTACCATGACCTGAATTATACAATTATGTAAAAAAAAAAAAAGTGCACAACAGGTTTTTCAGCAAGTTTCGATCATGCTGATAATTTAGAAGTCTTAGAAATAAACATATCAAATATCATAAACTAGAATTTGTGCTGATGCCATACTTATCTTTCATTATAATCCTTATCTTTTCAATTGCAACCATCACTTTCCATTTAAAAAGAGAAAATAATCAAATAAGATCGATTTCATTTGTGGTATATTTATTTCACAAAGTTGATACTTTACAGCAAAAATATTGGGATAACAGACCATGACCATAATCTAAAATTACATAATATAGAGTATGTGGTCATATAGCCCACTCCTATTTCATACACTTCTAACAGAGTCAGAGATTCCAGATGTCCTGGTCTGTGATGGATGTCTGGCCACCCCAAGCTCTTCAATCGTAAGCAAGCAGGAAATCAGTGCAGAGGTCCCGAGAAAGACAAGCTGTCAGAGGATTTGATTGGATGAGTTATCCCTCGACTGACCGTATACACAACACTTGTCTTTTTGCAGTCGGGCACCGCTGGCGAGACTGCAAAAAGACAATGCAGAACGAGTGGGCGGCTCATGGCAGAGAGCAGAAACACACTTCAGTGTTTATCCAAGCTTTTCATATTAGCTTGAGTGTCCGAGGTGTGTTTCCTTGTTTAAACTGCAGTAGGACTGGAGTGAAGTGCTCTGACAAATGCTCTAAATGGAGCGGCTGAGCGTTTTATAACAAGGAGCGGCTAATAACACAGCTACAGGACAAATGGTCTTCACTTCCTGTCAGTAAATATAGCTTTCCACCATATCTGCACTTAGCACAAGCGCTCCTATCACCTCTAGCGAAGGCGCTTTCCTCCCTCCATGTGGGTCACCTACATCATTAATTCGGTCCACATCGCTAATGCTGTTTGCTTCCACGCTATTGTTCACTTTGGCTCGAGGCACCTGTGGTGCCGCCGCCATACGCCTGTAATTCGTGTCGCAGACCCTTCTCAGGCTGAATGTGGTTATGTAAGTGTATTCATCTAGTGGGCAGGCATATCCTAATGCACTTTCATGAAATGTACGCTGTTGAAGGCATTTCAAAGAAGGACAATGATTTATTTTGTAAAAGGATTCTCTGGTTTTTATGGGCTTTTAATGGCTGTATAAGACAAGACGGTGGAGGGACACAGGAAATCATCAGGGAGAGTGAAAGGGGTCGTGAGGAACTAAACTCAATTTGAGGGTAGTATTGAACTCAAACCTGTGTGCTAGGATCTGAAGAATTCTCACGCATATCACTATGTATGTATCCCCTTAATTTAGTCATTAATTTCTAAAGTACACATAATAAATGTAAAGTATATTAAATATAAATATATTGTTATATGTAATAAATATAAAGATTAAATAGAGAGAAAGAGAGGTATGAAACAACATTAGTTCATGTGAGTACACCCCTAAGTGAAAATGTCCAAATTGGGCTCAATTAGCCATTTTCTCTCCCCGGTGTCATGTGACTCGTTAGTGTTACAAAGTCTCAGGTAAATTTGGTGTTATCGCTCTCACTCTCTCATACTGGTCACTGGAAGTTCAACATGGCACCTCATGGCAAAGAACTCTCTGAGGATCTGAAAAAAAGAATTGTTGCTCTACATAAAGTTGGCGTAGGCTATAAGAAGATTACCAAGACCCTGAAACTGAGCTACACCACGGTGGCCAAGACCATACAGCGGTTTAACAGGACGGGTTCCACTCAGAACAGGCCTCACCATGGTCGACCAAAGAAGTTGAGTGCACGTGCTCAGCGTCATATACAGAGGTTGTGTTTGGGAAATAGACGTATTAGTGCTGCCAGCATTGCTGCAGAGGTTGAAGGGGTGGGGGGGTCAGCCTGTCAGTGCTCAGACCATACGCCGCACACTGCATCAAATTGGTCTGCATGGCTGTCGTCCCAGAAGGAAGCCTCTTCTAAAGATGATGCACAAGAAAGCTGTACACTCACTACTTTACATTGTAGCAAAGTGTCATTTCTTCAGAAACGATATAAAATATTTACAAAAATGTGAGGAGTGTACTCGCTTCTGTGAGATACTGTATATCATATACATATAATTATATAAATAAAAATGTTTATACTTTTATTTAAATATAAGGGATATTAATTCTATTTTTACCAGGGCTTGAAAACTAAACTAAAAGTCAATCGGTTCACTCCGAGCTGAATCGATATTTTAACGTTTACGTTCCTGCGTTCCTCTGTATTATTACCGTTCCGAAATGGTTAGAGTAGAAAAAAATTATGGTTAATAGCGTTTTTTTATTGTCTTTGCCTATAATAATAATGATGATGATAATGATAATAGTAACAAAGTACAGTGTTTTCTTTACACAAAAAGAAAACAAAAAACAAATAGATGGTATTTTAACTCACTGTGCTTAGTCACAGCTAATACAGCATCATCTTTTCTAGATTTTTTAAATTTCTAAATGTAGGCTACTAAACAAAAGAAAAAAAAAATATTAATGCTTTAAAGACAATAAAGTATTTTTTTAAATTTATTTAAAAATGTTTGCTGCATTGTTAAAAGAACGCTCCTTGTATAAAATTGCGTTTTTTAGGGGGAAAAAAACATAGGCTAAGCCACATCGCATTTTATTAGGATATTATTCAGAAATAATGTAGGCTAAAATGCCGGTAAATCAAAAATGTTTACAAACATTATAAACAGTTATTAGTTTCTCTCCACAACAAATGCTCTAAACTTAAGGCTTCTATAAAAGGCTATACAACGTCATTCCAAAAACAAATTAAAGGTGAAACTGATGCCTACCTCTCTCACTCGGCACAAATCCAAATGTTTCCATATTCTCGACGTATCAACTAATATTATTTATTATATGCTTTTACTTTCATCGACGTAAAACATCATCCTTCACATCGGCAATAACAGCACAGTGAGTTACGCTGAACGCAACAGATCGGACAACAGAGCACTGTAACATTTTACACGTTCCTTTAACTGTATTTTATTTTGATAATGAACTGGCTGCAATGTCGCAAAAATATGTGTCTTTGTGCGCGTGAGGCGCCAGCGCGATATGGCCATACCAACGCTGGTTGTTATACAGATGCAAGACATGATTCAAAACTGTCAAGATACCGCAAAACAAACAAAACTGTAAAGCTTTAGCAAAATAAAGAGAACTACTTTCTGCCATCTCATTTTCCTTTCCGAAAATGTTGGAATGTGTCACAATGAACCGTAGGCCTAACTCAGCATTTTTTTTTTTCTTTCGTTTGTTAATCTGTCAGTGATTTACGTGAAATATATTTAGTGTATAGGCATATTTCCTTTTTATGCACGCCTATAGTTTTATTGTTTTCTCCGTTCACAGAAGCGCTGCAGGTGCTCTGTTGAATCCATCTTACACTGTCCTCGGATAAACTCTTGCTGGTGCATTGCCATTGCGACTAGAGTTCACAGCTGAGCGCGGGCAGGCATTTCACTCGCTGGATGCGTCAGCATAACATTTGCATAGTCTGTACTACTTGAATTCCTGATTGGTTGACAGCAAATTTCAAATATTAAATGGAACTATAAAATAACGTTAACGGTTAATGGCCATTTTAAAATTTTCGATTCTGTTCGGAACTATAAAATTAGATTTTGTTTCTGGTTCTTTTCCAGTCAAAATTTTGTTCATTTGTTCATTTCCGGTTTTCGTTCCTTGAACCGTTTCAGAGCCCTGATTTTTTTTTTACACATACATTTATTAATTTATAGCCATTTTATTATTACACCAGTTTTTATGCCTGTTTTATATTATTTATAAATATTAGCCTATTTTGTTTTTTAGTTTCCATGCTGAATTTATTTTTGTTACATTTGTAAATTAATATTATTTCTATTTTAATTTTGTAGAAATATATGTCAGACAGTATATTTTTTCAATTACAAATTGTATTTATATAAAAGTGTCCATGTAATTATTACCACATTTTATGCAGATTTTTGCATAGTTTTATACTGTTTATGTTAGTAATTGTATTTATAAATTATTAAAGTGTCATTTATATTTTATTTTAAATAATAGAAATATATGCCAGAGTTTGTTTCCATTTAATTTATCAAAACTTTTTAAAATTTATAAATTTTGTTTACAGTTTCCATACTTTTTTTAAAATGTAACATCCCCAAATTTGATAATTAAAAAAAAAAGAAATATACAAATGCAAAAATACAGAATTTCATAACATTCTAGATCCCAAACATTTACATGAGCTTTTTATATAAAAACAGTTTGTGCAGTTGTAGTTTGTGTGTTTTCAGTTGCCAGTATGGAAATGGTTAAAACTGACATGCTGGCATAGACACTAATGATAACCAATCCAAGATAATCGTAAAACCTCAGCGATAAAGAGGTGAAACATCGGGTAGCTGGGGCTTTTAAAAACTCAGTGACTAGCTGTTGTTTGCTCTGAGGGGTCCTCGGCGGTGCCATCGTCCTTGATTTAGCCTTCTGTTCTTGTGTGTTGAAAGCTCCAGAAAGGAGATCATAATCATATTCAATGTCTGATGTGAGCATGAATCACAGCCATCTTCAGTTTCTGTGCTGTGAATTCATATTCTCTTCTGAATCTGTTTAACTGTGCAGATCTAGAGAACTCATCAAAGACAGTAAAACGATGCTGCAGTTATGAAACCCACTTATTAGAAAAAGGTGTCAAACCATGTTTGGACAGACGTCAGTGTGAGTATTGACCCACTTGCAGTAGCAACCAGCCTTAAGCCAAAAGAAATTTGAATTTGTATGTGGGCTTTATTATTATGCCGTCTGTCTGCTGTGAGTCCCCAGTGTTCAGGCAGAAAATTAAAGGCAAAGACAGAAGAGGCCTAATTTTACAGACAACCTTGACCCAGATTTGGCTGGAGCAAGACTGAAGGTCTCTGTGGATGACTTTCCCTTCACACCGTCCCTTCTCCTTGTATGTCTCGCTGTATGAGCATAACATTCACACAGTGTGAACAGTCATAATGTGTAGTCTCTAATTGTGGCATACAATCCAAATTTGAACATTTAGTGCTGCTTAGAAATGCACAAAGCATTTGTTCAATTAACTGCAAGACGACACGACTCCCGGCATGTTTGAAATGAAACCAGCAGTAAATGTGTCATTATTTGCTTCTGGTTCTTGATGCAGTTGTTTCCTTTTGTTCCATTTTCCGCTTTGAAGGATTTTTACGATTGTTTCAGTCGTTTAATGCTTGATTACTGCTTTTTAAACGCTTGCAGTTCACTCGTGAAAGACACATTTATGAACCAATTAATTCCATGGTATTTGAAAGTGGACTTTAAAACGTTGTTTGGTTGAAAGAGAAAGAAGAGATGAAGAAGAGAAAGAAATGGTAGATTAATGGCCAGTTCTTTTCATAGAGGTATTGAAGTTTTTCATGTCAAAGCACCACTTTCTGTCTCTTTTTAGTTGATGGTTTGGCTGAATGTATTAGAAAAAGATTGAAATTTCAACTGCTTTCACAAAACATTTGTTATAACAATTTCCCTAAGTACTATTTTCTTCTTTTCTAACTTAAGAAAAAGAAAATCAAGAACATTGGTTTATTGAAAAGAATGTTCCTGGTATGTTTCTTTCTTTTTTGGAACATTTCTTTCTTTCTTTATAAGAAAAAAAGTCACCCTCATGTTTTGGAAGTCACCCACATGACTTTGCAATAACACAAAAGAAGATCATTTGAATATCTGTTTTATCCATATAATGAAAATATCGATATAATTTGTATAACCCAATATCATTTGTATAGGACTCCACTGACTTACAAAAGGACCAAAAAAAAAAAAAGCCTTTTCAGTGAGACATCCATCCATGTTTTTTTTTTAAGAAGATTAATTTTTACAAACCTTTTTTTTAACCATTTGTCCTAATAAATTTCATTACTTTTTTTCCTAAGAAGATTTTCATGGATCCTGCACCAAGACTCCAAGAATTGGACAATTTGATGGCGTATGTTGCATTAGATCTTCCCTACGACTTCCTTCCAAGGACTTGGAGCTCTTTAAACT
Organism: Barbus barbus; assembly: GCF_936440315.1. Classification (NCBI taxonomy): domain Eukaryota; kingdom Metazoa; phylum Chordata; class Actinopteri; order Cypriniformes; family Cyprinidae; genus Barbus; species Barbus barbus. The sequence goes on from NC_136742.1 coordinate 25,927,514, forward strand.
CCTGAAGTGTGTCAAACGCTCAAGCCATCATCCAGTACCTGCCCTCTTACGCTTCCTTCTGCGGCCCTGAATTCCTGCAAATTCCACATTTGCTCCTTGTTAACTATTCAAGAGGGAAAAGTTCCCCTTCATGCATAAACATGAGTCCTTCGTTACATTTTTTTCCCCACGTTCCCCTTGGTTAAAGTCAAGCAGCCTGAAACCTTTTCTCTATTTTTACTTTCCATCCGTCTCTAAGTGACTTCATACAGAAACACTCGGTGTCGGTGGTATGAAGAGAAGTTTGTCTGCGCTATACATCCTCTTCTTTTACCCTGTCCTGTCGTCAGCCCATCTAGTCATGTGTACATGTGACTTTTGACCTGTTGCTGAAGAGTTTTTCAGTGTCCTCTGCTCAGTGAAATATGTTTCATGGTCATTTTTCCGCAGCTTATCTCTCTTCTGCACTCCATCCTGGATTTTTTTTATGAAAGCTTGCAAAGAAGATAAAGGATTCCCAAATCAAATTTACCGTGCTACCTGTCTGACATCACTTTAATTCCGTTTAACCTCCTTTGCTTCACATAAACTGAAGAGTCCTACGTGCTGCATGGTCAAGAGAAGAGCGAAGTCTTTCAATACAAACCGGTTAAGTCCATGCTTTTAAATTCTAAGCATCTAATTGTAGATATACCCATTTTTGAACATAACCAATATACTGTACTGTACTCATGTCAAAGGTGGAATGGTACAAATTGGGTAAAAAATGTACATGGAAGTTCATTATAGCAATAAGACCGTGCCCTGAGGTATGAGCAATAACTGTTGCTCATACCTCAGAGTATTAATGGGTGCTCACACATATAGGGAGTTAAAATTGGGAAACTACCAATGGCAAGGATTTTTTTTTTTTTTATATTTGCCCATTTGGACCAGTAGTGTTGCTTTTTGCTTGCCTTGCCAGAATTGTTTAGAATTTAGTTTTAAATTATCTGACACATTTTTCACTTTTTATTATTTAAATATTTATTTTCTCTACTGTTTGTGTATGACTTCAATTTGCAGTAAGACAAAAGATAATTTGAATTGCTGTTTTATCCATAAAATTAAAATAAGACTCGTATTAAACTGCATTGAAGTTGGACAAAACATTCTATTTTATTATTATTATTATTATTATTATATATTTGTTTAAATAATAATGTAAAAAAAACATTTCTTATAATATATATTTATTTATTTATTTATTTATTTATTATTATTTTTTTTATATATACAAACCTTTGTTTTTTATTATTAATTGTCCTCATAAATTTTATTAGTTTTTTTTTCTTTAAGGGTTAGTCCACCCAAAAATAAAAATTCTGTCGTTAATTAAAAAAACCCTCATGCTCACTTCTTCTGTAGATGAAGCTGGATCGCGAATGATTCGCGCGGACATAGACGCATTTAGGCAGATCGGGGATCATCGCATTCCTTTCACAAACAAAAGTTACGTTAATCCTCTGCGTCTTCAGCGGCTCAGATGTCGGGAGTAAATAGCGACTGCTATGTTCATTATTACAGCCAACAAAACACCTCAATCGCTTAATCGGAGACATTCTTGTCTTCCCCTGCAACCAGAGTCGGACAGCTCTCAGCTCACTCAGGGCGGGTCTAAGGTTAGGCGGCCTTGTCAATCAATTATCGTGGGAGCAGCCTGCGCCGAACTACGCCATTCTGACAGGACTCTCTGATTTGATTAAAGGGGGTTTTAAAATAGGGAACACTGGGTGAAATTTTATCATTATAGGATGGATGTGTACACACACTTCCAACATACATTTATGTTCAAACAACATGTAAAATGAATTTTGCATCCGATTACCCCTTTTAAAGTGATTTATAAATATTATTAGTATCATTGTGATTTCTTTACAAAGTCAATTTGAAATATAAAGCTGGTCTAGTTTTGTTGATTATTGAGGCCAATAGTGAGTTTTATATATTTGTTTATCATGCTTATTGTTAGTCAGCACAATAAAACACTCTGAGAAGCTTCATCTCTTAATTCATCTTGTTTAAAGACTCACAGCTACAGCCATCAATGAGGCACTTGTATTCACCTCCTTGAACAATAAATTTCAAGGCAATCGCTGTCGGACTTCAAATCACCTGTTGAGAGCAATTTTTCCGTTATTATCCAGAATCCACATGTTTATTTGAGAGATATTGTGAAGAGATTAAAGCAAAGAGTCTATTACAGGTTCTTAATAGGGTGGTACTCACTTTCAGATGTGCAATTTTCACCCAGTGCATGATGTGGGTTCTTACAATTTAGATTGGTAATCAATCACCCAGGGCACCTAGCGACCACATGGCAACAAAATACTAATCTAGTTCCCTCAATGACATCATGTGTATTTATACATGCCGCAGTGAGTCACACCAATGGCATAAGCATGCACGATTGAACAAAAGCACTTAAGAAATTTATGGAGTGTGAATCAACACTAATTTTCTATTGAGGTGGGTAAATGCGCCTTTCACAATGTATTCGTTTCATAAAAAGGCAAGACAGTAACTGCATGACGGCTGCACCTCGCTGAGATGTTCAATGTTGGTTGGGAACGTAAGCTTCATAACGGCGCTTTGAATAGGCCACATGCTGTGTGCTTTTCTGCCATCATTTTCCTCTTTAGATAATTGATGTCCTCTAAATGATATTTTACAATTGTTCACATTTATTTCAGTTACTCATCTATTACGGGCATACGTAGGGGTTACATAACAGGCTTATTTATGCCTGATGGATGCTTTTGATGGGGATTGATGAGGACGTTTCTTCAAAAAAAACCCCAGAAGGCTAAGGCGAGAGGTCGGATAATAATGAGACATTACTCTTCCTTCTCCCTCCTCTGAGAGCCACAGCTCCGTTTGATCCATTTTTAGGACTCTCCTCTCGCCCCGGATGAAATAAAATCGAACAAAATGACGGAAAATTGTTCTACGGTTTAATTGAGCTTTACATTAAGCAGATGTCATGGAGTAAAGAATGGTATAAACGTTTTTTTGCTAATCTCCGTTTTATTATGACAAACGGCCGAGTCGCCACCATGCCCCGGGTGCTTAAACTCTAGCTGGGTAATCAATTCAGAAGACTTGTGCTGTTAGGAATATGTGTGTGATGCGATTAGCCTAATTTCAGAGGCATTTTGCTGTTGCTTATTGCTGGAGCAGTCATAACTGTTACTGATATGACTCTAGCTTTTATTGTCTGCAGACGTTAATGAAAGTTAAACACAAGCACATATCATTTCATTCTGTAGGATCAATATCAGTTTTGTGGGGTTCGACTGCTTTATAGATCTCTGTGATATATAGCATGCTTGCAGTATGTGGCCTCTGGCATACATCAATGAAATGTTAGGTTGTGGGTGAGAGATGGAGAGAATGTCATTGTGAGACTCTGGTCTGATGTCAAACATAAAGGCTAAGTTCTGTAGTAGCCTGAGGAGACATGAGCTTCGGTTCATTTGGTGGAGTTCGTATTTCATTCCAGCACTAGTTAATTATTCAGGCTAATGGTATTTTCTCAGAGCTCTGGCAGATAATTTGTTATGTATCCCTTACTGCCCATTATTAAGTGTCCTACTTCGAGGGACATAGGTCCACATAGAAAGACAGCTGAAAAAGAAGTAGCTTTTAGGACTGTGCGATCCTAACACTACAAAATAATAATAATAAAAATGAAGTGTGTGTGTGTGTGTATATATGTATGTGTGTATAATGTGTATAATATATATAACACATACAGTGCTGCTTGAAAATTTGTGAACCCCTTGCAGAATCTGTGAAAATGTCAGTAATTTTAACAAAATAAGAGAGATCATACAAAATGCATGTTATATTGTATTTAGTACTGTATTACATAAAAGATGTTTACATTTAGTCCACTTTTTGAATTTGAAGATCAAGCTAAATTGTGCTTAAAGGTGGGGTAAGCGATTTCTGGAAGCCAATGTTGATATTTGAAATCACCAAAACAGACACGCCCCTACCCCAAAAGGGTCTCGCCCCTATTTTGATAGCTCCGCCCCACACATACGTAGCCTAAGCAAACCAGGCAACGATTAGTTCGGTGAAACAAAGCAAAACCAATGTTACACCGTGTCTACACCGGACGTGAGCGTCACGACAAAATACTATAGAAGTCATTATAATCAGTGATGCTGTCTACACTGGATGCCGTGCCGCGACATCACAAATCAGAAAACTGTTGCCGCGTTCTATTTATGACATTCTGACACATATTTCAAATGATTTTCCACAGTCGCTTTATCGCGCCCAGTGTAAACAGACAGCGTGCCGCGTCCGGTGTAGACACGGTGTTACTAACCTATCGAGAAGAACCAAAGCAACCTCGGCATCCGATCGCAGGCTGGTCCTAGAGTTCTCTCCAGCGCTGGAAAGCTGATATTTACACGGGTCCTACTTCTTGCCTTATCATTCCGCAGACGTTTTCCTCTTTTGTTTTTTATCCGGCATCTCTATCTTTCTGTCACTCGGCTCAGCTATTCACTGAACTGGTTCAAATATGCAAAAGATGCTGGAAAACTGCAAATTCTGCAGGACATGGTGGATTTTTCTGAAGAACAGCTATCTTACAGTACTAAATAAAAAATAACATGTATTTTGTATGATCGCTCTTGTTTTTGTTAAAATTACTTTTCACAGATTCTGCAAGGGGTTCACAAACTTTCAAGCAGCACTGTGTGTGTGTATATATATATATATATATATATATATATAATTTTTTTTTAAGTACAGTATCCTAAAAAAAAAGTTATGTTTTGATTCAGCAATTTATTTTTAACCAGTTTGCTAAAAAAATTATTTAATTTAGGAATGAAACAAATGAGTGTCCATCCATAAACACAGATTATTTTAGTTTTAATTTAAATAAATTTAGGCATGCAGCAGATATTTACTTAATATTAAACTTTAAGCAAATATATATAACAGTAATTATGTTCTCATATAAAAGTGTGTGTGATAGTGCTGCAACAAATTGATTTTTTCCCCCATACCAAAATGATTACACCAACCGTAACCTGATTTTCTATCAGCCTCTGTTGAAAGTTTGAATATCTAAACAAATGAAATGCATGGACATTTGCTTGCTTTAAAGGGGACATTGGATGCCCATTTTTAGTGTAGCACACTTTGGTTAAAATTCCTCATTGGTTGTGTAAAACACCCTTTTTACCTTGTCAAAAACAGCTCTGTTCACACAGCGAACCGTTTCGGTGCATGTCTCTTTAAATGCTAATGAGCTCTGCTTACCCCGCCCCTCTCTTCCGTTCGATTTGCAAATAATCATAAAAAATTTAAAGCGTGACACTTCTTCTGGAGGTGCAGCTGGATTACTGATCCATCCTTGAGATTGAACTTTTTAGCAAAACCTGCCTTGAATTGTCCCTTGTTCAGAAAGCAGTCTGGAGTAAAATGATTTGCGTTGACATAGTGTAAACAAATTTAGGTGTATTCAGTGGTTCATTACCATCAAGAACAAAACTAATGCACAGCGTCCTCAGTAGGGATGGGCATTTCAGACAAAAATATTATTTGAAAATCACCTGGTATTCGATTATTCGAAAATCGCACCCCTCCCCCACATGCACACACACACATAAGGCTACAGTACACTACACACCCATAAACGGAGAGAGACCATTCACGCTTTCAATCTGTATGTTAACAAACTTTTTAAATAATTTGGGAATAGGCCATCTTATCTCAAGCTATATAGTGATTGTAACGTGCTGAAACATATTAATATAACATAACCGAATGTACGGCACTTATTAACATAATAGTCCATCAACTAGCATTAATTTAACAGCTCATAAGGTTAGGGCATCAAAAATGAGCATGAACATCCCAGATAGCAAGCACATTCGTGCCGATTCCAGCTGAAATGCGGCAATGTCGGCTCAGTCTCGGCATCAGTGAGAAGATAATGGCCCGGAGCCGTGCCGACTCAACAAAACACTTCTGACTGACAGACGGCTTTTTCTCTATGGGCCGATCTCGGTTGAAAGCTTCGCACTCGGTGTAGTTGTGTGTATCTACCTTCGGCCCGAGTTCGTTTTGTCACAGGCCGGCCGCTGCTAGCACAGCTTTTAGGTGTGTTATTGGCAGCGCCACCCTCTGGTTACATGAACCACCACCACAACCACATCAGCACCGAAAACATGGAGAATTATTGTCAAAAAAATTGCACAGCCTATTCTATATTCTATTATTAAATAAACTAATCGAATATTCGTGACCCATCCCTAGTCGTCAGTGGCTCTGATGTCAGGAGAAAATTAAGACTATGTTCACTTTTACATCCAACTACAAAACACCTGCATTGCTTACGAGACATTGTCACTACAGCTGCTTGAGCTCAGAGAAAATGGCGGACAGCGTACAACTGGCTGAGGGTGGAAATATGCTAATACTGAACAGTTTGTCAGTGGTTGTGGGCGGGGCTTAAGCAGTCATATTACTCAGAAAATCAAAATGAGTTGTTATTTGAAAAAAAAAAAAAAAAGTAATTGATGGATTTCTGTCATTGGGTGGTTGTGTACACACTGCTAAGTCACATTTATATGAATTTTGCATCTGATGTCCCCTTTGATGCAAAATTTACTTTTACATTTGTGTTTAGCAGGCGCTTTTATCCAAAGTGATTTACTAAAGAGGAGCAAAAACAGTTTGTTAAAGTCCAGCAAGGCCGTTTCTGACAGGGCACTCAATGCTCAATGACTTGGGACTCAAAACTCAATTCTCCTAAAAAAATGAAAGATATTGAATAATAGACAAGAATGACTTAAGCCTTAAGTATTTACATGAAATTACATTTAAACTCCATGGAACGCCACCATATTCAGTAATATATCACTATTCTTATGTAATTTTCTGTAGCATGGAACTGTAATGGAAGCTTTGGCCCTTGAATATTATAAAAAGGAATTGTCTGTTACAATTAACAGACCATAGCTACATATGAAATATCATGAGAGAACAGCTAATTCTGAATGCGTGAATCTCAGGAAAGAGTTTTTGTTATTTTTGTTGTTTGCCTGGCATCTCTTTTCCCTTCGTTTTCCTACATTTGTGTTAGATGCTTTAATCATCTGTGTAATGAAAAACAAATTGGTTTGACACAGCTCAGGGCTCTACACTGACATGTACTTGGGGCGCTCGTGTCCAGCTAAAAGTGTAGACTAAGAAAATAGAGGATATCCCTAAACAATTGCATTTGGGCACTTTGACTTTGAAAAGCAGGCATTCGCAGTGTAATTAGAATGTAAGGTGTTTCTATTCTGATAGTATTATTTGTTAGCAAGTTTTGGTTAGATGTCACTGAATGCATTTTCACATTCGCACACAGCAATTTCCACACACAAATACTTGCGCTGTAGAGCCCTGCAGCGTGTGTAATGCGCAGAGGTCTGTAGTGCCAGAGGCAGATCAGCGCAGTGTAAAAAATGATGACATTGGTAGCAACACTCCAGAGGTGTTTGCACGCATTTCCTGCTGTGGCCTGAAATATGAGGCCTTTACCTCATTTTTTGTTATTAAGAATTCACTACCAGAGGCTAGAAAATATCCTCTTGGAGTCAGAACGATTGTTCATTAATTATACTGATGTACATGGACTTCTTTGCCATCCAGTTGCATCACACAAAGAAAAACATTCACATAAGACGCCTCCAAATTGAACCGTTAGAGTACTTTAGCAGTACTCAGTTCCTTCTAGCTAGAGCTATTGTTCGTAATTTACTGTCTTAATGACATAAATCTTACACGCTCTGTTTTGTAGAATTAGGCGTTAAAAATAAAGTGGAGAATGTCGTTCTTTTAAAGCTGTGATTACGTATCATTACTCGGCATGTATCTTTGTAATTGGTGCAGACTCAGAGGCCCGCGCTGAGCAGATCTGCTGTCGAAGTAGTAACAGCTGGTCAGGAAACGTGGCTTACTGGTGGCTTCCATTTCCAGGCCGGAGTTAAGTTGTCACCTTTTAGTTGGAACCGTGCCAGTGAAAGTCAATAAAGGCGGCTGTAATCACAGGAGGAAAACACGGCCGCTCTGTAAAATAAGGCCATGAAATCAACTTGGCAACCATGTTAGATGTTTTATTAATGATGTTTGAGTACTGGAAAGAACTTTGAAAAGTAATTAATTCTTGAACCGGTGTATACACTTATTTAGCCATATATTATTCAGTATATTTTGAAAAATTGACACTTAAGACCAGGGTCTCGTATATAATGACGGCTCCGCATGCTTTCGGATTGCTCTCGTGGTATTTTGATGTCATACACTGATCGTCTGCGTGGTGCTGCTCCAAGTTAAACACACCCAGAGGTGTAAAAAGTACTCAAATTTTACTCAAGTGAAAGTACAAGTATCTGGCCAAAAACATACTTGAGTAAAAGTAAAAACTTTAAATTGTACTCAAGTACCTGTCCCCTTGCATTATACAGACTAAAAATCTTTTCATCTGTTCATCTGAAGAAAAAAAAGTCATAAACATCTGGGATGAAATGAGGGTGAGAAAATGATGAGAGAATTTTCATTTTTGGGTGAACTACTCCTTTGAATAGCAAGATGTGATACAGAGGCTAAAACATATTCCAGACAGAATACAAGAATATGCTGAATTAATGAGGAGAGTCATAGAATTAAAACATACAACATTAACGTTGTGAAAGGCCACTTTTTTGTGTTGTCTATTCAACATCACTGTCTAAAACGGGGATGGGGAGCGTTGATCCTGGAGGGCCGGTGTCCCTGCAGAGTTTAGCTCCAACCTTAATTAAACACACCTGGACAAGCTAATCAAGGTCTTCAGAATACGGGTCATTTTTTTCAGGGTTGCAGCTAAACTCTGCAGGACAGTGGCCCTCCAGTATCAACGTTACCCACCCCTGGTCAAAAAGGATAATTCAACTTTGTTTATTTGGGGCATTTAGAGGTTTTTTTTTTTTTTTTTTCTGCAAATATTGATAAATAATTATTTGTGACTAATTAGATTAATTAATGAGCAAATCATGTAATTAAGATTACAAAAATATTCATTGACAGTCATAATTGCTACTCCATTTATCCACTACATGTTAAGAACATCACTAAACATAAATTACAATTTATTTAACATACAATATTCATTTAAACACATTTTTTGGAAATTTGCAACATTTAATTTAAAAAAATCATAATATAAATATATATAATATAATATATCTGTGTGAGTGTGTTTGTGTATATGAAGAGTTCATTTGCAAAAACAGATACAGTATCTGACAAATGAGTACACCCCTCACATTTCAGCAACAATTTGTGTATATCTTCTCATGGGACAATACTGCACAAATGAAACTTGGATATATTTTAGAGTGGTCAATGTGCAGCTTGTATAGCAGTGCAAATTTACTGTCCTCTAAAATTAACTCCAAATACAGTACATGTTGGAGTCCATGTTTCCCTCAATGAACCGCTGCTCGCCAGTACCAGCAGCACTCATGCAGCCCCGGACCATGTTGCTACCACCATGCTTGACTATAGGCAAGGCACTTTTCTTGGTAATCCTCACCAGGGCATCGCCACAAATGCTGGACACCATCTGAGCCAAACAAGTTTATCTGAGACTCATCAGACCACAGGACATGGTTCCAGTAATTCATTCTCTTGGACAGGTTGTCTTCAGCTAACTGTTTGCGGGCTTTCTTGTGAGCCAGCTTCAGAAGAGGCTTCCTTCTGGGACGATGGCCATGCAAACCGACTTGTTGCAGTGTGTGGCGTATGGTCTGAGCACTGACAAGCTGAACTTCCACTTCTGTAACCTCTAAAGCAATGCTGGCAGCACTCATACGTCTGTTTTTTGAAGCCAGCTTCTGCATCTGACGCACAGCACGAGGACTCTCATTCTTTGAATGACCCTTGCGAGGCATGTTCCGAGTGGAGCCAGTCTTGGAAAACCTCTGTATGACAGTGGCCATTGTACTGTAACTCAGTTTTAGGTTGTTACTGATCTTCTTATAGCCTCGGCCATCTTTGTGGAGAGCAACAATTCTAATTCTCAAATCCTCAGAGAGTTCTGTGCCATGAGGTGCTATGTTGAACATCCAGTGGTCAGTATGAGAGAATTGTACTCAAAGCACCTAATTTTAACTGCTCTAATATAAGATACACACATTTTTATAGTCCTGTCAAGCTGACAAAACCATGAACATGATGAATAGAACATGTGGCTTTGCATGGTTAAACGACGTATAGCTGTTATCACTTAGGGTGTACTTACTTTTGTTGCCAGCTTTTTTGACAATAATGGCTGTATGTTGAGTGATTTTCAGAGGACAGTAAATCTGTACTGCTATAAAAGTTGTACATTGACTAATCTAAAATAAATCCAAGTTTCATTTCTATAGTATTGTCCCTTGAGAAGATATACTAAAATGTATGTGTTGAGATATACTTCATATGTATGTGTGTGTGTATATATATATATATATATATATATATATATATATATATATATATATATTTATTTGTTTGTGTAAATGTGTATGAGTATGTGTGCAGATAGATAAATATATCTTTAAAAAAACTTTACAAAGAAACTACTTTAAAACGTAAAAAAAAATCTAAACCTTTGAACTATAGTGTATATTTATATAAATGTCTATTTTTATCTATGAATCAACTGAAATTCTTACCAGTAATATAAAAGCCTTGAACCCAATCACGTCTGATGGTTAAAATAAAGGTCTGCCTTTCTGTTTCATTCTGAAATATGACAAATTACATGAGGTGCTTGTTCAAAATGACCAATTTTGACTATTTGAAAGTTTTTAGAGCAACACATAATGTATATACACACAGCTCATGATTGCAGCGTTACTGAAGTAAACTCAATCTCTCTCTTTCCTCTTGCCCATGCAGTGGGATCGGCAGAAACTGGCCATGGGCGTCAGGAGGAAGCAGTATTCTCGCCGAATACGGGACGCTGCATTTGGAGTTCATGCATCTCAGCGAGCTTTCTGGGAGACCAGTTTTTGCTGAGAAGGTGAGAAGCAGTTCAGGCGTTACGCCTTTGCAGTGCATTAAACACAGCACTGAACTAAAAGTGACCCAGGAGCGGCAGTCATGAACTGTTAGAGGAGCTGACCAACAGTGACCCAGGATGACCTCTGCTCGTAACCGTTATATTGATGCTCGTTTCGCTGCAATTCTCAGATCTGATTCTCCCCGAATGAATCGGCTGACCTGACCTGCAATATAGACACAGACAAATGACACTATTACTAGCTCTGAATGAGGCTGTACAAACTGTGAAAGTGACCTAGTCTGTAGATTTATGAGTCCTGTCCCCTGTAGGAAGACATTGGTCACATCAAAAAGGCTGTTTACTGAATTTCCAATGGCGTACTGTATTGGATGAGCTTATCTATGGCTTAATAATTTGACATGATGATATAAGAGATACGTGCTCTGCCGTTGCAGGTAATGAACATCAGAAAGGTGCTGAATCGACTGGACAAACCTCAAGGGTTGTACCCGAATTACCTGAACCCTAACAGTGGACAGTGGGGCCAGCGTAAGTCCACAAACACACACACACATACTGAAGAACTTCAGAAGAATACACAGAAACGTAATATTCTAAAGACGTTTTCCCAGAAATGTCATGATTAAAATGAGCGTCTTTATCCATAAGTTGTCCAGCCAAATGTTTTCTCTGAGGGGAATTGATTTACAAGTGTTTCTCTTAGAGATAGAGCGCTGATTGTACACAAAACACTCTTGTGGTGACACTCAAAGGCAGATTCAAGAGAATATTTGTAGTGGATTGACAGAGCTAAACTTTAGGACGTGATGCATGTTTTTGGTGCTGATTTATTATGTATTGTTGTGAATGCAAGTTTATGGTGTTGAATTCAGCAGGGAGGCACACTGAGACACACACACACACACACATGCTGGCTGTTTGTTGAGTCTGTAACACGCCATCAGGACACATATTCTCTTTAGGGCCTTTAAATTAAAGGATTCATCAAAAAATGAAAAGGTGATATAATATATGGTTTTCAAAATTAATTATTTATTAATTATATGAAGCTGGCAGCTAGAGTTTTGAATATTGTCAGTCAATAAATATAAACCTTTTATATAATATAATTTATACTACGGGGCCGTTGAATGCTTGAATCTGATTGGCTGACGAACGTTCTGAGGTGTGCAATTATTTTCAGGGAAACGCACGGCGAACGTAGTTCCAGGCAGCTTTCTTGACCGCATTACAGTTCCATATCACTTCGCATCGTTGTCAGCGCTGCCCTGACGATTTTATCAGTTAGCCTAGTGTAGCAACTTAAAGGCTACACATGACATTTCTCACTAGCGAGGTAATAACAGCGCTGCATCTTAAAGCAGACTTACAGTTTAGAGACGGTGCTTCAGAACACTGTTGAGGGACACAAAGAGGTAGCCTAATTCATACAAGCTCTCTCTCTCTCTCTCTCTCTCTCTCTCTCTCTGTTTCTCTTTCTCTGTGTCTCTGTCTCTCTCGCTCTCTTTCTAATAACTTCATTATTAACTGCATTAGTCTGCTATCAACGGCTCAAGCCTCCATTGCCAGCTTTAAAATGACGTTTTGGAACTAGCAAAAGAGTCGTTGGATGAGATGCGGAAGAAATAATCCTACTCACAATAGCGATTTAAGTAGAAAAACCGGACGAATCCCTTGAAATATATAATCTGATCGATGTCTTGAGGTGTGGCAACCGTAGTATAAGCGGAATAATTGACTCCGGACCGTTGAATTATTAGAAAAATAATGCACACCCGAGGTGTAACGGCCACTCCGCTTCGCGTCGTGGCCGCATCACCACCTCGGGTGTGCATTATTTTTCTAATAATTCAACGGCCCGTCGTCAATTATTCCTTACATAATTATTACTTTTTATATATATTCTTTATATGTGTGTGTGTGTGTGTGTGTGTGTGTGTGTGTGTGTGTGTGTATATATTTTGTATTTTTAGCTTATATATAGAAAGATAATGTAAACTAACCAAGGTTTGTATGTATAAAATCCCTGAGGGCAAAGCAGAATATTGTTTACTTGCAACTGAGTTTCTTTTAAAACTTTGAAACCAGGATTCACTCAAACTTTGTCAAAACCTGTAACAAGTTATTCCTATAGGAGCCTGGGAGCTTTTAAACGAGACTTTGCTCACCAGCAGACTGATAGAAACTTTGCGTCTCCATTTGGAGTTGTCGATTACAGCCAGCCTTTGACATTTTTGGGGTGCTCTGGGGCAGATTTATCTGTGGGCATGCCATATGAGACTGAGGCTAAGCCGTTGGCAACCCTGAAACTGTCGATAAATATCGACTTTCTCACCACATCTGTCTTCATTCTGCTTTCAGGGTTAATTATGCAACACAGGCATAAATATACACACTCTTTTCCTTACGTTCATCCTGTAGATGACACACACATCAGTGGTTTGTGATATTTTATGCTGGTCCCACAGCAGTGAGGCCTGCTCTGCCGCGTTAGCCGGCTTTCATGCTGTCCTCGCTCCGAGGGATTTATTGGCGGCTTAGCGTGGAGAAGCAGCGCTGTCTCAACTTCATGGTCAGCGATGACGCAGACGCTTTATGAAGAAGAGCCGGAGGAGAACAAAGATACTGCAGTGTGTGTAGTTGGGATAACACAAACGCATGAATTCTGATGGAACGGAGCGAAAAAAGAGACCGGCTTTTGAGCTGTCAGAATGTAGCAATCCGAAAACCAGTTTTCTTTTTTGTGCATCGGACCAAGTCTTTCTTTTTTTTCGCTTTGACAAAAGTCGTTTGTTTAGACGATCGTAAACAAAAATGATTTGAGAGGGCAGCAGGCTGCAGGGAAGATGGGATGACAACGTACGGCTGCACTTAAAAATAGCTGTCAGTCTTTTTGCTTCGCACAAGTAGCCCAGAACAGTCCTGAAGGGCTTTCCATATGGGTCAGTTGTCATGTTTGGGTTTGAGCAGCTAGTAGCTCAAGGGTTGACCTTAATGAAACAACAACATGAATCAACCATCTTATATATTCCACAGTCTACCTCGCTTTTATCTTCTTTTCTCATCGTCGTACATCAAACTTAGTTTTACATTGGCAGAAATTCTTGTTTCAAAGTTTCTTTCCAGTTTAGCATCCTATATGGGACTTGACAGAAGTTTCAAAAGCTTGTAAGCGGTCTTATAAGGTTGCATCCTAACAAAATAATCTCATAATAGGAGCACTTGCAGTAACTTTTTATATTTTGTATTATAAAGAATTAAAAAAAATATTTTACATTTTTATTTATTAATCTATTAAATTTAGTAATTTTAGTAAAATGTAATTAATGAAATTGATAACATTTAATTTCAGTTATAAATTGATTAAAATAATTATTAACATTAGTTTTAAATATTTTTCATATTTTCATTATTTTCTGTGTGTGCATGTGCATACAATAAAAGTCAGTGGTGTCCAGTGCTTTGATTTGACAAAAGCAGTTTAGACGTCCTTCAAAATATCTTCTTTTGAGTTCAACAGAAGAAAATGTCATACAAGTTTGGAATAAATAATAAAATTTGGAGTAAATGATGGCAGAATATTGCTCTCAAAAATTCATGAATTAATGAGTTATTCACCTTCATGTTATTTTCTTTTGTAAACACAAAAGAAAGTGTGATGGTGTGTGCAAAGACACGAATAGACCCATATTTGCGTGGGGCGATGCAAATTGAGCGATGAGATTACAACGAATGCGCTGTATTCACCTCAATTGCGTCTTTCGCACAAGTTGAAAATTTTAACTCGAGTGGGAAATTCGCATGACGCATTGTCACGCAAGCCAATCGGTGAAGAGCTTGTTGACACATCTGGTTGTATCAGAAAACAGAGAGCAAAAAAGAGTTATTATAAAAAGAGTTTGTATAAAAGAGTTTTGATACACCCAAGTGATGCAAAAAAAAAACTTCCCACGAGTAATCGCTAGTATCGCGATGCGAATATTCGCTTTTTCTTTTGGTGTGTATACACCGTTAGGCAGAATATTTGAGCTGATCTTTTCCCTATGAAAAAAAGTAGTTAGTGATATGTATTGTCAAGCTCCAGCATGGACAAAAATGTCTCACAGAAATAGTCTGACTTTTTTGCAAGTTTTCTGAAGCCACGTTGCCATGTCGTTGCATTACACTTGTAGCCTCACCCACAGTGTAATCACTTCACATGTATTTGCATAAACACTGAATATGTTCTGATTGGCTGTAATTTTGTCACTTTGAATTTTGCTTTTGGTGAGGACATGCTGTGTTGTGACTATGGATGAAATGTGGGGCTATGAGCATTCGACATGCATGAGGTCTGTTTCAGGGCTACTCTGTGTGCTTCAGTGCTGTACAGAGAGGCTTCACCCAGTGTCTGTTGGGTAAAAAGCTCAGCTGGCCTTCAGGTTTTGCTCAGGAAGCACTGCCAGAGCTGACAGGAAAACTCCTGTTTCCTGCTGTCAAGTTTTTGCCAACAGAAAACCTCACAGGTCCTTTGCAGTGAAGCCCTCTTACCACCAACACGGGCGAAATTTGGAGTTTCTGTGTGATGTGTGTGAACTGTTATTACAACAGTGGGGAAAAGTCATCTTATGTGACTAAGAAGTTAAATCAGGTAGCCCGCGGGCAAATCCAGTCTGCCACGAGTTTATCAATGACCTCCTGCTAAAGTCTTTTTAAGACTTTTTTTTTTTTTGAGAATTCAATCGCTGCTTCTGTGTCCGCACTGCAAGAGAATGAAAAGACATCTCCCATTATAACTAAAGCACTGAAAAAAAACTCCTCTTGTCACAGTCACCGGAGTGATCTAGTTTTGTTGTCACTTTGCTTGCAGTGCAGACTTTTATTTTAATATTGTATTTTTAGTGTATTTTTATTTAAATTACACTACCATTGAAAAGTGTGGGGTCAGTATTTTTATTTTTTTGGCAGGGATTCATTGAAGTGAAAAAGGCTTTTGCATTGCTATAAAAATGTATATTTCATATAAATATTGTTAATTATCAAAAAAAAAAAATCAGATTATTTCTAAAGGGTCATGTGACTAAAGACTGGACTAATGCCTGCTGAAAATTCAGCTTTGCCATCATAGGAATAAATTGCATTTTAAAAATGTATTAAAATAGAAAACAGTTCTTTTTAAATTGTAATATTTCATAATATTCCAGTTTTTACTGCATTTTTGATCATATGAATACAGCCGTGGTGAGTATAAGAGACTTCTCTTAATCTCACTGACCTCAGCCTTTTAAATGTACTTTTAATTGATAATCATATTCATTCACAGAAGGTTTCTGAATTCATTAATTCTTATTTCTATTTTAATAATTGTGAAGCAAAGAGTATGCAAATACTGTCGTCGTGATTGGTTAAACGGGGCAGACCTTTTACAGCATGTCCAAATGTGTGCGTTTCATTTAGTAACCTAAAATTTAAAAAAAAGCATCAATTTAAAATAATTTATAACAACTGATGCATCCAATTAGAGGGAGATGGTTATCCCATGGTTAATCCATTATGGATTTTACAGGGGAATTATAGGTGACCGTTTCTTGAATGTTAAGTCAATATATTTGTGAAGGTTTAAGACATTTAAAGATAAAACATTAACAAACTGGCAGCGTTTTTGAATTATTAATGCATTTGTATGAAAGAGATTTTTATTTTTTTTCAATTTGACTACGTTGTTCTGGGAAATGAAAAGGCTCTGACCAGTACTTATGATTGGATATAAGTACATAGCTGATATAGCACACGTAGCTGTAATTGTTGGTTATTTATTGCATGCTTTAAAACCATATGAAAGTCAAGGATAGGCTATTAGCAGGTCATTTTATTCAGTGGCCCCTGGTGCACATTTTGGCCCATGAGCTGCATAATTTGAGTATCACAGAGGAAGATTAACAAACATTTGCCTTTCAAAAATTTCGCTAACAAAGTTAGTGCTAACAAACAAAATGGGTAGCATAAAAGCCCCTTTGACATTTGAAATAAGACTTTAAACTAAAGCAAAATGCTTGTTTTTTCTTTCTGTGAATTTTCTCTGAATAGTAGCATGTCAGTGTATTTTTCTTTACGGTTGTCTGCACTGACGCTTGATTTCCTTTCACGTATCTATCACAAAAACAAGTGCTTAATGAGGTATAAATATTCATGAGCTTGATCATCAATCAGACAATCACACAACAATGCTGCTCCTCAAGCCACAAATTTTCATTTCTCACACACAGTGGACCGGACAGCACTGAACGCACTGCCCCATTCACACGCCACCTGGAAACACACACACGTTTCATTTCTCCTAAAGCATACACAGCACATAGTTCAGATATCAAATGAGTGCTTATATGGGATCTTAGTGGTTAAAGTTCATGTAACCTAAACTTTAAAGATTCGGTTACTAAAATCTCATTTAAATGATTTCACTTTCTGTATTCATTTAGAACATTTGAATATTTATTTATTTGTTCGTTCACTCGTAATAAAATATCCTTCAATGTTGCTTTAAGCAGTGTTCTCTGATTACTACTGCTGCTCTTTTGACATGTGGTGAATTTGAAGCACTCCAGGTTTGCTTTTTGACATTTTGCACAATTCAATTCCAACATTTGTTACCATACATAGCGTCTCTCTAAATCTCTTGTACTGCGTGAATGATTGTTTGTGTGTGCTCCATAAATTGTGTTATTCTGTTTAAAGCAGACTATTGTGCTGGCATATGAATATAGGAATGTTTTTTTTTTTTTTTTTTCACACACACTGCTGTTTTCGCTGTGTTGCAGATCACGTCTCGGTTGGAGGCTTGGGGGACAGTTTCTATGAGTACCTGCTGAAGGCCTGGCTCATGTCAGACAAAACTGACGAGGAGGGAAAGAAGCTTTACTACGATGCCCTGCAGGTAAATTCCATTGTTACAGAGAGAGAAAAAGCCCAGAGAAATGTTACACTCTACTGGCCATTTGATCAAATGGCCAGGCGGCTGCTGACTAAACAAGAGCATCCTTGACATCCTTGTTTTTGGAGGAAACCTGCAAGCTAAAGTGACTTGTGTCAGCAAAATAATGAGGATACAGACTACTTCAGTGTCCAATAGGAACTCAGTACCAACACAGTCTCGAGTTGATACCAGGGTTGAGTCAAATTGTGAATTTGAGAATTGGGTCCCTTTCAGTTTATGAATGAGAATTCTAATTTGATTTGTCCACATCCCGCAGGATGTTGAATTGAAATGAGAGGAAGTGGAATTTACTGAATTGCAGCTCATTCAAAGATAGGACATTAGTCCAATAAAACATAATTACATAATTTGTTTTGATTAAGTATGCCTATTTATTTCCTAAATTGTAGAATAACTTTTTTAGGTCGGCACCGATAGCCTCGGGGACAGCGCGTCGACATGTAGTGCCGCTGCACTTCGGGCGTCCCGTGTTCGAGTCCTGGCTCGCGGAGTCCTTCGAGTCCTTTTTTTCTTATTTCCACAATATGGTTCACAATATGAATGAATTTGTAGAGAATTAATTTTTAACCTCACAGCTTATTTATCATTCACAAATTAAATTTAACATCTAGTCAGACTAAAGTTTAGTAACTAGAATAACGGAAGTGGTTGTTCTGTAGGTTTGTATGTTTTTCGCCCTCAAGTTTCTAGTGTCAATATTCAATATTTCCAAAGCGAATATTGAAAGTGTTTGCAAATTTTAGTCTGTTGTTCAAGCTTGAGCTAGAAATGTGTCCTTTGTGGGTTTTCCTTGGAATTCCTTTTCGTAGTGTCCAAATGTAGAAAAGTAAAGTTTGTGCGAGTTCTATATGTGAGCGTGTGTGTGTGTGTGTGTGTGTGTGTGTGTGCTTGCGTGTGTGTAAGCTGCCACCAGCGTTGTTCTGCTGGAGCCGTCCGTGAGAGTTTTGGAAAGCTGCTGCAGACTGATTGTTACAGACCACCAACTCAATCCTCACTTTCATTAGAGAGGACCATCTCAACCTGCCTAAGATAATGCTGTCCCCCTGGCCGTCTGTCTGGGTGTCTCCCTGGAGTGACTTGAACACACACACACACTTTGGACTCCAGGCCAATCATCCAGGAAAAGAAAAGTGCATTATGTCGGTCACCTTCAGAGAAGGCTTACAGCACGGCTGTTCTGTTCACCATTTTACCCAGGCAATCATTACAGCTACAGAAAACTCTTTATCAGGCCTTTAACTCCTTCTCTGTACAGCCTGATTTACACTAATTTATCTCACTAACCATAGATAGGCTGCTCAATCATCTCCTTTCATCCACACCTCTCAGCTGTAGCATTCGATTATTTGCACCATTGGAAAAAATAAGGACATTACAAAACAATGACTGTTAACGTATCGCAGCAGATTGAGTTCAGTTATTAAAGCAACGCTAAATACTATTTTTTATTTTATTTTTTTATAAATATTATTTAAACCATTTATAAATATTCATTATATATTATTTTTTATTATTTATATAAAAATAATTTATATGTCTTGGTAGTTCTGCTTTTATGCAGATTTATTGCTATATATATTTATATAAAATATATTATATATATATATATATATATATATATATATATATATATATATATATATATATATATATATATATATATATATATATATATATATATATATATATATATATATATAAAATAATTTTTAATAGCTTTAGTTTAACAATAACAGCACTGATTTCAATCATTTTTACTTTCATTGCTTTTTTAGTTATACAAATTATTTTTATGCAGAATATTTGAGGTGATTCTGGACATTTTCAGTTAAACAAAAACTGGATTCACAAACATTTATTTCCATTTTTTAGGCTTTAAGGCTTAGTTTTGACAAACATACCTTACAGTAGTGATTTATGTTTCCCTGTTCTGTGGCAGGAGAGTAGTTATTCAGTAGCTGTGGTTTCATGCATCACGCCACACTCTTATTCTTTTGGTTAATAAAATCATTTGAAATCAAATTAATATTTTATATCCATTGATATGTGCATTGGCACAGTAGTAATACACAGGATAATGAACAGTCTGTCATGATCGCAGTATAAACTCTTCAGAGTGATACAAGATCCAGAATCGAATGCTTGATTCAGAGAGTACATTCTAGATGATGTTTGATTATTTACTCATCTTACTCTGTAATACAATTAGACAAAACAAGCATCTATGCTGCTACTTGTTGCCTACATTAGTGCATTATTATATTAAAGTCAAGATACTTAGAAAAAAAAATTATGCTCGTGCTGTAACTACTTTTATTTTCTCCACAACGCTGGTGCCATATTTATAATGAAATAGAAGAACAAAGAGAGTGATGTAAGAAAAAAAGAGCATCAAGCTTTTTTCTTATTCCCTTACTTCACTTTGGTACCATGTTGATGAACGTCTCCAGTTTTCCATTCAAATGCACAGAGGCACTTTTTTTCCATATAGATAAGAATCTCATTTCCCATGTGTGGGACGCTTCTGTAAATACACAACGCTGGCACACACAGCTGTGACCCTGATCTCTGCTATGATCTAACTTACTTCGGGCCTTGAACTGTTCGGATGATGCTTTTGAGAGAACGAAATCGCTCCAAAGCCTTGAATGTCTCCCTTTGTGTTAGGCAAACAAAACAAATGCAAACAATGACAAAGTTCATTTTAACCCACACAGTATGAATAACCACAGAGAGAATAAATTGACATTAAAAACCATTTAAAGTGATCTCTTGTTTTTGTTCTCTGTTCTGTGTGCAGGCGATTGAGAAGAATTTGATCCGTAAGTCACATGGAGGGTTAACGTATATCGCTGAATGGAAAGGTGGACTTTTGGAACATAAGATGGGTCACCTGACCTGCTTCGCCGGTGGTATGATCGCTTTAGGGGCGGACGGAGGCCCCGATGATAAGACGGGTCACCAGATGGAACTGGCGGCTGAGATCGCCCGCACGTGTCACGAGTCTTACGCCCGAACAAGTGAGTGGGAGAACTGCTTTGAAAATGTTGAAACAAAAATGCTAAACATTTCTATATATATATATATATATATATATATATATATATATATATATATATATATATATATATATATATATATATATAGAAAATTTGAATTTGGTGACAAGTTTTTTTTTTTTCCTGTAACTTATTTCAAAAAGTGAAACTTTCATATATTTTAGATTCATTACATGTAAAGTAAAACACTTCAAAAGTTTTTTTTATTTTGATGATTAGAGCTTACAGCTCATGAAAGTCAAAAATCAGTATCTCAAAATATTTGAATATTTACATTTGAGTTTCAATAAATGACCATCCCTACAGTATAAATTCC
Source organism: Barbus barbus (assembly GCF_936440315.1). NCBI lineage: Eukaryota > Metazoa > Chordata > Actinopteri > Cypriniformes > Cyprinidae > Barbus > Barbus barbus. The sequence continues at coordinate 25,948,948 of NC_136742.1, forward strand.
GGGTATCTCTTGTTCTTTGAAACCACAATAATGGGGAAGACTGCTGACTTGGCAATGATTCAGAAGACGATTATTGTCACAGAGGGTCATTACTGAAATGAGTGGCTATTCAAGGAGTGCTGTATCAAAGCATATTAAATGCAAAGTTGACTGGAAGGAAGAAATTGGGTAGGAAAATGTGCACAAGCAACAGGGATGACCGCAAGCTTGAGAATACTGTCAAGCAAAGCTGATTCAAACACTTGGGAGAGCATCACAAGGAGTGAACTGAAGCTGGAGTCAGTGCATCAAGAGTCACCAAGCTCAGATGTCTTCAGGAAAAGGGCTACTAAGCAACTTCTGAAACAGAAACATCGTCAGAAGCATCTAACCTGGGCTAAGGAGAAAAAGAACTGGACTGTTGCTCAGTGGTCCAAAGTCCTCTTTTCAGATAAAAGTAAATTTTGCTTTTCATTTGGAAATCAAGGTCTGAAGTCTGGAGGAAGAGTGGAGAGGCACAGAATCTAAGTTGCTTGAAGTCCAGTGTGAAGTTTCGACAGTCAGTGATGATTTGGGGTGCCGTGACGTCTGCTGGTGTTGGTCCATTGTGTTTTATCAAGTCCAAAGTCCATCTGCTGACAAGCTTTATGGAGATGCTGATTTCCTTTTCCAGCAGGACTTTAGCACCTGCCCACACTGCCAAAACCACTTCCAAGTGCTTTGCTGACCATGATATTACTGTGCTTGATTGGCCAGCCAAGGGAAGTCGTGGCCTAATGGTTAGAGAGTCGGACTCGTAATCCAAAGGTTCCGGGTTTGAGTCTCGGGCCTGCGGGGATTGTAGGTGGGGGGAGTGAATGTCCAGCGCTCTCTCCACCCTCAATACCACGACTGAGGTGCCCTTGAGCAAGGCACCGAACCCCCAACTGCTCCCCGGGCGCCGCAGCATAAATGGCTGCCCACTGCTCTGGGTGTGTGTTCACGGTGTGTGTGTGTTCACTGCTGTGTGTGTGCACATTGGATGGGTTAAATGCAGAGCACGAATTCCGAGTATGGATCACCATACTTGGCCGTATGTCACTTCACTTCACTTCTTCGACGAGATGAAGTCTCAATAGTGCCTCAGCAGTGCCACAGGCTGATCGCTTCCATGCCACACCTCACTGATGCTGGAGTTTCTGCTAAAGGAGCCCCGACCAAGTATTGAGTGCATAAATTAACATACTTTAAAGAACTTTAACTTTTCTGTTTTGCAAATCCTTTTTTTTTGATTGATTTTAGGAAATTTTCTAATATTTTGAGATACTGATTTTTGACTTTCATGAGCTGTAAGTTCTAATCATCAAAATTAAAACAAAACATTTTACTTTACATGTAATGAAAGTTTCACTTTTTTAAATAAGTTACAAGAAAAAATGAACCTTTTCACCATATTCTAATTTTCTGAGATGCACCTGTAAGTGTGTATGTGTATATATACTATTAATACTATTATTATACTATTAATAATTAATTAATACATAAATATTTAGAATATATATATTTTTTTAATCTGTTAATACAGCTAGTTGTGGTTAGCAATTGCAGGCTTCCTGAAAAAAAAAAAAGTTTTGTGTAAAGAAAATTTAACCTATTTTTGTACCATTATATTTTCTATTTGTCACCCCTTGCCCTCCAATTCAGATTAAGTTACATAAATATAAATAATGTATTCATTTATAAATGTATGAATTTATATATTTTAATTTATTGTTATTGTAAATTATTTACTGATTGAAATTTTTTGTTTTATGCAAATTGGTGTGTAACAGTAATAAGAATGACATTGACAATTATGAGAATTACAAAAGTAAATCAAAAGCACTTACAGGTAAAACAAAAATGATGCAGATATATCAAGCTGATTTCTGTAATGAAAATGAGATTTGTGTATTTATTTACTAATTTAGGGTTAGGTGTTTTATCTATTAGTTTAGCAGAAGCTTTTATGCAAAAAAAGATTTACAAATAAGGAGAGCAAGTTATTTATAACAACACAATAAAATTCAAACTTCTATAAATATTGAAGTAATTAAATTTTTGTGGAAAACTGTAATCTGAAAACAAAATAATGTATTTAAATTCATAAATATTTGAATTATAGTTTTATAAGCTGTTTTTGCAGAACATTTTTCTGTTTGTCCTACATTCCTATGGAGTATGTAATGTGTTTTTCCACATCTGTGCTGTGATTTGTTACTTTACTAGGCAAGTTGTTTGTTTTGCTGACTCTGTTCAGTGCCAGTATGATATAATACAGATCCTAGTGAAAATTATAAAGTGCTCACCCGAAAGTGAACTATTCTGTCAATAATAGTCACATGGCCAATGTAGAGACTCCCTAAATCCATTGCTGTTAACCCTGAACACACACACAGACACACACTCAAATCCCTTGTTAAACACACACAGACACAGTCATCACTGGCCTGTTCATAATGCTTAGGTATTTTTAGCGGCCGCAGATTATCAAAGGTCCAGATTATGCCACAGCCCCTAATCCACCACATCCAAATAGTGTTTCTCTTCATCTCAGGAACAATGTAATCCCATAATCCCCTGTCAACATGAACATTTAAGCGATGAATTTGACGGCATGTGTGTTTCAGGTATGAAGCTGGGTCCCGAGGCCTTCCGTTTCGACGGCGGCGTAGAAGCCATCGCCACGCGGCAAAACGAGAAGTACTTCATCCTGAGGCCGGAGGTCATTGAGACGTACATGTACATGTGGAGGTTCACCCACGACCCCAAATACAGACAGTGGGGCTGGGAGGCGGTGCAGGTGAGAACTGTCGCGTGGATTTGGCACATCACTAATTGTGTAACGCCACCAGTTTGCGACTGGTAAACACGTCGCCACATTAGGTCCGGGATGTAGGCCAGACTGTGAGTCACAGCGAGGCTTTAACCCTGCCCTCAGACGCTCCCTGCACTTCAGCACAGCAGGATTAGAGACAATGGAGACCGCCAGGATCTCACAGCCTTGTAATTGTATCATAATGACTTCAGATTGCCATTGTGATGCGTCTATCCCTTCAGGCGATACATCACATCTCTTCCTCCCTCGCTCTCCCTCCGCCATCTATTCCTCTCTCAGAAAAATGTGCTGGCTCAACACTCACTCAATGAAAAGCTTGATTCTTTGCTCAAAAAACTACTTTATCAAATCTTCATTATCTTAAAATGTCCTTATTCACTCTCTACACAGCCCCACAACACTGATCATTTTGAATATAATGGCACTTTTCACAAGTAGTGCACAAATCGCTGTCCCATTAGAGACACAAGTCCCATTACTGTTAGACTGTGTAGATTTTGTGAGGCTAATTTTAAACAAATCAAATAGCTTTTTTCTATTAAATTTTCATGTTTGATTTAAAACATATTATTTTGAAATGTTTGTGAAAAAAGTCTATGCTCACCATTTATATAAAAAATAGCTGTTTTTCTAACAATAATAGTTTGCTACCTGATTCTTTGTTCAATAGAAAGTTAAAAATAATAGCATTTATTTGACAAATAAGTTAACTATATAAATATGCCATGACATAATGCTCATACTTAGATTGTACCACACAGTTTTTGCTGTCTTAAATCATGAGACTCCTTGAAGTGATCTGTGCTGTTAATTTTCTGAGTGTTTGAACTTACCATTTATTTACAATCATAAAGATTAAAATGTAAGGAGGAGCCCAAGATATTTATCTAGAGACTAGAATATCCTATAGCAAGAGTGGGCAGCTCTCACCTTGATCAAAAACAAGCTAAACATCCTAATCAAGATCTTAAGAATTACTATAGGCTATAAATACAGGTTGAAGGTAAACTCTGAAGGAAAGTGGATCTCGAGGGCCTTACGGTTGTGGGATGGGGGTCTTTAGACTTGGTCCAGTAAGCACCTTTGCATCGGTGTCCTGGCTCTGACAATGAAAAGTAGGCTACATGACACTTGCTAGGAATGTGTAAAAATATTACAATGGTACATTTGTATCTCTGAATATCAGGCTCTGGAGGAGTACTGCAGGGTGGAAGGGGGTTACAGCGGAGTGAGAGATGTCTACGCTAACACTCCCAACCATGATGATGTGCAGCAGAGCTTCTATATGGCTGAAACACTCAAGTGAGTACAGAGCTACAAACATATTCATTACAGTTGTGCATAGTTATATTGTGATTTTATTTAATTTATTTTTTTTGCATTATAGTAATATACATTTTTGGGAGGTTGGGACAAGATATGTATTCCCTTTTAATCATTTCTAGGATCAAGTAATTTACATACGATGCTGGATAGCACACTCAAGACTTACATTTAAATTTAAATAGGATAACATTTCCTAAAGTATTAATCTTGTCAAAGTCCACTATCAATCAAGCATATTTTACTGGACTGTAAGACTTCTTTCCCTTTGAGGAACTTTTATTCTGTTGATACTTTAAAAAAAATTAAAAAGGTTTTAAGAAAAAATAATATTAAACATCTTATTTAGATTTATTTTGAATAACAAAACCTGGCTTTTGCCATAACAATAGCCATAGAAGCTGGCATGGTGTTATTGGCATTAAGCTTATTTCTCCCAACATTAAATATTACTGTGAAAGAAAAAGAAAGAAAGACTGTTGTATTCATATGGCAGCTGTCATTTTAATGTTAATGTGTTTTGAATGAATGTTGATTCACATAAAATAGTTCTATTATTGTAATTTGTAAAATTGTATTGTATTAATGAGAGTCATCAGTCAGAATAATGAGGGGGAAAGTATGAGAATTTGGGAAACTGCGCTTAATTGTCAGAAAAATAATGTTACAATGCAAAACAACATATGATTAATGGTCTTCATTTTCTTTATGCAAAATGTTGTAGGCTATGTTTTTTGATTTTGGGGTAAAATAAGCTTGTAAACTCATCTTTAAATGCCAGAGCATTGAGTCAGATCAGCAAGCCAGTCAGATTGGAGCTTCTGATTTTCACAAACCTCTTGCCCTTTGGTTTGCAATATATAGGCATGTTGTAAGAGACTGAGACTAACGTGTGATTCTGCAATGACTGACTAAAGGAGAGGAATGCTCTTCACTCAGAATGCATGAATTGAGCCATTTCTCTGTCAAAGCGAGAATCGTTAAGGTGAAGTGATTGAGACACAAGACTGTGACAGCTGGAACTCATTCACAGGCATCCCTATCACACAACATTCATCATTAAAGACACAGATAAATGAAAGGAATTAATAAAGAAAGAGTCAATTACTTTGTCAGGGCCCAAAAGGAAGAGCTGCGGAGTCAGCGAGGTCGCTGTGCTCTTCTGTATCCTGTATCCCAGCTCTCCAGTCCTCCCATTGGATTGCATTTTAAGAGGAAATCACTGTTCGAGTCTCATTCTGCCACGCCAGACAGCGGCTCTCCATTTCTCCTGCCTTTAATACTCTGGAGGAGAGCTTGCCCTTTGGCCAGGAGGAGTGCAGTGCACACAATTGAGCACAGAAAAGACTTAGCAATTTTTTGTAAGAGAGAGCACGCATCCAGAAACCCCTGCTTTCAACTTTTGCCACTCTGGTTGTTTCTCATTCTGTTGTTGCTTCTGGCTTGCGTTTGCCGCTTTTGCACAGTAAGTGCGTATTAAGTAATGATTCTTCAGAGCCAGACTGTCTGGCAGGCTGAGAGATCAGAGTTTCCTGTTCATAGAAATGCTCTCAATGTGTTTGTGGGCATGACTGTGCTCTTTAACATGCTCACTTCAGCCCACAACATCTGCTCTGCTCCACATGCTGAGCCACTACAAAACACAAAAAAATGAAATTTGATTATCATTTACTCCCCTCATGCCTTCCAAACCTGTATGACTTTCTTTCTTCTGTGGAAAAGAAGGTATTTCAAAGAATCTCAGTGTTTTTGACAGCGACTGGCAACACGATTTGTGCTCCGTGTCTCCGCCAAAAGGTTTCTAGCAGAATAATCAAGAGACTCGAGAATGGAGTGGATCAGAGAGGCAAAACTACTGACCTGTTCATGACTTCAAGTGCGGGTCAGTTTCATTTGTAAATAGGCTGTAGTTTTGTGTTTGTTTACTTAGTTAAGAATTAAACAGCTAGCAACTCTTAGCAGTAGCAGCAAGATGATTAATAATAGTCTACTGTAAACTAAACTAAATTACTATCATCACTCAAAATATTGCATGATAAAAAGCATCATTATTATCTACTGTAAAGTTACATTAGTAATTTAGCAGACAAATGTTATAAAGCATCATTTTATAATACATTTAGAGGAAGATAGGACAGATAACAACACAACCCTTACAAAAATTCAAACCAAAAACCATGGGTACTAGTTAAACCATGGTAACAACAAATTAACCATGGTTTTGCTACACTAACCATAGTCTAACCATGAAATGTGTATTAAAACTATGATTGCAAATTAAAATTTGTGGTCAATTGTAATCAATCTGAAAAATAATACTGTAATAAGCCATGGTTAATTTTGGTAAGAGAAAAATATGACTCGTGATATTGCAATAACATGTATAGTATTAGGATTTTTCTTTAAAGATGTTGTCATGATGTAATTATTATTGTACTAATTTTGACATTTAGGCAATTTAGAAAGTATAGTTTCGTTAAATCTATAGTATTTAAGTCGTAAGATAGAACAACAACACATGGTCATAATGTGTTAACTTTATTTTAGTTCAATTTAAAGTATGTTATTGCAAACATAATACAATGAGGTGGTTGTTTTGCAACAAGGTGGAGACAGTTATGTTCATAATGGTAGATGGCTGATGGGAAAAGTGACAAAAGTATTAAAAAATTAGTGAAAAAAGTAAACGCACACAAAGTGAGATGTAGAGAGATATTTACATTTACATTTACATTTATTCATTTAGCTGACGCTTTTATCCAAAGCGACTTACAATTGCTGTATATGTCAGAGGTCGCACGCCTCTGGAGCAACTAGGGGTTAAGTGTCTTGCTCAGGGACACATTGGTGTCTCACAGTGGATTCGAACCCGGGTCTCTCACACCAAAGGCGCCATCACCACCCATATATAATGGAAAATGACTGAAAAGGAAAATGGAAGTGAAGGTGCAGTTCAATAGATAACCTTTAATTATTTTGCATGGCCCCAGCCTAAGGTTTTGAACCTTTTTTTAAATGTGATGGCCATACGAAAAAAAAGGTTATCCGTGGTTTCAGAATTTGTTGTGTGTGTATGGGATGGCCTGGATGAGTGTGAAATCTTTTCCCAGTCCTGCCCTGTTCTACATGGTGGTTGTTCAGTCATGATACATTCATTAGCTAACAATATTAAATGTAATATTAAATATTAAATGTAAGTTATTTTGTATTAATGTGTCAGTATGACGTGCAGGTCCAGTTACCAGCATGACACTTAAATGGGTACTTTTTACGTTTTAAGTACATGTCAGAGCCCATACTTCTTTACTTTAACTTGAGTAAAGTATGTGTGTACAGAATCAAGTAGTTGCCATCTGAATATTTTTATTTTACTGATTTGTATTTATTTTATTTTTTTCAAGTTGAAATTATTTTTCCCAAATTAATCCTTTTCAAATTATTTAATTTAGTAAATATGTACAATTTAATTTCAATCAGTTAATCAATTGTTTATTTATAAAGCACTTTAAAACACTGTAAAAGCATACCAATGTGCTGTACAAAAATAGAAAAATTTAATACCTAATTAATGTAATATAGGTATTAAAAAGAACATGAAAATATATACATGCCCGTTTAAAGCTGTAAAGCATATCATATGTCCTCATATATGAGTACACGTAGGTTTTAGGATGTGATTTTTTTTGGGGGGGGGGTGCATTTTTTTAACGATCTAGTGTGATGTGATATATATATCGTCTTTATATTGGCCAGCTAATACTTTACCATTGGCCATCAAAAAATCCATATTGGTTGACCACTAGATTTACATTTACATTTAGTTATTTAGCAGAGGCTTTTATCCAAAGCAACTTACAAATGAGGACAATAGAAGCAATCAAAACCAACAAAAGAGCAGCAATATGTAAGAGCTATGACGAGTCTCGGTTAGCCTAACGTGGTACACAGAGCATGTGTTTTGTTTTATTTTTGTTTTTTTTTATAAAGAAAACAAGTAGATAGAATAAAAAAGACAGCTAGTGTTAGAGGGTCAGATAGATACAAAGAAGACTAATAAATACAAAGACAGATAGATAAAACCGAATTAGAACAGAGAGTGCTAGAGTTAGAGGGTCAAATAAAGATGGAAGAGATGTGTTTTTAGCCATTTCATGAAGATGGCTAAGATCTCAGCTGCTTGGATTGAGTTGAGCAGGTCATTCCACCAGGAGGGAACAGTTAATGAAAAAGTCTGTGAAAGTGATTTTGTGCCTCTTTGGGATGGCACAATAATGCGTCGTTCACTTGCAGAACGCAAGCTTCTAGAGGGCACATAGGTCTGAAGTACTGAATTTAGGTAAAGGGGTGCAGAGCCAGTGGTGGTTTTGTAGGCAAACATTAATGCGTTGAATTTGATGCGAGCAGCTATTGGTAGCCAGTGCAAATTGATGAGCAGAGGTGTGAAATGCGTTCTTTTCGGCTCATTAAAGATTAATCTTGCAGCGGCATTTTGGATTAATTGTAGAGGTTTGATGGAACTGGCTGGAAGACCTGCCAAGAGAGTATCGCAATAGTCCACTCTGGACAGAACAAGAGCTTGAACAAGGAGTTGTGTTGCATGTTCCGAAAGAAAGGGCCTGATCTTCCTAATGTTGTATAAAGCAAATCTGCAGGACCGGCCAGTTTTAGCAGTCTGAGAAATTCAGCTTATCATCAATTGCAACTGCAAGGTTTCTGGCTGTTTTTGAAGGAGTTATGAAACTAGATGAAAAAGATGAAACCCAATGATTTATTTTGTCCTGTTTTTTTTTTTCTTTTAGCTTTTGCTTTTAGATTCCATATTTTGTGGCTTCACGTTGTAAAACCATGACACACCTCCATTCAACTATATCCATCATTAAATATGGCCCAAAATAAAATATAAAATAGCTTGATGGTTGTTGGGTTCATTTCAATTGCAGATGCAGTATGACCTCTTGTGACCTATCATTTATATTTGCCGTTCACCTTCCAGTTTCTTTCTATCACAGAATTGAAGGTCTGAAGATCATAGTAGGCAAGGTGCATTTTAAGCCACCAGGAGTGGGTTATCCAGTGGACACGCATGATTTAGCTTTAACTCTGGAGGCCTGAGGTCAACAGCTTATATTTTCAGAGCGGCAGCGGAGAAGAGGGCCTTTCATCAGCGAATCTCCAGCCAATGCATGTCTGTTCACAGAGGAAACCGAGAGGGAGGGAGGGTTAGAAACCGTATTATCAAGGTCACAACTTCATCAGGAAACAGGCGTCAGCATTGCCGTCTCCAGCTAAAGTTTATGAACTGTAATTTTTAACGAGTGTTATCCAGCCTTCCAAATAAAGATGTGCCTTCTAACCTGTGGGTTTTTTCCCCTCCTTGGCTGCAGGTTTTGAATTATGGCCTTGTAAAACAATGTCCTTTATCCATGTCGGCCACAAGTTGCTGCTCTCAGCCAAAGGAAGCGAAATGTTTAGACCTTTTGTAGTTTGTAATCTTCATCCCTTATTTACGTTGTTCTTGTTGTCTTGGCAGTCTTTAGCTTGGCAGAGACAGTTTTACTTCATCAGCACTTGGGAGATGTTCATGTTTTGTTAACGAAGTAAACATTCAGAATTTAAGAGGTAGATTTATTTGTGGTTTGGCATTAATTGAGATAATTAGTCGTGTTTGTACTGTTGTGCATGCTAAGTATTAAACTTTGTCGTGAAACTTGTTAGTCATGAATGATGCCTCAAATGATACGGCTTGTTGAGCGCTGTCAGACTGGAGTGCTAAACAGGTGGAAAGAGTAGACTTTGTGCCTGAACTAATGTACTCGAATGATAATATAGTGTGTGTGTTTGAGGATATGTAATTTAAACTCGTGTTTGATGTGTGAAGTGCTGAATTGACATTACAAAAAGTAGCTTTAGAAAGAAATATTTTGATTCAACATTGCATAAATAATGATAATAAAAGGCATTAATGGGTTAAAAAATGAAAATGCTACTCTCAATATGAAACTAAAACTGCCAGTAGGTAAGTCACTGTCTTGATGAAGAGGTCACTGAATCATTGGCTCACTTAATTCATTAAAAATGCAGATTCATTCAGTAGAGAAACACTGCTGAGTGTTATTAGTGCTTATAAAGCACATATTCTGCATGACCATATTCTACGTTCCTAATCCTACCCAATACCTAAACTACTTTACTAAACAGTGATTAGGAGTTTGAGGCAAAAGTTGTTGTTAATAATTAGTGAGAATTTGACCTTAAAATAAAGCGTGACCATGTTTCTTATAGATGCACAACAGTTCTGCTGTGGCTTTGTTTGGAACTATTTTCTTTTGCAAAATTGATAAAAACAGACAATATTGCATCTAAAATTTAACAATAAACTTTGTATCGCAGTCTGAATCGTGCAGACATTTGGGAAGAACAGCACTCTTGCTCATGTGACGTTAAAATTACACTGATTTGGTTTAAGCCTGATCACTCATATTGTGAAAAGAAATAAAAATCTATTTAATTTATCGAGTTTAGCTGTACTTAGAGTCTAGTGATAATTATTTGCCTCTCATAACTTTGATGTTTATGCTTCTGATTTATGTACATAATCATGTTTTCCGAATCTCTTACAGGCTATCTCACTATAAACTATATTAACTATATTAAAAAATGCCCTTGAAACATCTTTTTTCTTTTTTCAGGTATCTGTATCTTTTGTTCTCCGACGATGACCATTTGCCCTTCGAACACTGGGTGTTCAACACAGAGGCCCATCCTCTTCCCGTCATTAAGAAAAAGAACCTAGAAATAGAAAACCATCTCAAGTAATCTTCATCCAACCCTAAAGCGCCACTGAGACGTAACCTCCCAGACCTGCTTTAACAGTGGACGAGAGCTATGGACGCAAAACCCCTGTGGCTGGAGAGTTCCTGTCCTCCAGGACTTTTTCTGGAGCTTCATGTGTTTCTCCACAGCCGTCTCTCCTCTTCCGTCTCTTCTCGGGATTCTGCATGCTGCCCCTGTCCCCTCTCTCTGTCCCTGACACTATGGACACGTCTCTGAGCCTCAGAGACACCGAAGGACCATATTTCCTCTGTGAGGAGACCGGACCAGATCGTTTTCCATCGTACTTGCCCTCTCACACATGTTATAAAGCCATAGGTAACTTAAATTGCATTGACGTCCTTGTGTTTTTTGCATAATGTGCGTTTACAGGAGCGAAGATGTGAGATCCACTGAACTTCGCCATATCTTGCGGTCTGTTTCTTTCGGGATGTGGTTTGGTTCGGTATTTTGAGGCTTTATTCGACGGCAAGGTAGTGAAACTAAGTCAACTAGTGCCTTTTAGTCTTACTGATCATTTTAGTCAAGTTTTAATAGCAACACTCTATTTATTTTCGCTGTGACCGAAGGTATCTTCCTACTGGCCTACAGCGCTCTTACCCTCGTGATGGATGTAAGAATCAGTCGTTTATCGTTCATTCCTCTACATTTGTGAGCTTTGTTTCATAAAATGTGTACAAAATGTGTTTTGATTAATTACTTAATCAACGGAGGCAGAGACTTTTTATCTTAGACATGTAAAATAGAGTGCTTTGTTAATTTATTACTCAAGATATAGGGTTTTTGTCTTTTTTTCAGTGTGGAGGGGAGGAAACTATGGAGCCCCTAAAGGAGACGTGATAATAGGAAAAAATATATTATGAGAGGGAAAAATTACATTTCAATGCTTTTGTGTTCCCTTGCAAAACTATTGCATTTTCCTGAGAAGCTTTGCGTTTACTCACAAACACACTGAAATATCATTTTTTTTTTTTTTTTTTTTTTTTTACATAGATCCAAACTCACCTTTTTCAGATCAAAATAGGTCACCTACGAGATTTGTGTAGATCCAATGAGAAAGTGTTTTTGGTGGTGGTGGGGGGGGGGGGGGTCTTTTTACAATACCATTTAGTACCAATTCATATCTGTACCTGCTTGTAGTCAACCACTTTTAAACACTCATGTGTGTTTTTGCGTGCATGCTCTGGTTTCGAATTACGAAACCACAAGTTTATTTACATGTTTTTGCAGCGTTGAGTATTGTAGCCAATCACAGGCATCTCTGTTGAAAGCAATGGCCAGTCAGAGGTGTTTTCTGTAGGTTAATCAGAAGAATCCCCTCTGAACTAATTATGTTTTCCTAAGTTTACAGAGTTCTAGATGCTTACAGATTTACCTAATATAATCAGAGAGAGACGAAACATATACACACGGTGTAAATAAGAGATTGATTGTGTAGTTGGTCATTGATTTATCAGGAGTTTTTACGTGAGCAAGCTCGATCAGTTGCGCTATAAGAGCTTTGCTCAGTTTCTCTAGAATGTCTACATAATCCATTGACAATTAGAAGAAAAGTTTTGTTTGTCGAAGAGCACTGAACGTCGACGTATACTGTTTCAAGAGTGAGAAACGTGAGTGAATCCACTAAATTGTTCCGTCCGTCACTGCTATGATTGACAGTGATAACTGGGTAACACTTTATAATAACTGCACACTATGAATCATTAGTTAAGCATGAGTAAATGGTCAATTCATCCTTTATAAAGCATTGTCCCAACATTAATATGCACTAGTAAGCAGTTTATAAATACAGCTTTAAATGTGATGTTCTTGAGCATATCTAAATTTAAAAGATTTAAAGGCTCCGTTATCTTCCTAACAGAAAAAATAAGCAAACACAACACAGAGGGATACAGAACTCAGAAATATTTATGTCAAGATGCAAAAAAATGAAACTGTACAACTGTACACTTGATAAGAAATGAAAAATCAACCTCTGCAATTTCATAGAAAACAAATAAAAATAAAATTCAAGTGTACAGTTGAACAGTTTAAATTTTTTGCATCTTGAAATAAATAATTCTGAGTTCTGTTTGTTTATTTTTTTCTGTTAGGAAGATAACTGAGCCTTTAAACCTCCTTTGTAATAGATATGCTTATAAATCAAGAACAAGGCATTCATAGCTGTATTTATAAACTGCATACTAATGACTATTAATGTTGGGACAATGCTTTATAAAGGATGAACTGACTATTTACTAATGCTTACCTAATGATTCATAGCTTGCAGTTATTATAAAGTGTTACCGATAGCTGCCCTGGGTGGAACGATCTATCTGACGAACCGATGTCAAAAATAAACCTGTGCATTAAGTGATGCGGAGTAAATTCAGAGTAACAAAACTACGTCTGTGTTAGCTGAATATATTTAGCAGCTTCTACAGTTAAAGCACTCTTTTTGATGTGTACTTTTTAAGGCAATGTTTAAAAAAATGTAGTTTTTAAAATAAATCTAAAAATACTTCAAAATATTTAAGGCGTTATTATTTAATTATACTTGCTATACTACTACAGTACAGTACTAAAATTTGTTATCACCATTTTATAATAAATTCAAAATCAAGACCTGAAAACTTGGGAGTTCGCTCACAAAAACTTGCGGAAACTTTGCATTCCACAGAGGAACTTTTGCATTTACTCGTGGCACTTTTGCAAAAACAATAAAAAAAATTAACTAACACTACCCAAAAATTCTGAATTTGTGTGCAATTTTTGGGATAAAATTAAAAACGGATGCAAACGCATCATGGGTGAAAATGATGACAAAGACACGAAATTACCATCATATCCAGTAGATGGCAGCAGAGGATCACTCAATAGCTCAGTTGCCATTTCCAAAAAAAAAAATATTTTTTATTGTTTTTGCAAAAGTGCCACGAGTAAATGCAAAAGTTCCTCTGTGGAAGGCAAAAGTTTTTGTGAGCGAACGTAAATTTTTTTTTATTTAAAAAAATTTACGTTTTGTGAATTAACACAATTTTTGTTAGCAAACGCAAAGTTTATTGAGGGAATGCAAAGATTTTGTGAGAACACGTAAGCATTGAAATATAATTTTTCCTCCCATGTAATCACCATGTCCCTTTAGGAGCTCTGTAGTAAACCGCGATGAAGCTGCTTGAATCCATTGGAAAAGTGTTTTATTAGGACAACACGGGCAGCATCAGTCAAAAAGGGGAGTGAATATATTTGTATGAATGTACCACCAAATGTGAATTGAACATACTTTGGCCTAGTTGTTGTGATTTTTAATTTTTTCTGTTTATTTGTTTGTTCATTCTTTTGTTTGATTTATCATGAAAGCACAAAGTTGTGAATATATATATTTGGGTTCTACATGAAGATAAGAATAGGAATATTACTATAGGACAGTGTGACAGCACAAGTGAGGAATTTCGCTGAATAAACAATGAATGCAAAGCAGTCCACTGCACTGGATACAACACACACACACACAAAAGAATCACATACACTACATCTATTACATATTACATAGCCACATTCTAATTCATAGAGGAATGGACCAATTCCCGTCTTATTAGTATGTTTTGGGATACATCTACATTTAGACTGATCCCAAATCTAAGCCCTTCTGAACTAGCACGGTGTGGCGCTTTAACCTATGTATTATACTAGAGGATAAATAAATAAGTACCTCGCAGAGATTCCTCTCTTGAGGCCAGCGACTGCAATGCTTGACATTGAATTTTTCCGCTGTATGTGTGCTAACGAACAGTGTACTGTCAGAGTTAGGAGCCACTCGAGGGAGGCCTGTCATAAAACACTGTGACACTGTAGATAAGACATCGCGCTCACTGTATTCATAATACTGCTAATCCAAACCATGCTTAATGCGGACTAGCGATTTGTGCTGGCGCTTTAGTGAAAGTGATTCCTCAAGCTGTGACTGAGAGTCCGCAGCGACTCTTAGGTGACATTCGTGAACAGATGTTTCCTCGCATCTGGTTGTGATACGCAGAATAGGAGATGTGCTTTTCAATTTGTTGTTTAAGTATTGTGTTGATGATCTTGCATAGAAAAAGCCTTTTTTGTTTGTGATTTTGTGTCGTTTATTTCTTCATGAGATAACCTCAGAAATGTAACTGTACAATATTGCTGATAATCATTCCATTGCACATAGTCTGATTTGTTTTTGTTTTTTTTCTTTAATATATATGCAATTAATTTTGTGGGAAAGTGTTTGGTTTTATTGTTTTTTTCTTTAATTTGTTTTTTAATTGTACATATCTCATTCTGGCAAACTGCCAGTCATCATTTATATAAATCTTATGATCTTATGTAATAAATTATATTAAAGAGCAGCAAAGGTTTTTGATAAACTATATTTGTTACACTTAAATTGTGAATAAAACAGTCTTTTAATATAATATTGAGTTGTTTTTTTAAATGTCTTTTTTTTTCAATTCAAATTTATCAGATTATACATTTTACAGTAAATCTTGTTTGGGGGCAGATCTGACTCATACAAGGCTGACACTGCAAGAGAATAACTGATTTATTTATTTTTTGTGTGTGACCACCATAAAGATGCATCCAACCAGTCAATATGTAACTAATGGTAACTGTCTGCTGTCTGTCTGTAGTACTGTTCTGTATCATTCAGTCTATCACTCTTTTATTGGCAGTCTGTCCTGTCGTTTTGTCTGTGCCGTTCTATCATTCTATCTATTGTTATTTCTGTCGTTCTGTCTATTTATGTTTAGCTCTATCATTCTATCAGTCATTCTGTCCTGTTCTATCTCTCATTCTATCATATTGTTCAACCCATCTATCGTTCTATCATTCTACCATTCTGTATGTCATTCTCTCTAGCATTTTTCTTTCTATTTTGCAAGTGAGACAGTTGAAGCGGAAGAGAAAGAAAATGCAATAGCTGCGGGGTGAAGTAAAAATGATCCAGACTAACGTGAGAAGGAATAGGAAACGGAGACAGAAAATAAATAGGAACAGATTTGCCGTTCTCAGAACATTAGAGGAAATGATGTCACCTGATGTCACAAGGCATAATAAAGCTGTTCAGCCACAACACCAATTTGTAGGCCGACACAACAAGCTAATTAGCCATGGGTTCCCTCGGGAACTTCTAAAGGGTTTTGAGAATAGCTTAGATAAAAATACGTATTTTGCATGTTACATATGCATATGTTAATTATTTTTACAAAACAAGTCTCTTCAAATAATATTAACCACAGATGTTATTTTCCTGTCATGAATGTCGCAGAGCTTTGAGCTTTTGTTAATTGTGTTTTTTGTTAACATTTCACATAAGTGTTCATGTTACACATATTGGACAATGAATCAAATTAATTACAACAGCAATGTGTAATTGCAAGCTGCTCCACAAAACAATTGCATATTAAGAACATGTTCATTAGTATTTCTCATTAATCACATAATTACTTGCATAGTAACATGAACACATGTTAAGTATGATTGTATTTTGTTTCTGCATTTTTCTTTTTTTTTTCATTTGTGTGACGCTCTGTCTTTCTGCAAAAACAAAGCACTCATCACACGGCCAAGTCCAATTCTAATGACAGGTGATGTGAGCGGTGCGAGGCCTGAGGTGTACAGGAGATCACGGGTCGCAGATGTGTGCCAGCGCTGAGTGTTTACAGAAGCACAGCAAACACAGGAAATGACAATCTAGTCTATCTTTCATTACGTCTCTCTCGCCTGAGGAGAAATCTGAATGGAGGGCATTGTTCTTTCTGTGACACAGCAAAGGACAAATATTATAGCACTGCAGGGTTCGCTCCCTTCACCCTGTTTGTCTTATTCGTAAGGTCTTCAATTAGGATGTAAAGTTCACATAGGGGCTTAACTTTAACTCGGTAGGCTGGCCTAATTTGGCAAAAAAGTACGATGGTGGCCATTAACTCTCCATAAAGTAGCATAACATGAATGTATTAATCCACCAAACAGCAATCTGTAGCCTACAGTGGGGGAAAAACATTATTTGATCCCCTGCTGATTTTGGGCGTTTGCCCACTGACAAAGAAATGATCTATCTATAATTTTCTTTGAGTTTCTTTCATCTGTTGAACTCAAAATATGTTTTTGCTGGTCCCCATTGACTACTATAGTATGGTATTTCTTACCCACATTCTTCAAAATGTTTTATTTTGCGTTCAGGAGAAGAAAGATAAAGCCTACAAGAAAAAGAACATAAACTATGATATGTATAATATTTCAAGGAAGTGCTCTCTAAAATGAACTAGCCTAGAGGAAATTATTTCAATTAATAATACAAGAAACTGTAAATATTGACGGTGACATATCTATTCATTTCTGTTTTTATTATTATAATCCTCCTAAAATGTAAACAAGTATAAATACCAACATCAACACTGCGTCATTAAGTTAGGTAGCATCGCTCCCATTGGAATCTTATTGGACCGATTAAGTGCTTGTAACATGGACGAGCAGCGAATGGTTGTGAAAGTTGAGAAACATTCAGATGTTCCCTCAAATTTCTAAACTAGGAAACCACTGGAGAGACTAAGAATCATCATGGCCAAATTCTGACCCCTGTCAGATTACTACCACCTATTGGTAGGTTTAGGGTTATGTGTGGGGGAGGGGTTAGGATTAGGGGTGGGGTTAGGATTAGGTAATCAGGTGACGATTGCAATTTAAGGGGGTAATAATTTGACGGGTCGAAAATGGGCACAACAAGGGCACTGTGTCGTGCAAAATATAAGATGTCATTCTGCTGTTATTTTCAAATGTTACCCCGATATTACTCTTTCGCAAACATTGCGTTTATACGTGTATACGTTTATGTTCATGGTGCAATGCAAATTTTTCGTATAGTGCGGTAATTGTACTCTAGTGATTTTGCAATGCAGGTTCAACAGGCCTTTGTACTTGTGCCTACTTTAACACTGTTGCCGCTGGTTGTTTTTCATGTCTGCGGGTTGAAGTGACCCCCAAAAATGTGATATTTAGCCCTGGAATGCGATGAACCAGGGGAACCCTGCCACAAAAACGCGTATTTTACACCCAGAAGGCGATTTTTACTGGGGGGCCCCCTCAAAACGTAAAAAAAAAATGAATTTTTTAAGATGTTTTACAGGATTTTTTCAAGTTTTGAGAAACATCAGTAGTAGACCGAGTACAGTAGAGACACTTTCTGCTTTTTTCATCACTACACAAAAACTAGATGCTGAAATGAAGTGGTTTTTCACG
The DNA here is from genome assembly GCF_936440315.1 of Barbus barbus. Taxonomy (NCBI): domain Eukaryota; kingdom Metazoa; phylum Chordata; class Actinopteri; order Cypriniformes; family Cyprinidae; genus Barbus; species Barbus barbus. The sequence goes on from NC_136742.1 coordinate 25,967,186, forward strand.
TGATATTTATTTTGCTTGTGTACTAAAATATCATAAATTGATAATAGCCATAAGTAATTCATATTTTCCACAATTAGCTCTTAAACATGAGGTGCATTTTTGTCTCTACTGTACCCATATAGTATAAACAGTAGCATGGTACAGTTGAGACACCCATCCTTAATGCTCTAAAGCTGGCTAACCATTTATAGCTAATGTAATAAATTACAAAATTACAGTTTTAATAATAATTACAGTTTAAAAAAATGTATTTATTTGCTTTATTATATTCAGGTTCAGTTAAACAAAACAGGGACACATATTTAACACTACAAAAATATATAGCAAACAGTACAAATGTAAACATAACAGTAAAAATAACAATATACATACCAGTATATTCTATAACCCTACCCCTAAACTTTCACATCACGCGGATCTTTGTGCATTTTTACATTTTAAATCAGTCTGTATGATTTATAAGCTTGTTTCATCATGGGGACCTAAAAAATATTCCCATAAGGTGAATTTAGTGGTATTACTATACTTGTGGGGACATTTGGTCCCCATAGATAATGCAGGCAAACACATTCTCTGTATGCATTTTATTTTCTATGATTGAACTGTTACTGAATTAAGGCTATACAGTACATAGCAACCTATAAAGGGTGTCTCAACTGTACCCACTTTACCACCTTGTATATTTCTTAAAATGCTATGTAATCCTTTTAACTCTAACTTTTTATTAACAGCCTGGTTGTTATCATACCAAATAATTCCAATAATCATATGGAAATGAATGTTAGCTTCTCAGTGATGGATTTTTGTATGGCTATAAGGGCTTGTAGACATGTAAATCTCTCAAACTGTAGTGTTTTGCTGGCGGTGGGTTACCTGTGTATCATCGCACATTAAGTATGCACACTCTCCAGGGACTAAATGATGCAGGAGGTGAAGATGAAACGGGAAGATGAGAGGCTTGTCAGAGTGGCTGTGCTGGCAAACGGTTGTCAGCAGGAACACGGCTGCGGGAACCGCTACTCCTGCTGTCTGGCCTGCTGCGTGACACGCTGGACTTTGTTCATGAATGTTCTCACTGCCTGCAAGAAAAAAGATCAGTCCCTTTCTGATATTAACCTCCCAGACATAGAACCTAGTTCTGAATTTCAATTCCGAAACCCATTAAAATATATTGCTCAATCATTCAGGTGATAGAATTCATTGTCTGCATGCTTCAGAATACATATGGTTTGTTTTATATCACTTTGTTTTATTTATTAGTGGTGCTTGCTAAGGCTAATAATGTGTATGGAAGGCCACGGAATACAAAAAATTAAAAAGGTAATTGAAGCTTTCTCACAAAATCTGACTTTCTTCCCCCTTAGTTTATGTCTCACAATTCAGATTTGTTTTGTTCTTTACAAGATATAAACCGAGATATCTGACTTACTTTCTTGCAATTTCAAGTTTACATTATGAGATTAGGGGATTGTTTCAAGAATTAATTTCGATTTTAAACTTTAGTGTGTAACTAGCCCCACACTACTTTCCTTGCTTATTGAATGTATGATTTTCACCTGACAGATATTATGCAAAAAGTCACATGACGAGAATATTATAAGCCAAATATCTGTCCATGTATTTTATGCAAATGTTCAGATGGTGCATAAATTTTTTTTTTTTTTAAATCAAATAAAATTAAAAACTTATATAACAGGTATATTGATGTTGATGATTATTATTATTATTGTTTCTTTATTTAAGATGACATGCCCATAAACTAGAGTAGAATTTGAAAAATAAATTCTTAGCTACATGTCAAAAAAATCATGTGACTGAATAATTCTCTCAGACAATTGACTAATATTCCCACTGCATTATTAGCATTCCTATTGTGTAATATTCTTTTAAAATTCCTACAGTATAGCTTCAACCTCCACTTTTATTTTGGTGACTTTATTATTATTTATGTTTACAATATTTTTAGCATAAATGAAGTTGCATCTTTTATGAAAACATGAAATATGGTGGTTGTGTGTTATTTCTTTTTTAAACTTGGGCCTGTAAACAAACTCATTGTTTTTGTGGTTGCTGAGTGAAAAGGAACATACTGTATGAAGCGGTACCATTACTTTACTTCAATAGTCCCTAAAATCAAAACCAATATTTGAACCTTTTTAGTTCATCATACTCCTTTTAGCAAGGTTCTTTCCCCCTCTTGCTGTGCATGAAATAAACTCGCACCTTGAGAATCGATAAGGAATGGCTTGAAGTGATGGAAACACACAGGAAGCCACAAAAGCTGTAGACATTTAATTCTCATCCAGCTCAGAGCCATGACACCGCTGACCCTCATATACAGACCCTCAGTACATCACTGTGACCTCACACAAGGACATCCTGTGTTGGGCTTTAGGACACGCTGCTAATTTTAATGTGAAACCATATAATCAGACCCCTGCCTACGGCCCAGCTGTCATCTCAAATCAAAGTCAGCTCTGTCATTTCGTGAAAAATTTCCATCTAGCCTTAAATAATAACACGCCACCAAAAAGATGTGATTTATTTCTCTGGTCTCATAATAGGTTAAAATTGCTGGTCTCAAGGATTGGGGCTGTCAGAGAGCTCCGGCATTGTCAGTAAAAATGATAAGAGGTGAAAGCATGTGATGAACTGTAGGGTTCATTGTGAATAAGAATTAATTTGTTCCCCCGAACTGCCTGTTGGACACAAACTTCCTCCTTCTGATTGGTTGACTTCTTCTTTAGTTTGAATTAACCTTTAGCGAGCGATCTGTCCCCATCGCTGTTCTTCACAACGGCGGTTAATGTCATCCTCTCTGAGACGGCGCCGCTCGCAGAATAATGAACATAAAGTGTGGAGTTTCTAAATCATGCATGCGTGCGATGTCACGCCAGGGCCGCCCGGTGACCTTTCTGAAGAGTCCAAAGCAAGAATCTAATTGAAAACCCCCTATTTTACCTAATCATCAAGTTGATGAGTTTAATATCTTTTATTCAGCCTTTCGATGGGTCACAAGCACAAATGCCCTCAACTGTCTAGAATGATTCAGAACGCTAGTAGCTTTCTCTGGACCTCTTCTCTATATAAAGGCCTGCTACTATTACTTTCCCATTTAGCTGACACCTTTTATCTAGAACAACTTGACCTGCACTTATTGTGCGGGAACAATACAGGACTATGGCCACTAAGGGAGCGTTTTAGGTCATTTATGTTTTGCAATGTTCTAATGATGTAATGTTTTGCACCGAATGTTATCATATTCCAACACAACCATTTTTAATTGTAATTAGCTGGAACGTTTCCATTTGCTTATCTATTTTTTATTTTTTAAAATTCTAAAACTGTCTCTTTATCTCTCTTTAAAATTTGAAATAATAAAATATAAATAAAATAAAATTATTGTAATATAATAATAATAATAATAACAATAATAATAAAAAAAATCTTAATTAAAATACACCATATGCATAAATCCATACATCATATATTTAAATATTATATTATTTAAATATATAATAATTTAAATATTATTTCTGGTTGTCTAGAAATATCTATCAAATTCAAAACGTCAATAAATACTATAATAGTATATAAATAATACTAAAATAACATTGTTTTGTGGTGGGCCCTGTGAAAATCCTGATTGTTGAGCTGTGAAATAATGAAATCTCATTGTGGTTAAGTGTGATTGAATGTTGCAGTTTAAAAAGTCATTATTTTTCCAAGTGCATTTGGTAACGCTAATAGTGCAGAAATTGCACACGCCAACTTTGCCCTTTATTGGATAGAATCCTTCTTACAGTACACGCATAGTCATGCCTTAGACATAGTGTTGTACTCTGTGGCTTTAAATTGCTGTAGGAGCTAACAACCATGTTTTTTATCTTTATGTCTGAGAGCCTTCTATATTTTACAGTGTGAAAGCTGACTTCGGTTGAACTCTGACCTTAAATTGGAGGCCACTATGATGCCAAGCATCCTGTCCGACTGTAATTACCATGCCAACATCACCTAGCAGGCCGCCCTGATTGGGTCTTTGTGCCAGTGCCAATTATGGAGACAAATTACCGCTTTTCTGTGCAGTAATGGTACATAATCACAGACCTCCAATGACCAGCTAATATTACTTTGCTTTTTAAAGCTTTAGTCGGAAACAGTCGTACATGTACAGCAACCTTTTTCAAGCTATAAATCTGATGTAACTTTAAAGGCTCGGAAAATGTAGTAAAAATAACTAAACGGTCTTAAAGCCTGTTCATTTGTGTGATACAAAAATATACTGACATTGTCGCCACCATGATCTTTCTCTGATTGCTGTTGCTCCTGTGTGTGCGCTTGTCGTTCATGATGAACTGCTTAGTTCGTGATACATTAAAAATAATGGAAAGACAGAAGGATCAAATTAAAATGACAGCTGAGCATGATAACGCCTCTGTATTTACACAAAAACGCTTGCATGCTGTGCCAAAGCTATTTGTTTTCCATTTTAAAACTGATTAAATAATGTAATATGAATTAAGGGAAATTAGGGGGAAAAAACACAGAAAATATGCCAAAACCTTCCCCTTATCTCAGGGTCATCAGTATATTTGCTTCTTGTAAAGTGAGTGCTGAGACTTACTGTAAATGTTGAGGGGGAAAAATGCTGTTTTAGAATGGGAGACTGGAGTGAGGGGTCAGATTTTGAGGGAATTTGTGATGATCATGCACAAAAGAATTCTTTTAATGTGAGTATGATTTTAGTTGGATAACTGTAATGTAAAGTAAAGTAAAGTAAAGTCGTGACGTATTGTCAAGTATGGTGACCCATACTCGAAATTGGTGCTCTGCGTTTAACCCATCCAAGTGCACACACACAGCAGTGAGTAGTGAACACACACACACACACCGTGAACACACACCCAGAGCAGTGGGCAGCCATGCTGCAGCGCCCGGGGAGCAATTGGGGGTTCGGTGCCTTGCTCAAGGGCACCTCAGTCGTGGTATTGAGGGTGGAGAGAGCGCTGGACATTCACTCCCCCCACCTACAATCCCTGCCGGCCGGGGACTCGAACTCGCAACCTTTCGATTACGAGTCCGACTCTCTAACCATTAGGCCACGACTTCCCCACATGTTTGTAAAGCTGCTGATTGTGATTGTAATGAATTTACATAGCCTGTATATGATCTAAAGAGAATTCTGAATGTTTGAAAAGGTAAAAAAAGAAAAGAAAAATGGATTAAGTTCTTTGGCAAATACATAAGCTTTTCAGTATAGCATGGAGGTACTTGGTTGAAACATTTTGATAAAAAAGGAAATATAGAATTATTTATCTAAGCATTGTACATGTTCATGTAAATACCTTTAGTTTTGTTCTGGTTTGTGGTATTGTTATTTATGATGCCATTTAAATACTTAATAAGTTATGAATTATGGCACTTATACTGTACATGCTCAGAACAAAATGTGATCATATCACTTTTTCTTATTTTCTTCTGCTGTAGTTGTTGTGATGCCTGAATTTAAACTAATTTAGTTCATCTCTAGGTTGCTAATTCTGAAATTAAACTTGAATAAAGTAAATTAATTAAAATAATTATATTTTTTTTAATTAAGCATTTATTTAAAGATTTCTTATCATATATTTTAGTCTAAAGGAGTGATTATGTCATAGGTAATATGTCATGGGGGGGGGGGGGGGGGGGGGATTTATCCTGAAATAAATCTGAAATTTGGAAGTGGAACAGTATTTTCTTGTAAAACTACATTTTTTTTTTTTTTTACAGTGAGGTTATGTCTAGTTCTACCGCACACATATATGCATTTAGGTTTGTGGGGCCCTAAACTAGATCATGGACCCTCTGGTATAAAAATGGCCACAGCATAATTTGAACTTGCTTGTAGTATAATATGGGTTCAGTCTTGTTCTGCTTTCAACTTTTGTCCCCCACCTACAGCATCCGCAGTAAGGCTAAAACCAAAAATGTGCTAACTCATATTCTACTAGATATCATTTAGCATTATCATTAACAGGCTGTCAGTGTGAAATGTGAATCTACACTTCTCGCTCTGTCCCTCCTGGGAAAGATGGACCCGTGTCTTTGTGATTGTAATTAAACATTGAATTTCGCAACAGCTAGCAGCGGTTTGTTGACTCTGACTGAGAAGTGATTTTGTCACAGCTGACGATCCACTTTTTCACCACAGCGAGTGGCAGAGGATCATGGGTAGTTCATCGTATCAAAGTTAATTTAGCAGTTAAGCATGATTGTTTACGATTATAATTACACTTGCCTAGAAGCTTTTTAAGCCCGTTTGTTCAAGTTTTGTGATTTGGAAACCTGCATCTTCTATATTCAAGTGCTGTCGCTTCAAAATAACCTCCATCATGGGGTATAGAAACCAATGAGTAATGCATTATTCACACAGGCCCGATTACGTTGCGTCTAGCATACCTACGTCATAATAAAGTTGATGGCCATCTATTTGACCATGTCTGAAAACTAATTGGCTCATGTAATTAGTCCCACTTGAATCCTAAGCATATTCATCAAAGCTCATTCATTCCCAGGATCTTTAGAAAAGCATCAGATAGCCGAAGCGTGGGCTCAAAGAGCATGTCAGCTCGCAGCCTTTTTGGAAATCAAGATGGGATTGTGTAGCGAGGTTTAAGCTCACTTTAGTGAAGGACATTGCTTTGAGAATTATGTTTGAAAAGAGTGATGCTAATTCCTGTACGGACTTAAGAAAGGACTCTTGATGACAAGGATCAAACTTGATGTGGGAAGAAAGGAAATAGATCAGAATGAATAACCTGATTTGATATCTCTCGCTTTCTTCTTTACCGCTTATTCTTCTGGCTGCAATAAATACAAGTAACTTGAATGGTAAAAAAGATAAATGGAAAATGGTGAACGTACTGTAAATAGCTAAGCAAACAAAAACGTGCCTTAACTTGTGACATACAGTATCTCACAGAAGTTAGTACACCCCTCATATTTTTGTAAATATTTTATTATATCTTTTCATGTGACAGCACTGAAGAAATGACACTTTGCTACAATGTAAAGTAGTGAGTGTACAGCTTGTATAACAGTGTAAATTTGCTGTCCCCTCAAAATAACTCAACACACAGCCATTAACGTCTAAACTGCTGGCCACAAAAGTGAGTATACCCCTAAGTGAAATGTCTAAATTGGGCCCAATTAGCCATTTTCTCTCCCCGGTGTCATGTGACTCGTTAGTGTTACAAGGTCTCAGGCGTGAATGGGGAGCAGGTGTGTTAAATTTGGTGTTGTCTCTCTCACTCTCTCATACTGGTCACTGGAAGTTCAGCATGGCACCTCATGGCAAAGAACTTTCTGAGGATCTGAAAAAAAAGAGTTGTTGCTCTACATAAAGATTGCATAGGCTGTAAGAAGTTTGACCCTGAAACTGAGCTGCAGCACGGTGGCCAAAACCATACAGCGGTTTAACAGGACAGGTTCCACTCAGAACAGGCCTCGCCATGGTCGACCAAAGAAATTGAGTGCACGTGCTCAGCATCATATCCAGAGGTTGTGTTTGGGAAATAGACGTATGAGTGCTGCCAGCATTGCTGCAGAGGTTGAAGGGGGTCAGCCTGTCAGTGCTCAGACCATACACCACACACTACATTAAATTGGTCTGCATGGCTGTCGTCCCAGAAGGAAGCCTCTTCTAAAGATGATGCACAAGAAAGCCTGCAAACAGTTTGCTGAAGACAAGCAGAATAAGGACATGGATTACTGGAACCATGTCCTGTGGTCTGACTAGACCAAGATAAACTTATTTGGTTCAGATGGTGTCAAGCGTGTGTGGCGGTAACCAGGTGAGGAGTACAAAGACAAGTGTGTCTTGCCTACAGTCAAGCATGGTGGTGGGAGTGTCATGGTCTGGGGCTGCATGAGTGCTGCCGGCACTGGGGAGCTACAGTTCATTGAGGGAACCATGAATGCCAACATGTACTGTGACATACTGAAGCAGAGACTGAGCAGTATTCCAACATGATAACGACCCTCCAACCTCCAAGACGACCACTGCCTTGCTAAAGAAGCTGAGGGTAAGAAGCTGATGGGCTGGCCAAGCATGTCTCCAGACCTAAACCCTATTGAGCATCTGTGGGGCATCCTCAAACGGAAAGTGGAGGAACGCACGGTCTCTAACATCCACCAGCTCCGTGATGTCGTCATGGAGGAGTGGAAGAGGACCCCAGTGGCAACCTGTGAAGCTCTGGTAACTCCATGCCCAAGAGGGTTAAGGCAATGCTGGAAAATAATGGTGGCCACACAAGATATTGATACTTTGGACATTTTCACTTAGGGGTGTACTAACTTTTGTGGCCAGCAGTTTAGACATTAATGACTGTGTGTTGAGTTATTTTGAGGGGACAGCAAATTTACACTGTTATACAAGCTGTACACTCACTACTTTACATTGTAGCAAAGTGTCATTTCTTCAGTGTTGTCACATGAAAAGATATAATAAAATATTCACAAAAATATGAGGGGTGTACTAACTTCTGTGAGATACTGTAGAAGGGTTGAATTGTTCTAATAGGATATTACATTACTGCTGCCCTTTACGAAATAATTAAACAAATGTTGTTCTCATGAGATATTCTGTGGAAAGCAAGCTCAGGAACAAATTATTTAATCCAAAGGCTTTCGAGAAAGAAAAGCATTGTGTTTGCCACACTGCGCTCTCCATAACCCACTGTCACGAATGGATGAAGTTCACACTCTCCGCACAAACTTTTGATTACTTTCTGTAAGGTGTTTAAAACTTTAATCAGTTCTAGAAAATAAGGAACTGACTGCAGGGTTGATAAAATGTATCTTAAATTCGACAAGGTGCTTGGTTTCTTTTGCCGTCAGTCTTTATTTTACCAGAGGTTTGAATCTGGAATGTTCTGGTTGCTTGTTTTACATGGTTTTAGCTGGTAATTTACGGTCTTAAACAGGATTAAGCAAACATTTTCGGTCTGTCACAACCAGGATTTTGAATTGCAGTTCAAAGATCACCAGTCACACAAAAGTTTTGCGCTAAACAAATTACAGAATATTTGCAAATTATGCTTTATTATTATTATTATTATTATTATTATTATTTATTTTATTGTTCTTATTATTATTCCCTGATATGTATAAAAATTAGTTAATTAAATATGAGTGTTCTACATAGAAAACCGTTTATTCTTCTATCATTAATTAAATATTATATTATATTATATTATATTATATTATATTATATTATTTTATATTATATTATATTATATTATATTAAATTATATTATATTATATTATATTATATTCACATTTCTAAAAGTAGAATTTCAAGCATTTATTAAAATATCAAAATATCATCTATATTTTTAGGATAACATGTATATAGGTAATTGATAATAATTTCTGAAATGCATTATTTAAAATTACTATTTCAACAGTTTTTATTTTTTTCCAGAAATATCCTATAAATAAATACAATAGTGTCTGAAAATGCAAAGTTTATCTTATTGAACACATTTCCCAAAGTCATTGATTTCCAAACTTAATTTGACTTCATTTGTGGTGAGTCAGCATTCACATTAATGAGGTAACAGATGTACAAAAAAATGCTTTAATTTATCCACGAAAAGAAACATCAACAAATATATTCATATATCTTCATATAATCATTGCATTATATTCGGTTGCTCAATTAAAGGAAAAATTAAAAGGAAAGAAATGGCATGAAGAAATTTAACTCAATCTAGGACAAGGTCACGGTGATCGGCAACTGTTTAAAATTCTGCTTCTAGCTGTTTTGTCTCACTCTCTTACTGTGAGTCTCACACTCAAGGGATCAGCTCGGAGACGGCGTATAATGAGGTATGAAGCAGGCAGACTGTTCCATACACACGTAGCCATAAAACTCGACCACTTCCACGTCTAATGCATTCGACGGACACTCGCTGCGACTTTCAGCTGGAGAAAGTTTCAGGCGGTATGATGTTGACATTTCTGTGACATTCTGCCCCTCGTCTCCTCCCGAGACCTCCTGGTACACAGAAAAGTGGGTTAATGCTAATATCAGAGAGTGATCTGATGAAACCAAGAAAGCTAACTGTGAAAGTGGGTCGTGAAGTGCTGATATTGATGATGTTCTCCGGGTTTTTAAGGTTAGGCATTTGGGTTTTTAAATCAGGAGTAGTTTGATGTACGAGATGCACTTTCTGTGTTGGGACGCCAAGAGACTGAACACTTGAAGGTGTGACTTCAAACCATATGCAGAAGAAGACCAATATTCTGTGATCTTGACCCAATATTTTGTTCCCTGGCGCAAATTACAGATCTGGGACCTCGTTATGAGAGTCCACATTTAGATATTTGCAGTCAACTAATGCAACAAACTTATGATGAGTCCAACACTTCTTTTAGCAATTAGCAATATCTCGCTACTTAAGACTAATGGTTTTTAATGATTTCTCAATGGGTCTCGCTCATGTGGCTGTCATGGGATACTGCAACTTGAGCTGTTTTAAATAACCGTGTGATGATAGAGGCCTATTCAGTTGCCACCACCAAATAAAATTAATTTGTTACGTACTTGTAATTTGTTACTCTCCAGCATTACCGTCTCCATGGCAACTTGAGATCTAATTAATATCTGTTGATGGCTCAACAGCGCAGAGGCAGTCGAACCAGCACGCTCACAATGATCGCCTTGCTCCAGTCACACAGGAAGGTTTGTGTTTGTCGTCAGGGAAGCAGACAAACGCACGTGAGCGCTCTCAAAAAGGCGAAAGAGAGACATTGAGACTAATAATGATTTTTATGAAGGAGAAATGACCAGAAGAACTCATACTGACACACATCTGAGAGTTAAGTAAAAAATTCAGTAAAGCCGTTTGGATTGCAGTCCTACAACTCGGAAGAGAATAAGCATTTTTTAAACCTTGGGTTCCTTCAGGACTTAGGTACTGGTAGGTCTGTGGGTAAAATTACCTGAAGAGACTCCCCTATTTTTTATTACAAGATCATTTATTCACAGTCATACCAGTGGCATTGAAAGTTTGGTGCCCAGGGTATTATCATTAACTAAAACACACACACATACACAAATAATAAATATTCCTTGAAATAAAAACTAAATATAAAATTTAAATATATGAACTTATTTTATTTCAGCTAGTTGCCAATGTAAGATTTCTCATATCCGTGAGATACTAAAATACTAAGTATTCTACTCATAAACTAAGTACTAAAATAATTACAATTAAAAAAACTAAAACTTAATAACTGTATAATGTATATACTAAAACACATACAGTCACCCTACCTAATTATTATTCACAAGAAGCACCATTCATTTAATTCCCATTTAATATTAAATATGAATAAATATAGTGCATTTGATGACTTTTTCTCTACATAATGCAAATGTGGTCCTGTTGTATGCATTAATACAAAATAACATATTGGTGGTAACACTGTACAGTAAGGTGCTAGTCTATAACTTTAGTTAGTGCATTAGATGTTATTACCTAAAAAAGTCAACTCTTTTTAATATAACATTAATACAGCTTCACATTTTAGGAATTGATTATAATAATGTTGAACAATGAAAATTTTGTAAAGGTATTAGTTTCAATGCAGAAAGTAATATTAATAACTGGAATCTCATTGAAAAGTGTTACCTATGTGTTCCCAAAATAAAATTATTCTATAAAGTCTTTAACTTTGAAATGCATTACTCCCAACACTGTCTACAATTAATAAATCTTAATTCAGATACAGACCGGCAGGTGTGAGTTGGTGTACCTTTTTTCGCAGTTGAAGTTCAAGTCCTGTGGAAAAATGGAAAGAATCAAACCTCATCAGTCATCCAGCAAATATTCTATCATATTTATCTACTGAGTCAGGCAGTGCCTCACCTGTCCCACCTCAGCCATCACTCACAAAATGTCGCATCCATTTTAAATCACTCTGAATTCACTTTATAGCTGATATTATTCTTCATTTTTGAACTTTTATCATCCACTGCACCAGGCTCTGCTCCTGCCCTCAAACGCCTTCCTATCTGGTCAATAAAACTGTCCAGTTGCATAACAATACCGGCTTATCTTCTGCCATAATGCACGAAATAACTCAAGCCCGTGACGGGACAGGTAATTCATCATTATTAAAAGATTTGGTTCGATTTTGTCAATGCACAGCGTTACCGTTAAAGATAATGTTGGTGCCGTGACCCGAGTCCAATGTGATGCACTTCTAAGAGGCTCAGTTTCTTATTCCCTGTCAAACAAATTGATATTGACAAGAGCGGAGTGATAGGAGAAAGATTGTCATTGTTAGGGTGAGATTTAATCTTGTTCATCATCACTCCAGAGCAAAAGTGTCTTCTGGCATGATAGAACTGTCTCTCAATCTCTGAAGCGCAACAATGCGGCATCCTATGAACCAGCCAGAGCCAGACGGACTGGCCTTGACAGCGTTCACAGTGCCAATCACTTTAAAGCAGCACCAATCGGGTTTGTCAGAAGAGACGCTACAAAAGCTGCATGCAAATCGGAGACTCGGAGAGCAGGATTTACTCAAGACTTTCTTATAATCCATCCAATGTGTCAGAAATGCAGCTCAGGAAGCTAAAGTCCCTTGAGGATGGCCGGTGAGGAATAAAAGAGTCTGAGGAACTCAAGGCTGTGAGAGGGGAAAAATCCTTGAAAAAAAAAAAAAAAAAGCAGAACGCAAAAGGTGGTTCATCTAAAAATGTATGTATCAGAGATAGAAATAGCAGCAAGGTCATAATAAAATGATAAACATTACAGAAGGCTGCTAAAAGGAACCACATTCACTTCATAGCATTATTAACTTTATACAGCATGCCACAACTGTTGCACACAAACAGCAGAAGAGTCAACAGCAGCCTCAAAAAAATGTGCAAGCATACTTGATGTATGAATGTCATTGTATTCATAACAACATATCAAAAAAGTTGCATTTTATTAAACAACACAAGTAGTTTTTTATGCAAAAATGTACAAAAGGATAAAACAATAGATAGACTCTTTAGATATTAGATATTCAATATTTGGAAGTCGTGGCCTAATGGTTAGAGAGTCTGACTTGTAATCCAAAGGTTGCGGGTTCGAGTCCCCGGCCGGCAGGAATTGTAGGTGGGGGGAGTGAATGTCCAGCGCTCTCTCCACCCTCAATACCATGACTGAGGTGCCCTTGAGCAAGGCACCGAACCCCCAACTGCTCCCCGGGCGCTGCAGCATAAAATGGCTGCCCACTGCTCCGGGTGTGTGTTCACGGTGTGTGTGTGTTCACTGCTGTGTGTGTGCATGTTGGATGGGTTAAATGCAGAGCACGAATTCCGAGTATGGGTCACCATACTTGGCTGAATGTCACTTCACACTAGATTTTGACACTTCCTTCTCAAACCAAATTTAGTTTCCCATAAAATACTCCTGAAAATGATCATACAAGACAGTTAAAATTTCTTATGCTCATTAAGGCTGCATTTATTGATAGCGCATATGTATTTTTTTAAATGTTCATGTTATCAAAATCTTATAAAAAATATGCTCATAAAATAAAGATATTCCTGTGCAAAGCAGCATTTGTTTTCAGACAAAATGGTTCAATATTTGTTCAAGTCTTTCTTGTTTTCAGAATCTAGTTTTCCATAGAACTCTGCAATATATACTGTATATTAATGCATGAGTAGAGTCTAAATATGTGTCTGTAAATCTCGACATGCTCTCTACGTCACAACATGCTTAATCTTTTATATGCTTTTAGGGTGTTTGAACACTGAAATGTTTCCTGACTTTTTTATACAGTTGATACTCTTTTATAACACTTTTATATAACAATTAAGTCAGTCAGTTATGTTTGATGTTGTAACATGAGCTAGTTCAGATATGTTTTCACCAACAGTCAAAATACCATGGGATTTATTGCATTTCTGTATCTCCAGAAACTTTTTCTGTATCTCCAGAAACAGTTTTATGCATGCATGCCCAGTGTCAACAGCTCTAGTTCATGTGATCGTATGCATTTATTTTGTATGCCGACTCCTCAGGGATGATGTTTTGAGTGCTGAAAATCTCTGCCAGTAGCACTCAATGGTGTTTATCCCACTAGTACTGAGACTTGATACACAGCGTCTCTGTGCTTGTCCTTGGTGTTTCAACACAAGGTGAGCTGTTAACCTGTCCCAGTAAATTCGCTCCAGTGTTCCCTCGCCTGCCACTTAGTCCTCACTCCAGAGCTCTGTGCCCGTCTGTTCTTTTTTTTTTTTCAGCTCTAGTCACTGCCTGCCTCTAGCCCAATACTTTCATTAAACAAGTCATTTATGGCAACTTGCAGAGGTGATGAGGGAAGCAATGTGGACACCCCAGAGCTTGTATGCCGCCATTACAAATTATTACATCGACAGCACGTTCACAATTTGGGATTATGGGTGAGTAGATCACTCAAAGCGTGCCATCACTTTGATCAATGTCTGTAATAAAACCCCTGCGCCCTGAGTAAATAAACTTCTCTCGATGAAGTCGTCAAATAAACTGTGTTCAGTAGAAATCTAATAAACCCATATTTCAAGCTCATGCATCAACATTAAACACGGACTCGTACACACATTCGAGATGGAGGTGTGAATATGAATGATGATGAATACTGTAACAGAAAAACAGAGACTGAGCGGTGATGGACAGATATAATGAGAACTAGGACTGTAGCACTGTAAATGCCAGTGTTGGTGTAAAAGACTAGTAACATTGATGCTGTTTATAGACATTCATGCAGGATTCCTGTACTGTATATTCATCTGCTGTTTAAGCACTCATGCAGACATACAGTCAACATCCAGTAGAATTTTCAAATTTGTGTTTTGTAAAAATGTTAATCAGGAGCGTGACTAAGCTGTCATTTTATAATAAAGGAATCTGCCACTGGTAAAAGGGGCTGGATCTGTTTTATATTTTATTTTATTTTATTTTTAAGCCAGTCTGAAAGCTGTGTGCCTGTCAGTTATTTTAGGTGTGTGGGAGTGTGACTTGGCATTGGATGCATGACTTTGAAATGAAATGTATGTACTTTGTTTAGTCATACAACCATTCAAGTGTGTGTGTGTGTGTGTGTGTACTTGTTTATGCTACATTAAATGTGCCAAAAGATTGTTACAAGATGATGTTGCAAAATATTTTGATCTTTCTATTCATCAAAGAATCCTGAAAATGGTTTCCTTAAAAGCATTAAGCACAACCCTTTTCATTGATAATAATAGGAAATGTTTCCTGATGTGACATGTGACACTGAAGACTGTAATATAATGGAGCAATTAAAATTGTAATGATATTATATAACAGTATGGATAATATATAATAATATTACTGTTTTGCTGTGTTTTTGTTTACATAAACAGCCTTGGTGACCATGCATAAGAGACTTTAAAACATTAAAGGTCTTACCAACCCCAAACTTTTGACATTAAATCTATTATTGAACAGACTTCATAGCCATAGAAGAGCATCAGATATCCAGCTCAGTGCAAATCTGTGTTGGTCTGTAGCAGGGATGGGCAACTTCAGTCCTGGAGGGCCGGTGTCCTGCAGAGTTTAGCTCCAACCCTAATCAAACACACCTGTCTGTAACTTTCTAGTGATCTTGAAGACATTAATTAGCTTCTTCAGGTGTGTTTGATTAGGGTTGGAGCTAAACTCTGCAGGATACCGGCCCTCCAGGACCGAAGTTGCCCATCCCTGGTCTGTAGCATATTATGTTCATTATACACGCTAAAGTGAAGACACATCTACAGGTCTCCTCATAAGTCCATTGAATGTGTCACCAGGGTGAACACAGCCAGACCTGAAATGAAGACTGCAGGCTTCTTTAATGAACAATAAAAAAGGTCTATTAAGCTTAATTGCCTTGGACTATTACAATAAGTGTTGTTATTAAACTACCATACCTGCAAACCTGTTTCTAGGCTAGTGGTTAGCATCATTTACGGCTACTTCCGTGTGCTGCTGTTGCTCTGTATTTAAAAACCTGGCACAGTAGATCACGCACCAGAAGTATCAGGAGACACTTTTGAAAAGGGCATTTCACAGCAATTACCCTGCTCATTTGAAAGGATTTATCTGAAGTCAGCAAACTGCAGCTGCTGTAGGCAGAGAGCTTCGTCTTCATGCTTTTACCTCCCAAGTATAACAGGAACACCGAGTTCAGACGCTACAGAAGTTGAGCAACGTGGCGAATGACAAATATAATTATGCTGCAACCTTGCCGCATTGAGTATATCTGATCGTAAGGGAGGCGGAAACAAATAAAATTGCAAACTGAAACTCGTAATGCGCTTCGTCTGTGAATAAAGGAAAGGTGTGTAATGAAAAGTTGCTGGTGTTTGCTCAAATTTCCAAAGCTAGCTGTGTCCAGAGAGGCCAGCCGAGGTTATTTTATTGCTTTGGCTTATATTGCTTCTATTGATTTGTTTTTTGGGGTTTGGAAGGGTGGCTCTTAAATACAAAATGTAGCGTAACTGAGATTAAATTGATTTCCTTCACAACTGGACAGATATCTTTTTTGGTTGCATTGCAGCTCACACATAATGATAGGAGCTAAACTCAACAAACTCATCTGGAAGTTTGCTTTGTCCATTTGAGAACGGGGAATACTTACCAAACTTTATTTTACCATGGAAAATGCATTCAGACACAGCTAAATTTTTACTTTCTGTGAAGAAAATGTTGTGCTTGTATGAGCAAAATCTGGTAGGATGTCGTGGGTGGTTGCTAAGGTTTGTTATGTAGTATCTAGGGTGTGCTTGGGAGTTACTAGGAAATTGATAAATGGTTGCAGCTGCGTTTTGGCTTATATTCTGACTCATGTGCCTCTTTGGCTCTGGTTTGCCTTGTGTTAAAGGGGTTATGAACTGCCTTTTTTATTATTTTGTACTGTTCTCTTAGGTCCACCTATAATCTTATCAAGATTTTTACATTAAAAAAAACATAATTTAGAAGTAATAGGCTATTTTCTGTCCTGTTTGTAACCCCCCTCATCAGAATGCTCAGTTTGAAAAGGCATGGCGGATTGTAGAGTCGAAAGTAAATGCCCACTGATATGATTGGCTAATAGTTGTGTATGTTTGACAGTCTATGTCCTTCACAGATTTTTTCATTGCTGTGATTTAGGTTAAAAATACATAAATACATATCAAATGATCTGTAATAAGACAAAGCAATTGTTACCACGTAATGAAAACATTACTGTCGGATCTAAATTATTCGGCACAGCATCGTCTTTTAGTTTCAATCTTTCAGAAAATTCTGTGTCGAATTGTGTCTTGTTTGTAAATTAATCTGCGGTGACGTGAACTAAGTTCTTATACTGACGCGGTCTGGCACTTAATTGAAAATAAATTTCACCAAATAAAGTTTATCATTTGTTTTCTGCATAGAACTGTTTGCTGCTCTTGTCATTTATTTACTTTGTGCACAAATCGGTAGGCGGGGCTAAA
This sequence comes from Barbus barbus, assembly GCF_936440315.1. NCBI lineage: Eukaryota > Metazoa > Chordata > Actinopteri > Cypriniformes > Cyprinidae > Barbus > Barbus barbus. The sequence continues at coordinate 25,984,695 of NC_136742.1, forward strand.
CAGGCAGTGCTGTAGAAGCTGGCGTTGATCTTCTGCGGAGTCTGTGTTTAGCTGCACTATTTAACCACACACATCATGAATTGTATGGGCCTTTTCTGATCCTTTCATCTAATATTGTGAAATAAAGTTGCACAATTTACATAAGAAAGCAAAAGAAGACAACGGAAAATGACAGGAATCATTTCTGCTGTGATAGCCACAAAAACTGTTCAACACTGTTGTTTTGTTTTAGAATCATACATTTTTTTGCCTTCATACCAAACTTACTATTTAAGACGGCAGAGTTTAAATCCTGTCTGGCTAACATGCTTCAACAACAAGGTTTTAGAATTAGGTCAGTAGGCAGAGAGGAGGTGGTCTTTTGTGGCTGTTCGAATGCATTCGCCCACATGGGTGTCTGTCCACATTACGAGGGAAGTGGTCGAAAGTAGACAAGCTCAAAATGTTTTACACCCCATTCACACCTGTTTTTAATGTCATCCACTTGTGATCGGTTGGACCAAAACGCATCTTAATACCAGGTGTAAACAGGGCCTTTCAGTAACTGGGTTTCTGAATTATTTGATATAGTGTTAAACATGTGGACGACCGAGATTGCGGTTTATAAAGTATTAAAGGGGACCTATTATGCTCCTTTTTACAAGATGTAAAATAAGTCTCTGATATCCCCAGAGTGTGTATGTGAAGTTTTAGCTCAAAATACCCCACAGATAATTTTTTATAGCTTGTTAAAATAATTTATTTTAAATGATTTCATAATATTTCACAGTATTACAATTTTTAACGTTTGATCAACTGCTTGCAGTCTTGTTGAGCATAACAGACTTCTATTAAAAGCATTTTAAAAGTTTTACCCAAAACTTTTGAAAATTATATATTGATATTTTTATTAATCTGTTATTGCAAACACTACTCCAAAATATGAGAATAACTTACAAAACATGCTTTTTGAAGGGAATGGTGGGGAGCATAATTTCTATGTTTCATATTTCAGCCAAACACCTGTTCATGGTGTAGTGCCAGTAGCAACACATGGTTTATTCTCAGAGGAAATGCTTCAAAATGTGATATTTCTCTAGTGAGCTACTTCCTGAAGCCTCGTCCAGCTCGACTGTGAGACTGAAATGAGTCTGATTCTTCCATCAGTCCGTCTCAGCAGCCGGGCCTGACCTTAAATCCCAACACCGCCGCCTGTAGAGCTAAAGCACGATAACAACACGCCATGCCAAGCACAAAAAGAACTGTCAAACAGACCCAATTTACCTGCTGTGGAACGGAGGCTGCAAGTTGAGGAAAACATATTCCTTTTTTTATACGAAGGCTGGAATGAATGTAAATTGGGACATTTGTTGGCCTTTAGGGCTTGGCACCACTGTAATGTTTTCCATTCCATTGGCGATTTGGCCCAGATGTGGGCATATATGTGCCAATGCTAATTGTGCCCTTATTATAGCGCCTCAGGGTCAATGAGCGCACTGGACAAAGGATTTCGGGGACATGGCGAAATAACCAAAAATCTCTTGAGCAATTAAAATAGTTTAGAATGATAAACAAAGCTTTGGCAACACGCTTTCCCATTTCAGCCTAGAACGGGGGCTTGTTTGTCACAGCGAGACGTGATTTCTTTTCAATATAACCTACTAATTTACAGACCCTTTGTGAGACCATCACAAAGCGTCATATTTTTTTCATATCCTTCGATAAGTAGTTTATTATGATTGCTGACTGATGTGAGCTATTGAAACTGACTCCAGCAGCTGTACCTCTTCCTGCTGTCACTTTCTATTTGTTTCCATTCAAACGCTAGACAAGTCAAAGAAGGCTGAGACGATAAAGCATTGCATTTGATTTCAGGGTTGTTTCCAGGAACGACAGTTTTAATTTCATCTAGTCAGAAATTTGATGGATCATAACCGTTATAATAGAAAGCCATTTTTGCATATTATTTGTCTTGCTCTATAAGCACATTTTGTAAACAATAGAGACCTGTTTTGAGGAACGATAAGTGTATTTATAATTAGGTGAATGGAAATCCATCTTAACAGTATAAGTTGATTTTAGTTGCACTTCAGAAACCTGTCCATGTTGAAATCTGCTTAGATTAGCATCTACCAAGCGATGTACCAAGTGAAGAATTATTGTAGTTTAGTATGGAATTTGTATTTAATTTAATTTTGTCCATATTAGCATCTATCAAGTGACAGATTAATTACCATAGATAAAAGCTGACAATTGTATTTATTTTTGTTAGTTTTAATTTGTTTGCTTATTTTTTATTTGTTTAATTTTATTTATTTATTTAGATTTTACCGCTTTTGTTTATAAATAATCTAAGTATAATTATAATAATTATTAAAATTATAATTAATAATTATTATAATTATAATTATACCAACATTTATTTATTTATTTATTCCTGTCCATGTTTTACGTCATCTACCAAGTGACAGATTAATTACCATAGGTAAAAGTTGATAATTGTGTGTATTTGTTTGTTTTTATTAATTTATATTTTATATATTTTATATATTATTTTATATATTATATTATTTTATATATTATATTATTTTTTATTTATTTATTTAGCTGTCATAACTATAAACAATTATTTATTTTTATTTTATTTTATTTAGATTATTATTATTATTTTTTTTTTTTTTTTGCATTTAGCAGTGTTGTCCCAGCAAACCTATTTGAACATACCTGTGAGCCTTTTTTAAAAGCATAGCAATTGCAGTGTTTAAACGTTACAACAAGAAATACAAGATATAATATTAGTGCTTTTTGTCATTGGTAGAACCAATGGGAAACAAACCTCATATGTCTCAGTTCAGTTCCACAAATAGATGCCACTCCTATCCTTGTAGATGTGGGTCGTTCCAAACTAACCTTGTGGGAAATATGTGACCACAGTTGCATAAATAATTAAAAAATGTTAATAATTTGTTAATGCTACGCACATGTCAATGTGCTAGCTATTGTGCAGCCTAATTGAAGGCACAGGGGGCACTTATGTTTACAGTAGAGAATCTCCTGACAGAAACAAACGACTGCGGGCCCAGGGTGAAGATGATTAATTTCCTTTCCAACTCGTTGAAAATTAGTAATATTTTTTTTTCCCCATAGACGAAAACAGTAATAAACATAAGTTAACAAGCTCTTGTCCCAGTGTTTGCTAATGAGCTGCTAATGAATGATCTGTGTATTTGGTGATCAGAAGCCAGTCAGAGAATACTCAATGAACAGTACTTAGTGAAACACTTAAAGTAAGAATGCATACATAAATGAATATTCTGTCTTTATATATTAATGAATTTTACGCTATTTTTGTACATTATTCTATTTAAGAAATCCACAGAATGTTTAACTATACGTATAGTCACATATAAACAGAAGCAATTATAAGCAATTATAATGTTATATTATTGAGAACATAGTGGTGTGTATTTGTTATTTTAAATGTAATGCAAAAATTTTTAAATATTTGCTTAAGTTTTTGAAAAATTAGTTTTTGTTATCTATCTATATGGTTAGTTGCATTTTATTTTTGCATTTAGCATTGCTCTCCCTGGTCTCTGCTATTTAAACATAGATACATACATTTAAAAATATATATATTTCTGCAGTAAAATATATTTATTGCAAATAATAGTAATGTTTGCATAAGTAGGCCATTCATAAAATTTGAGCGAAAACGGTCAATGCTTGACTTTAGTTCATCCTACTGCATGTTTCCAATATGATCAATTTTGAAAGCAATGCAATTTCTCTTTTGAAACCCAGTGGAGAAGGAAACATGCTGACAGAATGCATGGTCATGAGCAGCATAGATTACGCACACAAAAGAGAGATGCAGGAAGTGCCTCGGTGCATTCATCATTTTGATAGAGAGTGTTAATCCAGCTCTGAGAGCCACACAGAAATAGCAACCATCCACATCATTACAAACGCTTCAGCCGTTGCAGGAGTGCCATGAAGATAAGAAACATGGCCTGCACTTACTGTAGCTGACAAAGAGATCACACATTCACCCAGCTTTCTCCATTTACTCCAGTACAGCTATGTGAAACCAGTGTACACACTGTAGCTTTTTCTGTCCTTTTACTGTTGTTGTTTGTTATTATATGATGTGACCCAAGTTTGAATGTTGGTTTAAGGATGTTTCTTCAGCTCTGGGCACTTCTGGTTCTCTGAGTGTAAACTCACACATTCTTAGTTACATTTTTTTTTGTTGCTAAAAATGACTAATAGTGGACAGTGGATTATATATATATATATATATATATATATATATATATATATATATATATATATGCATCACAGGATCATTTATTTATTTAATTTTTTTTCTGGATTTTTACTATTTTTATAGAACCAAGAAATGCAATATGGCATTTTAAAATAACCATTTTTTGTTTCTATATATTTTAAACCATGGTAATTTTTTTCTAGATTCTTTGATAAACAGAGCCCTTAGTAACATTACAAATGTCAAATGTCAAAGTATTAATTTCTTTCAAAATAAATCTTAATGACCCCAAACTTTTGAGCAGTAGTGTATTTAAAAACAATTAAAAATAAATAAAAATGTAAGTAATTGTTGGCCTCGATGGTTGGTTGAAGCCACAACTGAATTTATTAGAAATCTTCATACAATAAATTTATTGAAATTTCTATTGAAAATGTATTTGTTTAGATCGAGATAATTTAAAAAAAAGTATTTTTGATGGATTTTCATAGTTTTAGATTGAATATCTGGGCCTGGGAAATAAATACAAATATAGGCATTCGAGAAGTAGCAGAAATAAATGATCAAAAAGTTTCCAAGTCAGTTTTGCTGTGACCTTTAGAAAATCAACTTCTGTGACATGAAAGCTCCTGAAGCTGAAGAAATATCTATATGTTTCTATTAGTTTGTTGCATTATGTTGATTGCTGTTGTGCTACTAGATCTCTTTAAAACCTCATGTGAAGGCCAAATTGCTGAAAATATTATTGCATTTTAAAAAACTGTGATAATATTCCGCACTAGTAAAACAATTGGGCAAAATATGTCTTAAAGGTGCTAATATTATGGTGTAGGCCTATTTATATAATTAGCCTCATTTAAGAATAATATAAGTCTATGGGAGGTTCCCACAAGTATATGTTTGACTGTAAGTGAGTACGTGTATTGTGGACTTGTTGAATAGTGATTTATTTTAATTATAAGGGCTGTGTAAGTGGTGTGTCATTTCCCTATGGCTCCTAGTCATGTGGCTACGGCTCAGGAGCCATGCTAATGCTAATTTGATCCAAACAGATTGTACTTGGCAACACTTTTGATCTAGTCTTTTGTGGTAGCGACCTCCCACCGGTCTGGATGAAATATCTGTGATGGAAGTGTTAAAGATCGACTACATCAAAAGCACAGCCACTGGATGTTTATCTAGTTTTCAAGCCAACAGGAAAACAACATTGTTTCAAACGTGCTTGGAAGGCTAATAAAAATCTCAACTCTGAACACGTCACTATAATCGAGTAAGACCGTAAAGCAATGTTTGTTCTGGTCTCGGTCCTTGAAAGGATGTAAAAATATCTGTGGAAGCCGGCCCACTCACTATCCACACATGTGCCTTGCCAGCAGTTATGTAAAATGAATTATGGTACAGAAATCGATATGTGATCCATCTAGGAGTTAAAGTGCTGGTTTGTGTAACACAGCTCCATCCCAGGCTGCCCACGTCAATGACTGAAACCTGGATTGTGTAAATAACATTAGACGAGATCATTCATTCTCTCATCGCTCAGCAGAAGAAAACAAGGCAGCGACTCGCTTTTCAAATCTGAATAACTGTAATCTGATTTCACATTAAGGGCCTATAAAATTCAATTATTTTATGCTGTTTAATTTTTTCCTTTTTAATTTTTATGGATTCCATTTTTCATTTTATCCTTTCTGGATCTGTTACATTTTCAATTTTGTAATCAAAAAGCATAATTAGTTGAAATGATGAAACATACAATTTAACAAGTTAAATATACTTAAAAAAAAATATTGTTTTATGGTCCTATAAAATCAGTATAATTTTTCCCTAAATTCCTTTTCATTTTTATATTTCACAATTAATTTGTTTAATATATTTCTTTTCAATCTTTAATGAAAGTTTAATCAAAAAGCAATGTCTATGTCATAGAGTCACCACAGTCACCGCAGTCTCCACCAACGACGCTCACCAGATCCCAATCCCCTGATTTCTGATCACCGCCACCTGTCAGAACTAATAAGCAGCACTATATCCCTCACTGGAGTGGAAGATTATTAGTAAATAGAGCTTAAATTTCAATCTGTTACTTTATTAGTTACTTTAATTGTCTAGCATAATACTTCAGGAAATGTCCCATGAAGAAGTGTGGCTGGGCAAACAGAGGGAGTGAACACACAATAACTGGCACTGAGACGGTGGCACACGGGGCCCTTTCAGGCACGCCTGAATGCTGGATGGAAAACAATACGTTGTGCTTTGTGCCTGTGGGCACTTGGGATTGCCAGAGTCTGCCAGTATGGCAGCCTTACAGTGTAACCTGTTGAAAAAGACCCACACGTCTTCTTTTTGTGAGGACAAAGACTGTTTTGGCAGTCTACTGGTGTATGTAGTTGGCCCAACAAGTTGCTAGCAGAGATTTATGAGAAATACTTTTTAATTTTATGAATTTGTATGTAAATATGTACCAGAGGTCATCATTTCCATCCTATCATTGCGGTTTATGGATTTCGTAGATTTTTATACTGTGTAATTTGGCAAAGTTAATTGTATTATTGGTTATACCTCCCTTGAATAATTCCCACAAATCGCTTTTACGGTGCACAAATGTGTCTGGGTTCATAATCTTCAACTCAGCTGAATTTTAATAACTTTTATTGATTCGCCTCTGAAACTGTATGATTAAATCTAAATTTGCAGTTTTTCTCTAAACTTATAAATGAAGTCCTCAGAGAGCACATCACAGAACTTGGTTTTTCTTGAAACAAATTGACTTTTTATGACTTTTTCAGTCTATTTAGATATGAAGTTATTTAACTTTTTTGAGATTGTCTTGTTGTATGAAACATAAAAATGAGTCAAGTGTGTCTGAACTACTCACTGTACAATCTTTCAGTTATCAGTTCTAATAATTAAGCACTAGGCTAAACCATTCAGATGGTGCTGAACACTACAGCATCCCACCCAAGTGAGGGACTCCATACCAATCCACCAACATTCACACCTCGTCCCTGAAAGACTGTCACTGCCAGCATCGCTGACAGCTGCTCATGAAGCTCCAAGCAGCTGGATTACTATTAAATAGTCAGGAGTGTGAGTGGGCAAAGTGTGAAATTCATTATCTGGGGTCTCATGGCAGAGGGATGTCAATAAAATTGTATTTTTAGGTGATGTTTTCTCACTAGTATTATCTATCTGTCTGTCTGTCTATCTATCGTTCTGTCTTTCTATATGTCTGTCTGTCTTTTGTTTTTGCAGATATGCTTTCTGGATATAAAATGTTGTAAATAAAAAAAAAAACTTTAAAGAGACAATAAACAATCAATTTAAATTCAGGAGTTGTAGCTAAAATCAACGTGGTGGAAATTTTGTGGTCCTGCATACCAAATCTGTTTATGTTCAATACTGACAAAACTATCAAATGGTTAAAAATATGTCAGACTAGTTTAGGTAAAATGTATCTTAGGGAATAATAGGCACCACTTTATTATTCTTATATTTTTTGTAAATGCCAATTCCATTCAAATTCTCACTCATGAACTGAAAGGAAGCCAGTTCTCCTAATCTGGATTTACCCCTGCTATCGTCTACTGTTGGAACACACAGCCTCACAGAATATTAATGAAGCACATATCTCACTGATGATGTCTATTAGAGTCATAAATGAATAGAGCAGGGTTCATGTATGCAAGCAAATGACTGTGCATCTGAACATGAAATTAAGCTAATTGCATACGAGGGGTCATAAAAGGGGCTCTTGAGTGACTCGAGCCAGCAAGAGCTCTACAGACTAAACCTAGAGAGGCTGTTAATGGGGAGGTTCATTTCCATCATTTGTAATAGCTGTGAACATTATCACAATGCAGCATGTGCAAGCACAGTCTGCCACGAGCACAAGCCTTCTGCGTCGCTAAGGGGATACGGTCATCTACAGCTGTCTTATTCTCTGTGATATATGTTTGTGTAATCTTGTGATTGATGCATTCCTTAGGACCTTATAAAACACTATAGCATGGATTAAATATCAAATTGACATTTGTATTTACATTTAGATACATAATTTCTAGGGCTTTCAATCAGTAAAATTATTTAATATTTAATAATCCATATTAAAGCTTAACTTTGACAACCTTTATAACTCATACACAGTATATATTTTATGCATCTCATATTTATGTTTTTGCTCTCTTGGTTTGTCCTTTAGTTGTCCTTTGTCTTTGTTCATTTAGAAATTCATTGGTTGCAGGCTGGATATGTTACTTATGAGATCAAATGTAACTATGCTTTATAGGACAGCCAGACTTTCTAGAGGACTGAAGCCAATCAGATCAGAGATTCCAGGAAATAATGAATCCTTCAATCAAATCGGTGGCTTAAACATCAGAAATCTGTGTTTGCGAGAGTGGCAGAGGTCAACAGAAATTACGAACAGAATCAAGAGTGATGTGCATACCTTCTATTATAATCGCATAAACTACGAATGAACAATTCAGCTTTTGATATGTTGCAGTCACAAAGTAAATGCAAGTCATAAAGATGTTCAAATCACAGTCAAGATATGACTTTACCGAAATATGTTCATTCCTACTGAACTTTACATAATTGTTGACTAAGTAGGGCATAAATTAATAAATAAATTATTTCATCCAAAACCTAAATTAACTTTCATTGTATGTACAAAAACAATTCTTGAAACCTGTCTTTCTGTTCCACAGAGAAAAGAAAGTCCTATGGGTTTACAGGTTTGGAACGACATGAGGGTGAGTAAATTATTTCATTTTCATTTTCATTTGATTTTCATACAAAAACAACACAACTCAACTGTACAGCCACTTGGTCACCTATGCATCCATAAGTTATTTTAAAATAAATTCATGTTAGACCATGCAGTGGTCAAAACAAGTCGTAAACAATCCATTTTCCCCAGTACTGCAAATATTTATCCATCCATAGATTTAATGAAAGTCATTTTCTCCATCTTTAGATCACTGGTCACATCCAGTTGGTCTTGGTTGCAGTATCTTTAATGATTTAATATTTCAAATTTAACATGAGCTGTTATGTTACCCAAATCAATTGTAGAAAACAAAGCAGTCAATTCAGCACCATCTGTATTACCTTGAAGTTTCAATTTTGGAATGACATCCTGCTTTGGGAAATAAGGCAGTGCTTTATTGTAAAATAACCAAATAATTCATGATGATCTTGGTTTGTAGTGTTATCAGGAAACCCAGCCAAGGTCAACTTGGAAAACATCTTCCAAAAGCTTTACCGGATATCTTTAAAGACTCTAAAAAATGAATTCAAGTAGTAGCTATAAGCATGCATCCGCAGTGCAAATCCACAGGCAGAGAATCTCTAGTTCTCAAAGGTTATCGCTCAAAACCTTTAGCCCTTTACAACACAGCTGTAGGTTTTGGCTGACAGTCTGTAATTCAATAATATATTCAGCTAGACTCTCTTACACAAAATAACTAGTTGTTCTGCAGTGGTATTAGAGTCTGTAAATATAAAGGGAAAGATAAAGGTCTGACTCAGGTTTGTTCTGCCATTTGGGGGAAATTATCGTATCTTGTGTGATATGCTGTGATTTTGTCATTTCTTTTCTAATCGCATATCTCACTTGTTGTTTTTCCTTGTAGCTCTCGAATGAAATACTGTGATAATAAGTACTTTAACATTCCTGTAACACAACTGGATTAAATCGTAGATTAAAAGTCAACACACCTCTGATTGCTCTAGCTAGGAGGTTTAAAATGGATTTTCTACAGTTTAAAATCAAATTATTGTGTGTTCCAGATGAGAGATTAAATTTTGTTTTGATAAGGTGAGACTTCAGAGGATGCATTCAATTTAAAAAAGGCTGGGAGTTACACAAAATACATTAAATTAAAGGTTAGTACCCCTCTTCAAGCCTTCTGATCAATGTTTTGAGCTTGTGTCCCACAGAAATTGATTCTGTAATTTGCTCAACCATAAATGTAAATAGACCAAACAGTCCCATAGAAGTGGTATAGAAGAACCAAATCAGTGAACGAATCATTCCTTTCAACTGATACTTTTTAAATGATCAGACTGATTTGTTCACAAATTTGAGTGTTACTCATTGACTCAATTCAAATCTTATGGACTACTTTTGAGGTGCTTTTCTTTTTTGAGATTTTTGGAGTTGGCTATGGTCATTATGAAATGTTCTTCAAAATAACAAGCATTTTGTTAAACAGAAGAAATAAAGTCATACAGGTTTGGAATAAAAGAAGGGTGAGTAAATTAGGCCACAATTTCCATTGTTAGGTCAAATGTTCCTTTTAAGTAGTTATTCTTGTGCAATGCCACTTTGTAGTAGAAAACCAGAAATTGTGTAAATTCACTGGGGAATGTTTTGGCACACGAGATAATCAGGATTCGATTGAAAAATAAATGGAAAAAATGCAAACTAAATTCAAGCCAATTTTTGGTTAATAAGGTAGTTAGAATTGACAGGAGTGTGTGTCAAAAACAGACCTTGTGAATTAAAAGCAGAAAATTGAAAGCTGGGAGACCAGGGATAATAAGGCCAATGGGAAATTAACATTGATGAATCTGGTTGTTTCTCTGTGTTATGTCAAAAACAATGAGAAGCGCACAGATAAAAAACAATCTGAACCAGCAATAGATGCAAAAATAAAGTTGGAAAGCATTGTAAAAAAAAAAAGATAAAATCTCATTAATGACCAACTATTTAGTCACTCCCAACAACTGATGTGTTTCCCAATATAAAAAATGATGAGCTTTGCTCTTTTCAGCTAAAATGAAGCATTCTTTGGACCCTCTCATAATTTTGCCTTCTTTGACATTCATTTCACAGATCACTTCAGGTAATGGCATTCTGGGATGGATTTTTTGGCTATGCGCTATACCCTGACTCATCACATTTCATTCGGCCACTTAAATTCTGCTGCGTTTTTCCTTCCTTCCAGTTCCCAGCGCAGTTCAGAGGATTTGAAACGGTCCAGTAGACCTAATATTTAGCCCGTACGGTGTGTGCAGCATGGCCTTTTGACATTATGAAACAGAACAGAAATTGACAGAGGGAAGCAAGCCAAAATTCAGCCTAAGGTTCTTCAGTACAATTTAATTTTAGTGATGGAATCCGATCCTATTAATGTGCATCTTTTGTGACCTTAGGCTCTGTGTGTGTGTTCATAAAGTGAAGTAGAAGCTGTTTCAGTGACAAGGCTTTTGATGTGAATAGAGAGAGCAGAGTTATGGAGAGTGGTATTGTTGGCTCTGATGTGAAGAGTCTGCTCATGCATTAACAGCAGCCGCGTGACTCACCACCCTGTTGGCTGATTAACAAGCGTCGATGCTGAGATCTCCACCACCCTCCCAAAAGAGCGAAGGTCTCCTTATTCTGTCGGCGCTAGCGCAGAGTACGACTGAAGAGCCATTACTGAACATTAGCTTTTCCCTGAACAGAATGACAGCTAAAATAGACGTGTGAGAATCATCAGGAAGTTAAGGTCAAGTGTGATCTCACTGTTTCGCTGTATATGTCTATAATGTGGAGAGTTTTGAGTGCTCAAATTGATAGTCTTTTCTCATCCAACTCAACAGAGTCAATGGATTAAAGAAAACTCCTCCGGACAGTTTGAGAATATATCATTTAACAGTTTGGGCTGAAATCCTTTATTCTCTCTCGTCTTTTATAAAGCCCAGGAGACCAGCTTCATGTAGCCAAAGAGTATCCAACCAGATAAAAGACTCAAATTACATCATTATGTGAAGACTGACTAAATTAACTGAGGTTGCACAGTCACAGAATAAATGAGCAGCAGGGAGATGCAACTGTAATTTTACCCAAAGTGCTTATTTTGGTTTAGTTCATTTGAGTATAATCTGTATTAATAAAACATGTACTGTAATATAATGTAATATGTTTATGATTGTATGTTTCTTACCTTTCCCAGAATATATGATTACTTTTTAATAGCTGTCAAAGAAGAAACAGGCATTTTGCTCACATAATTGACCCCTAGTATGAATGTAAATGATATTTAAAATATGTTAAAATTTATTAAAATACCTAATACTGTAAACCAACATTGCTTCACTGTTTTAGCAGCATTAAAATATTTTTTAAAACAATTTTATTATTCAAGGTACACTAATTAAAAATGATAATAATAATGGAGGTCCAAACCTGAGGAAAAAATTTAAATTTAATAAAAAATAAAATAAAATAATAACATAAAAAAATAGAATAGTAAATAAAGCATTATCAGGGATATATAAATATATGTATCTGTAATTTTTAATTAAATGTAGTCCTTGTGTTATTTTAGTATTACTCTTTCAGTTTTATTTATTACTTTCTGCATTTATTTTTAATTGTTTTATTATTTTTTAAAGATATATTTCTTCCCCATCTATGGGCATAGCCCCACAAAAAGAAAAAAAGGTATTTTAATTTAATTTAATTTTTTTATTATTATTATTTTGAGTCATATTTGACCCTTTTCTTTTTTATTCCAGAAAAACATGCACATTTCTGTAAAATCAAGATTGATGTCAAACCCAGAGGCCAAGCTTCCACTTGCTCTATATCTGTCTGGATTCAGTTCTATGTGCATTATAGTGCAAGCAAGAAGAACAGACTGCAAAAATGACAGCTAAAAGAATGACAAATAAAAGCTAATAAAAGTAGCAGATTAAGGTTCAATTCAACAGATGGCGGCGGAGGAACCGTTTACCTAGTGTGCTGAAATACGGGTCAGAAATCTGAAATGTATGGATTTGATTGCACACAGCAGGAGGGCGCAATATTTTCTGAGCTTTAATTATTGAGGAGAGAGCTGAAACGCAGCCAGCTGTTCTCATGGAAGGACCCGATGATTGTGCCTCCCTCAGAGAACAAACACACAGGGGAGGAGAAAGAGGAGCTTCCAGCTGGGAATTAATTAATGTTCGGTCTATGGCATGACTTTTATTCACCAGAGCAAAAATCAGGGATAATGTGACAATTGGAATAAACCCTCAGTCAGCTACCAAAAATATCCACCACACTTATTCACAGGTGTGAATTAATTAAATTTTCACTGAATTGCAGTGCAACTCTCATCTACCTGTAATCTAAGCTGCATCGAAATAGCACTGCACCATAAAATCATATTTCAATACATTAAGGAACTGTCATACTATCAAGTGCAAACTCTCTATGCAAATTAGTCTCATTATAGAACTCACAAATATAATGTGATTTATGTACTGTGTTCACAAAAGCAATTAATGAAACTTATTTTGGAATCGTAAAGCTTAAATGTTATTGAAGTTGATTGTGAGAGTATGGAAGCTGTTCAATCAAAGTCACAGTCTTCTATATCTTGTTTTCCAGTCTCGAATCGCCAGGATTTGAACTTATTCCGACCATAAAACTCACAGGGCTATGAAAAGGCTGCCTGACTGACAGGTAATTTTTTTTTTTTTTTTAATGTATGACATTAATTATTAGGTAAATCTTTAATGGATGAAACCGCTGGGCAACATAAAGGAAACGTATTCATTAATTCACAGTCAAAAAGGATGAAGAGACAACAAAAATATATAGATATAAATAAACAGACTTTGGTAAATTCAGGTAGTGCACCTTTATTTTATTAAAACCTTTTTTTGTCAAAGAAATTGCAGTGATTTCAGTCAGCACTTGACATTTCTATGTTTGCAATATGCATTAGACAGTTCTTGAGGTTTTGTGTCCGTGCCGTCTAAGGTTGAGAGGCTTAAAAATGGGACACAAGGCAATCGGTTGATGCCACGTACCCCATCTATTATATTCCCACAGAAAATGAGCAAATAGGCATCAGACAGAGGAGTTGTTAGCTCATACTGTAAACAAGCCTGCTTCAAGCTAAAGATCCTTATTAAATGGACAGAGACATCTGGCATGGCAAAATTTAGTGTGCACTGTGTGTTAAATGAGTCTCCTTTTATTAAATTGGCTCAGATGTAGTGTGACATTGCAGAGGCACTCACTAGTTATGTGTGTAGTTGATTCCTCCTGAGGGAATGGAGTCTTTTGAACAGGTCCTTTAGAACAGTCTAACTAATTTGCTAAATGTTTGTGAATTACTGAACAGTAAGAACAAAATATTTGTTTCATTTGAGTCATTGATTAGGGGTGTGAATCAATTCAGGTTCAGATTTAAAAGAAGATTTTGCAAATGCAGTTTGATTCGAACACAAATGATTCCATTCAAATTTTTAAAATGCATTAGGATTCTTTAAATATTTTAGGCAAAAACGAAGACACCTCAAACTGTGTAGTGCACCCAAAAGAAATTAGATTGCAGTTAATTTATAAATTGTTTATTGTCTATAGTTTGAAAGTCATACACTACCATAATAATTAAGATTTTGAAATGTTTTTAAAATATGTCTTTTAACCTCTTTTTGATTTAAAATACAGTAAAAACAGTAATATTGTGAAATATTATTAAAGTTGGTGTTTATCAATGTTTATTAATGTTTTGAGTTCGATTATGGTTTTTGCTGCTTAATATTTTTGTTTAGTAACTGTGATTTTTCAGGATTCTTTGATAAATAGAAAATTCAAACAATTATTTAAAAAAGAAATATTTTGTAATATTATACGTCATTACTCTCAATTTTGATCAAAGTAATGTTTCTTAAGCAGCAAATGAGCATATTAGAATGATTTCTGAAGGATCATGTGACACTGAAGACTGGAGTAATGATGCTGAAAATTCAGCTTTGCATCACAGGAACAAATTAAATTTTTAAAATAGAAAAAAAAATATATATATATAGAGAGAGAGAGAAGAGAGAGAGAGAGTGTAGTTTATGTCAAGATCACTACATAAAAAATGAGCATTTTTCGTTTTTTTATGAAAATGAGTATATGGTTACACTCTTAGAAATGGTTCAGATATCTTCACATTATTTAGAAACATCTTGAATTTGAATTCTTCCAGCCACACATGACGACTTTCACATCTTCAGACTTGCTGAGACTGTACCTGCGTGGCGCTTTGATTTGATTGGCTGGGTTCAGCCAGGGTTCAGAGAGAGTGTGGCTTTGTTCTGGCCGGCTGTTTGCAGATCTGTGGGGCCTGAAGCCCAGGTGAGAAGCAGTGTGGAACTGCTCATAAATCATTCCATGTGGGTGGAGGAAGTTTTTAATGAAAGCAGGAGGACATGGGGCTCTGGCACAGTGCTTGGTTAGCCAACCATTTCCCCAAATCGGCCTTCATCATGCCGTGGATTTAGACCTCTCTAATGCAGTCTAACCTGAGATCAGACCACATCACCCAGGAGAGTGAGAGGACCGTTGGACCGAACGTGTCAGGCATACTTATCACACCGGAGACAGGAAGTCACTGTCATGACTGCAGAACATGAAGAAGAGGCAAGCACGCATTACTTTCTATAAATAGGGTAGAATTTAAGATGTCGCCGATCACTAAATTAAATAATTAAATTAAATTAAATTAAATAATTTATGATCTGCATTATTTAATTTTATTATTTTTTCTGTTATTTAAAAAACAAACAAATTACAGCCTAAACACCCATTTGTGTGCTTTTTTTGTAAACAATAATTGTTTTTCAACAAATACTCAATAAAAGGGTTTTTTTATTTTATTTTATTTTGAATCTAATTGTCAGTCCTGTGTCTTGTTTCCCCCTCCTCTCGTGCCCATATTTGGCCTTCCTGTTCCTGTCCTCGTTTGTCATCATTAGTTCATTTGTCTCCAGCCCTGTTTAATTACTCCCCACCTGTTCCTGGTCTTCCTCGTTGATTTCCTAGTGTTCTTAAGCCCCGTGTCTCCCTGTCTCCCATGTCCTGTATTGTGCGTCTATTCCCGAAGCTCCATGTTCTGGATTTCAATAAACCAGGCTACTGGAATTCTCCGTGTCTCCTCGCTCCTCGCTCCTCGCTCGAGAACAGCGTGACACTAATTGAGTTTGATTTATTTTATTTCACTACTTTTTTTTTCTAAACACAAACTAATCGCCTGTTGATCTGACTTTGAATCTCTTAAAAAACAATTTAAAAATAAAAAAAAAAATATATATATTTTTTTTTTTATTCTACAGTCGAAACGCCAGTTTATTTTCAGTATATTTATTTATATTTACATTTATTTTAATTAAATTGAATCAAAATTAATTGAAATGATTTTGATTCGATTGATTTTGTTTTATTTAAAAAAAAATCTAAACACAACCTAATCATATTAATGTTATTTAATTTTGTAAACATTAAAAAAATAACTTTCAACACAGTCAGTAAAACGGGGAATTTCAATAACCTCAGGAGGTAAAAAATATATATATATATATATATATATATTTTTTTTTTTTTATTTTACAGCCTAAAATCCAGTATATAAAAATAAACTATATATAACTAAAGAAAAAAATATGTCTGATCATTTTTATTTACAGTAACTTGGGTTAAAATAATAACTCAATTGGAGATTGACAGACCGTGGCCACTGTGAACTGTCATTATATGGCAAGAGCATAGAGATTGTTCACAAATGTCTACTTGTTTGTTTTCGACAGCACAGGAGCATGAAACTACATGTGGGTGAGTAAATAATGACAGAATGACAGGTGGGTGGTTATGCTGAATGCAGATGAATCGGTGTCAAAAATACAGCCTAACATAAAGCAATGAAATAGATTCTTGAATTGAAAAGCACACAGAAATAGATAGCATGATTAGGGGCTTCCTTTGACTAAGCACATCCACAGTAAAGATGGATTACAGCTATCTGATGTGCAGTCCCTCTCTTCAAGGCCAGTCTGACAGGTTTCACATTGCAGAACCTTCCAGAATGCACTATATCAACATTTTGGTTGAACTGCCTCCAACTCTTTTTTTGAGCCAAGGTTTATGCGACAAAATAACTTCTACAGTAGTTCACTCTCTGTTTTTGAGGTGTAAGCATCTGCCTCGGCTTGCTGAAGTGTCTTTCTACCACAGCACTGAAAGTGTGAAGGAACGCCATCCTCCAGGGAGACAGTAAGAAGCTGCGCTCATTTATATTGCATAGTAATATGCATTGGATCCCCCAGAGAGAGTCAGAGCATGCAAACACCGACTGCTAAAATGACCTTTTTATTGCTGCGTTATAGTAAAGTAAGTATCAGCAATAAACTACCCAGTGAGATTGTTTGCAAGACTTCAGAAATTTTAGATGACTAATGGAGTTCAAGAGAAACTCAAAGAATCAGTCAATAAACACACACCTCATAGCATCTCAAAAGATTATGGAAACCTAATCTTGACTATGGATTTAATTTAAATCGTTCTATTTAGGGTACATTTGCCTATTGATGATGATTGTTTTTTTTCTAATATCATATCTATTTAGAGAATACATACTTTAAGCTCACTTATTTTTGTGCACCGTTTTTCATTTTGCTTGAAATTGTCTATATGTCCCTTAAATTACAGTTTTATTTAATTGAGTTTTGATTACAAAATAATGAATTGAATAATGTTAAAGTCAAGATTATCGATAGTAAATGTATTTAAATAAATACATGTGTCTACATAAATACATATGGGGTTTAAATTTAAAATGATTTCAAATAAGAAAATATTTACTGTAGTTTTACTCATGTCCACAAATATTCTGTCAACTATGTTACTAACCAAGCACCCCCCTGAAAACCAAAAAATAAAAAAGCTTTATCACATGTGACCAGCATGGGAAAATACATGTGTTTATGACAGAACATCAAGCTTAACATTAATCAACGCACTCATGATGAGAGCGACTTTTCCAGTTCTGTTTTTCTTCTGGTTCTGAATGGTTGTGATGTTTTCTTTGGGGCATAAATGCGGTTTCCTCAGAAAAGTCTGATGTTTGCAGTTCAAGCAGAAGTTAATTCTTGCTCAGCAAGACGTTGCAGGTAAACACGTCTGGAAGCAGAGCGAGTGGAAACTCCTGGGGCCTTAGAAGCAATACTGTTGAAGAGAAGACATTCACATCACACTTTTCTCCTCATATGTATGTGGTCCCCACTTCTGGGCATCATCTAGTGATAGCTTGAATTGTAATTGCATTTTCCAGGGTGAAACTAGATGAGGGAAGCCTTCTTTCTATATTTGCAGTATAAAACTAGTAGTTTACTGAGATTATGCTTCAAAATGTACTAAAATGCTACTACAAGTAAACTATCAGTATACCTATAAGTTATGCCATGTACTCAAAGTTTACTACTGTTATACTTAAAAGTATACATTTATATACTAGAAAGTGGTCCAATTTTGTCCCAAGGAGTATTGAAATAGTACACTTACAAGTATACTACTAGTTCACTGATATTTGTATACTCACTACATAAAGTATACTTAAAAATATACTTGAACTTTACTTAAGTATACTTAATAAAATCAACTTTGAAGTATACTACTTTTTGGTAAGGGGAAGCCAATAAAAATATACAAGCAATCTGAAAGTGCTGTGTGGTTGAAGTGGAAGCTGCAGTCTGGTCTGCTTGTCTTCACATTTTTTAAAAAGAAAGTCGTGCTGAAAAGTCATCATGTTTTTTTTTTTTGTTTTTTTTTTTTTGCTCTTTGAATGAAGCAAAACATTTATTTTTCATTTCACCAGCCAGAAGGCGGCTTAAAGAAGACCGTTGTGAATACGAGCAATTCCATGACAAGATTATAAGAGATGTGTGTGGAAAGAGGGAAGTATTCTCATCAAACTACATTTAGCTGTTTGCAAATCTGCACATATTTCTATGTGAGATTACTCCGGCTTCTCCTATCATCATCATCAACAACAAGGTTTTTTTTTGTTTTTTAATTGAATGTGTTTTTGCTCTAATTGAAGTGCAAAAACCAAACAACTTTTCTTTCCAGGGCCAAAATTTAAATTCTGATTTCCATAGAGATGAATGGGTGACTCGGAACGATGTAGCTGATGTTAGGTTGAAGCTTATACTTTACAGGGCACGTTTGAAAAGACTTTTACAAAGGATCCACCTGTTCACAATGAAGCTCCTCTGGACGTGTCCTCTCTTCTCGTTCCACTCGGTGCATTCAGAGAATTGATATGTCCGTCAGGATGGTAAACTTCAATCGGCTTCCGGTTCACTGGTTGGACGAGGGAACAGCAACAAATGTATGGCACAGAAGCACTTTTTGTGTTGTGCACCACAGAGACACAGTGTTTATACTTTTTAAAAGAAGTCAGCAAGCTGAAGGTTTACTTGTAGATGTCTATATATAGTAAACTGGATGTGAGATGCATTTTAACACAAGTTGCTTTAGAAAAGTTGATGTTCAGTCGCAATAGTAAAAAAGATTATCTAAGAAGAAGCCTTTCCCCTTCTCTTTCCTTTCTAATACTGTCTTTAACTGTCTGTTTTTATGGCTTTATCTTTGTTTCTCACCTCTCATTGCACTCAACATCTCCTCTCCTCTCATCTGTGCGGAAATATGTTGTTCACTACACTCCAAAACTGAACAATAACAGTATTTCCTTTCTCACCAGGAGAATTGTGTTTGAAGTCACACTCCGGTTTGGAACAGCTCAATTCACATCAAAAGGACAGGTTTTGATTTCCTTCACTAATGTAACGTGGGAGGAGGGTACATGATTGAGATTGCTCAATGCAGATTGGTTGTTTCTGTCTTCTGGTTGGCCACTAATGTGTTCTTTGGATCTTTCCTTTAATTTGGTGCCTTTGGGCTTCAAATGAAATATTGTTTTAAGTGGGTTTCATCTTAGGAGGGATGTGCTAAAGTCAGCCAGCCTTAAACTGTTAATAAAAAGGAACAGACTGACACAAAACGTCACAAAACCTTATTATAGACATATACATAATAGACTTGTATTTTACTGTTTTACTTGATCGAGCGATTTCACTCTTTATAAATTAAGTTTTAAGTGCACAGATGTAGAATTGGTTGGAAACACAATTATTTCTCCATTTTTTTACTCAGTTTATCACTATTAAAATATTATAAATTTAATATTTAATTAGAAATCTAAAAAATTTAATTAATCGTTCAGACCGGACACAGGGGCTGGGAAACACAGGGCTTAAGAACACAAGGAAATCAACGGAAACAGGTGTGGACTAATAACACAGGGCTCGGGACTAATTAACTAATGATGACAGGAACGAGGAGGGCCAAATAGAGACACGAGAAGAGGGGAAAACAAGACACAGGACTGACATAACGCCCCCCTCCGGAAGGCGTGTCCTCACACCATACCATCTAATGGGGATCAGGGGGCAGGGCTACCGGCCTCCAGAGCGGGGGCCCATTCCTGGAGCCATGGCGGGACGGGAGACCTAGGAGGCCATGGCGGAGCAGGGGACTCGGGAGGCCACGGCCTTACTTTTTCGGGCCACCCGAGGGGTTCTGTGGCCTTGGCCCTTGGCCCGGCCACACAGGCCGTGACCCTCTTACCCCCCCCAAAATTTTCTTGGGGAAGTTCCCCCCTGGCAGCCACTGAGGGGCGGACTTTGGGGGGCGCTCTTGCAGCGCGGACTCTGCCGGGCGCTCTTGCAGCGCGGAGCTGGACGGAACCAGCGGAGACGCAGGGGGGCACGTGCGGGGAGCCGGCACTGGAGGGCACGTGCGAGGAGCTGGCACGGGAGGGCGCTCTTGAAGCGCAGACACTTGGGGGCGCTCTTGAAGCGCAGACACTTGCTCGAGGGTGGAAGAGAGCAGTGGTTATTCACTACAAAATAAAAAAGGCTTGATAATTGAGACAGTTTAGGCTTTTGGGGGATTAAAAAAAGGAATGAATTTTGTGTCCACACATTTATATGCAAATGAAAATATTTTGCATCCAATGTCTCCTTTAAAATTAAAATATTATAATCTTAATTCAAGTGATGAAGGATTTCGAAAGTCTGACAGTAATCAGTGTTGAGTTCTACTGTCAAGTCACCTTTATTTATATAGCGCTTTAACTGTAAGGTTAACCCTGCCTGGTTAACATATTTGAAAATGATTAACAGTTGAAAACATTAGAAATTTAGAAAAGTAATTAAAAAGTAATCAAATGAAATCAGTTACTTTAATAAAGTAATTGAAAAGTTACACTACTTATTACATTTTAAGTAGGGTAACTTGTAATCTGTAACCTATTACATTTTCAAAGTAACCTTCCCAACACTGAGTATAATTCACTGCTAACACACAAAGCTCTATGAGTCAAATTGAGCTCTTTCACCTTCAACATGTCTATTTCCCATTTATCGAAAGTAATTAAACTTTGGACAATATTGCAGTGCTGAGGAAATCGATTTTGCAAGTGACTAAATTTGACCTAATATATGATGTAGAGGCGAACTGGGTTGAATGAAATTATTTCTGGCTCTGATGAGAGATTGATTTTGTAGTACATTTGCAGTAGTTTGATCCCTCCTGTTTTGAAAATTATGATGGAGCGCAAAGACACACAATATGGAACCGTGGATCTTATCTTCCGTCGACTGATGAATATCGTTCTTATAAAAATGTTTATGAGAGACTTATAGAAACATAATGCACAGATGATTGCTCTCACTGCATTTTTGATTCATGCCACTTATGAGCTTTAAATAAAACAAAATATCCTCATGACTAATACATCTATATTACGTTTACTTACTGTAACTGCATAATCATTTTTCTTAATTAGTGTCTGTTGTCTTGTCATTAAAATATTATACACTCACCTAAAGGATTATTAGGAACACCATACTAATACTGTGTTTGACCCCCTTTCGCCTTCAGAACTGCCTTAATTCTACGTGGCATTGATTCAACAAGGTGCTGAAAGCATTCTTTAGAAATGTTGGCCCATATTGATAGGATAGCATCTTGCAGTTGATGGAGATTTGTGGGATGCACATCCAGGGCACGAAGCTCCCGTTCCACCACATCCCAAAGTTGCTGTATTGGGTTGAGATCTGGTGACTGTGGAGGCCATTTTAGTACAGTGAACTCATTGTCATGTTCAAGAAACCAATTTGAAATGATTCGAGCTTTGTGACATGGTGCATTATCCTGCTGGAAGTAGTCATCAGAGGATGGGTACATGGTGGTCATAAAGGGATGGATATGGTCAGAAACAATGCTCAGGTAGGCCGTGGCATTTAAACGATACCCAATTGGCACTAAGGGGCCTAAAGTGTGCCAAGAAAACATCCCCCACACCATTACATCACCACCACCAGCCTGCACAGTGGTAACAAGGCATGATGGATCCATGTTCTCATTCTGTTTACGCCAAATTCTGACTCTACATCTGAATGTCTCAACAGAAATCGAGACTCATCAGACCAGGCAACATTTTTCCAGTCTTCAACCGTCCAATTTTGGTGAGCTCATGCAAATTGTAGCCTCTTTTTCCTATTTGTGGTGAGATGAGTGGTACCCGGTGGGGTCTTCTGCTGTTGTAGCCCATCCGCCTCAAGGTTGTGCGTGTTGTGGCTTCACAAATGCTTTGCTGCATACCTCGGTTGTAACGAGTGGTTATTTCAGTCAAAGTTGCTCTTCTATCAGCTTGAATCAGTCGGCCCATTGTCTTGACCAGGACCACACCCCTAAATGCATTGAAGCAACTGCCATGTGATTGGTTGATTAGATAATTGCATTAATGAGAAATTGAACAGGTGTTCCTAACAATCCTTTAGGTGAGTGTACATTAATTTAGGAAGCTTTTTTTGGTATATGTATAAATCTCACTAATTGTTAGCAGATGTATGCTTAAAACATATATAAACAATAAACAATAAACAATATATTTAATATATAGACCAATCTGCAATCAGCAATCTGAAGGAATTCTTGGATGCACGTGTGTTATTTGCAGGCCTCTCTTGATGATACAGTATATCACAGTCCCCTTCTATTAAACTGTCCAAATCAAATCTCTTTGCTGTGGCATGCATGTCTGAAACCACAATGTTTGAGAAAATCTCTTCTCGCTGACAGTTTGTGTGTGTGTTTGTGGGAGGATGCACACATGCATATGACAGCGTATGTTGGGCTCCATCTGTCTGGTGTCTGAACTCCACATCTGGCATTGTCAAAACTCAGAAAAGCATAACAAGACAAAAAAAAAAGCCTCCTTTCAGATTCACCAGGTAAATACAGTTTCACCCAGCAGACATCAGGTCATGTTTTATTCAATGCCATGGGCCTATTAACCTTATAAAACAGAAATGCACATTTAAACACTTCCCAAAATGTTTCTGTGTGTGTGTTTTTTTGTTAGTTTTTTTATTGCCTGTGTTTGCATATAGCAATGCTGTTTTTAGATGAATAACTATTGAATCAGTTATTTAGGTGAAGGACCACTATCAGGTACTATTTAGGTAATTAATTTACAGTTGCCACTTGGTTCCAATAGAGTTTGCTATTAATATGTTACACTCTAATATGTATAATATACACAGTACACACAAATATTGGGCAGCATAGTTCATTTTGAATCATATTTTTTGGATACTTTTTGCTTTTAAAGGAAATTTTCATTCAGATATCTACTTTTTCATTGCCTGGGTTTGTGTAAGGCAATGCTGTTTTTGGATGGTTAACTATTGATAGTAGTATTAATTCAGTTATTTAGGCAAAGAACGAGAACGTTTTTCCTTTGCGTTTTTGGAAATGTTTCAAGCACAGACAACAAAGTTGTCAAAGTGAAACACAACTAAAAACACTGTATTATTAATGCCAGACGAGTAGCTGGCGATGTCACTTTGTAAAGAAACCCTTCACGCCTGCACACATGTGCCTTCTTCTACATCAAAACGTGATGGCGAAAGAATGTATGCACAGGACTTCACTGTTTTCACAAATTCACATTTTTGTAGTTTACACAGAGATAATAACGGTATTGTTTCTTCAGAAACTTGCACTTTGAAACCTGTTTTCAAAAAGTTTTCAGCCATTGTTGTGTAAATTAATGACCAAAATGCATAAAATGTTTTCCATTTTTAGTTGAAAATGGTGTTGTGTAAACACCCCCTAGGTAGACAGTTCACTTGTGTGGTGTGATTGCACATGTGACCTGACTAGCCACGCCCCCCTGCCTAATTCTGAGTGCGTGAGAGGAATAATTGCGATTAGGAGTGAATGTTCTGCTGGCACTTCCCACACTGAATCATAAAGTTAATCAAATTTGAGCTGTTAATGGGCTGGATCAAACCTGCAGATAAAAATAAATGTGTTGAGCAGTGGGGGACTCCTCTCAGCTTTAACTATGCATATGAAACAAGAGAAGCCTGCTTAATCTTTCATGAAGTACAGTCTCATATCTCACCTTTAACCTCAGCTTTTCACACTTTCAAGGGCACAACTGAAGTGATGGGAAACAAGAGACATCCGGCCAGACAGCGAGGCCTTTGTTCAGGGGATACAAAGCGGCACAGGCCGGAGTTTCATGTCAAAGTGCATTAAGTGGAAGAGCATCAATAAAGACTGTCCAAAACCTGAAAATTGTTCCTTCGCAGACTGTACATGAAAGTAGGAAAGTATTAAAGCACGTCGGAATCCAGTGTTTATGAAACACATAGGGCCATAATCTCAATGTATAATCATATTAGTGGTCAATAAGTATTTATTTATTTATTTAAATTTTTTTATGGTTGATTTTTAAATAATCATGCTTTGGACACCAATTTTGATTACTGAAGTTTTTTTATTTTTTATTTTTTTATACTTGATCCTGGATTGTTTCCTTATTCATAGCTTCTTATGTACTTGTTGTCATAGACAACATAAATGTGCCATTTCTAATAAGTGCATGAACACATTTATCTCAAGCAACTCGCATTTATCTTAGTGTCATATAATCTCAAATGTATTCAGGGGATGTGTCCTTTGATAACCCACAGTCCTGTGTGTGTAGTGTGTCGGTTGGTGGAAAGAATCAAATTTGTGTAAGTTGTTGAAATGGTGCAATTCTTCCTTCCTTCCTTCCTTTTTTTTGCTGTATGAAAGTTTCTACTGAGAAATAATTATTGTAGACATTAATTTAATATGTCTTTGTTATATTATGGATTCTTGGAATTTTGTCTAAAAACAATCTATACAGAATGTGCCTTCATAGAAAAACAGACCGGCAGCGAGGCAGGTGCCTGCCTTTTCACAGCCTCTAAAACAGGGGTGTCAAACTCGGTTACTGGAGGGCCACAGCCCTGCACAGTTCAGATTCAACCCTAATTAAACACACCTGATCCAGCTAATCAAGTCATTTAGGCTTATTTGGAAACTACATGGTATGTGTGTTGGGACAGGGTTGGAACTAAACTCTGCAGGGCTGCGGACCTCCGGGAACTGAGTTTGACACCCCTGCTCTAAAACCATGTCTGACTGTGTTCTCAATGATCAATGCATTCTCAAAGTGCACTGTATGTCTCATTGTTTCAACAGTTACACCAGGAAAGGGAATGATTCCTCTATCAAAACAAAACAAAAAACAGAAAAAAGCCATTGTGAATGTTTGTACAGTAATACCTTGAAAGCATCTTAAATACAAGTGTCCACTTTAATGTTTCAAATTACTTTTGTGAAAATGTAAAAAAACAACAACAACATACTCACTCTGATCTGTACTTTATTAAAATATAATTCTGATCTGTACTTTATTAAAATATATATAAGAAAAAATTATGATAATACATTTTATTATATTTGAAATGATTAAAAACCTATTGCTGAGAAATGGGTAAAACCTAATGGTTTAAAGGATAGTTGCAATGATTGATTTAAAATTACAATTGCTACAGTTTTACAGTGATTACAGTTTTAGTAAATCATGGTAAAAATGTATGATGAAAAATGAACAGGACACAATGTATGAAGAAAAAAAAAACTTATTTTTTTGATATTGAAAACCCCTTTTCATCCTTTTCATTCATTATATATATATATATATATATATATACAGTGCTGCTTGAAAGTTTGTGAACCCTTTAGAATTTCCTATATTTCTGCATAAATATGACTCAAAACATAATCAGAATTTTATATAAGTCCTGAAAGTAGACAAAGACAATCGAATCAAACAAGTGAGAGAAAAATATTTTCTTTGTCATTTATTTATTGAGAAAAATTATCCAGTGTTACATATCTGTGCGTTGCAAAAGTATGTGAATCTCTTGGATTAGCAGTTAATTTAAAGGTGAAATTAGAGTCCATCTGTGTTTTCAGTGCGATGACTATCAAATGTCAGTATGAGACCTGTTTTATTCAAAGAACAGGGATCTATCAAAGTCTGATCATGTTTGTGGAAGTGAATCATGTCACGAACTAAGGAGATTACTGAGGACCAAAGAAAAAGAGTTGATGTTGCTCATCAGGCTAGAAAAGGTTACAAAACCATCTCTAAAGAGTTTGGACTCCACAAATCCACAGTCAGACAGATTGTGTACAAATGGAGGAAATTCAAGACCACTGTTACCTTCCAGAGAAGTGGTCGACCAACAAAGTTCACTCCAAAGCAGAACGTGTAATAGTCTGCGAGGTTGCAAAAGTTCCCAGAGTAACTTCTAAGCAACTTTCACATTGGCTAATGTTAATGTTCATGAGCCCACCTTCAGGAGAACATTGAGCAACCATGGTGTGCTTGGCAGAGTTGCAAGAAGAAAGCCACGGATCTCCAAAAAGAAAATAGCTTGCTAAAGATCATGTGGATAAGCCAGAGGACTATTGGAGAAAGATTTAATGGATGGATGAAACCAAAATAGAACTTAAGGGTTTAAATGAGAAGCTATTACGTTCGGAGAAAAGAACACACTGCATTCCAGCTTAAAGGGGTCATATGACGTTGCTAAAAACAACGTTATTTTGTGTATTTGGTGTAATGCAATGTTTATGCGGTTTAAGGTTAAAAAAACACATTATTTTCCACATACTGTACATTATTGTTGCTCCTCTTTGCCCTGCCTTTCTGGAACGCGTCGATTTTTACAAAGCCCATCGAACTGAGAAGCGAGGCCTGCTCTGATTGGCCAGCTATCCAGTGCGTTGTGATTGGCCGAATACCTCCAGTGTGAGACGGAAATGTTACGACCCTTACCATATTGTGAAGCCTTGTCCAGGCACGACCACACAGTTGTGGCCTAATGGATAGAGCGTTGGACTGAAAAGGCGTTGGACTAACCTGAAGGTCGTGGGTTCGAGTCTCAGGTCCGGCAGGGATTGTAGGTGGGGGAGTGAATAACCAACACTCTCTCCACCCTCAATACCACGACTGAGGTGAGACCCTTGAGCAAGGCACCGAACCCCCAACTGCTCCCCGGGCGCCGCAGCAATGGCTGCCCACTGCTCCGGGTGTATGTTCACTACTGTACACTTGGATGGGTTAAATGCAGAGCACAAATTCCGAGTATGGGTCACCATACTTGGCCACACACCACTTCCCTTCCCATAATTACTGATTATAATGACTTATACTGTCTTTTTACGCATCGCGCCGCGTAAACATTACCATATCTGCATTTGTGATCGGAGAAACGACAAACAACAAGCACTAACATTACTCTACACAGCTCAGAACTCGCGTTTGAATAGTCAGTAGCAGAAATGTACTTACAGGCTGTGAGTCAGAAGCGTCAGACTGTCCTTGCAAAGTTGGAATTGCCCCACTTTATAGAAACAGCCTTTGTGCAAGCCAGCATTGTAGGCTAACGTTACTCTTCCAGGTTCAGGAAATAGTCTTCCATAAAATGCACTGCACACACTCTAATATTTGGGTTGAACTGTTCTAGAACAGTGTTGTAAATACAACTTAACCACTGATTTCTAGTTGTGTCCACTTTTGGAAGCCCAAACAAAGTACTTTCACTTTCACAACGAAACACAGCATCTCCACAACATGGCGGCAGCGGCAGCAACAATACTGTTGGCGGTGTTTTGCAAATCTTCCCACACCGTGACGTAGACATATGGGGGCGTGTTTAAATGAGCCATTTTAGGAGGGCGTGGTCGTGTCTTAACTTTTATATAGAATATCTCTTTGGTTTTGAGACTTTAGTCTTTGCAACTTCAGGTATCTTATCTATGCACAAACAGCTTGTAACACTCCAAAGAGAAAAGAAAACTTAAAATCGCATCATATGACCATATGATCTTATCCCATCTGTGAAACATGGTGGTGGTAGTGTCATGGCTTGGGCCTGTTTTGCTGCATCTTGGCCAGGACAGCCTGCCATCATTGAAGGAACAATGAATTCTGAATTATACCAGCAAATTCTAAAGGAAAACTTCAGGACATCTGTTTAAGAACAGTCTCAAGAGAACGTGAACGAGAATGGAAACAAAAATATACAAAATAAATGGTTTGTTTGTGGTGTAAATTGGCTGATTATTTATAAGGCTTGACACTGTTCTCAAATGCAAACTCTGCTGTAATGGTACTTCATAAACTATAAACTCAGAGGCATCTTAATAAAACTGAACAAATAGCATAATTGTTTGAGTTTAATTTGGTTAGGGAAAAGACAATGAGCAGGAAATTGTAGCAGTCAAGTTTCAGTCTACACAATGTAAATTCCCTTTTTAATTAAGCTCTTCCAGTGTCACACACACACACACACCTAAAACATGAAACATGTAAGCGGATATTAAATCACATTTGGGTGCTTTTCATCTTCAACTTTTTAATCAAATATTAAGGGGAATATTTCAGATGAGGTATTGTGTACAAAGCAGAATTGCTTCATTTAACTATTTTATTGTAATTCAAAGTGGGAACTATCAAAGAGAAGTATCAATTAATGCAATTAATAATAAAATGTTGGCAGCATGTATAATTCATTCCTCCAGCTAAATAGAAACCTCAGTCTACTAACAGAGCTGCTTAACTCAGGATATAGTCAACAAACTCTAATTAGAAATGCTTATTGATGTTGAGTTGTAAGATAAATTAGCTGTGTTTGTGTGTGTGTCTGTGTGTGTGTGTGTGGCAAGCTGAGATATGAATGGGGAGGGGGGGGTATGGCTTAGAACAAAATACTATTGTTTTTGTTTTCTTCAGAACAAGATGTTGCTCAAAGAAAAGTGTATACTGTACCATTGCCAAGCAATGCAGATAATGAAGCTCCACGTACTGAACAAAGGCAACTGTTTGGAAAATTAGAAAACAAATGCAGGAAACGCCAAAGGATTACGTGAGTATTAATCATTGCATTATTTTTTTTCTGTCGAAAAGTTAACATGAAATCAAAAGCAACCTTGTTTGATTTCTTAGCACAGGTTCCTGCAATATATAGGAACATGCAGTAAGGATAAGTGTATATACTGTATGCATGCTATTGGAAAAAAACCTTTCTTATTGGGTATTTAAATATGATTTTTTTTATTATATATAAAATATTATTATTTTTAAATATTATAGGAATATTATATACATATTTCTTAAATTAGTTTTGAACTAATTTCTTGCTCCGACAAAATTAATAATATTTGAATCAACCTTATTTATTTGTTTGTTTGTTTGTTTTGACAAACCTCAGAATGTTTGTTTGTTTGATTGTTTTTATTTAAATGAATAAATAAATTATAAAATAATAAATATTATTTTAATTATTCTTTTTGTTCATTTTATGAAATAAAGAATATTTAAATCAATTTAAATGTTTTTTATTTTATTTGACAAACTTAATTTCATTCATTCATTCATTCATTCTATTGCCAGGAGTCATTCTTTAAGTATACACTCAAATCCCCACATTGCACATTTTTCAGCTGTGTTGATTGGTTGCAGAGGAAAAGCAAAGATATGTTATTGCCTTGTTAGAATTTTTCTTTTTTCCCCCTGCAGTCTCGATAGAGATGAAGACCCCCACGAGACATAAAACACACTGGAAATAACAGCTGCCATGGAGCCATATTGATTAACAGCTTTGACAGCTTACAGCTTTTTAGGTCAGAGATTAACAATGAAGTGGTGGTAATGGAGGAGTGTTAATAATTTTGGCATTTATTTGAGAAAAAATATGTTTTTTTGCAACTATTCTTGGAATCATTTCACTTTAGTCTATGTTGTGCTCCAGTCATTTTGACCCCAAGAGTATTTACTTTTTTTTTTTTTTTTTTGGCTAAAATTCTAAAAAGAATATATATTTTAATAATTGACTTCCAATTTTTTTATTTTATTTTATTTTATAAAAAAAAAAAAGAAGCTTATCCATTATTCTTGTTGTTGTTCCAACCAAACTTCATGTGTGGTTAAATATTATGATGACTTAAATTTGTGGTGTATCGGATAGATCATAGTCACAAAACTGTACCTTGACAGTGCTGAAAGCAACATGAAAAGAAGGAAAAATGCTTTTTGAAAAGCATCAAAAGTATCAAAACAAGTGCTAAGTACAGCAGGCAAAGTAAAGGCAGCGTTTCTTTTCCTTCATCATTCACAATTACAGGAGGACTGCAATTATGCAATAGACAGAGAATGATTTGAGCAGAGGGGTGGACATATTTAAACTTGACTGCTTGCTAAATGATACGGGTCCTAAAAGGAGTTTGAGCTCTCAGAATTCACTTACTTGAGAATCACCTGCTGGCCTGTAGTTCCTCTGTAGATCTGCTTCAATCCAGAGAAGGGCTCTTCACATCCTTGTCCTCAAAGCCCTTTGAAGTCTGTGACAGGTTATGGCACAGCATGGACTTGGAATATGTGCTCGTTCTTTCTCCAGGACCTCTGAAACTAGAGCACCTGGTGGGAGAAAGACACTTCTGCACTCTCAAACCCCCAACTCTAATCACTAATCTCCCTCAACATGATCCAACAAATGAGATAAAGACGAGAATTGAGAGGGAAATTGAGCCGTATAGTGAGTCTAGGCTCCAGACAATTACTGGTGAAGGTGTATCGGGTCTGCAGTCTGGACTTTGGATGAAATGGTGGTGAGTCTGGGAACACAGACTGTATTGATTTTGGTTCAGCACTGGGTAATGTTTGCAATACAAAACAGGTAGCTCTTCTTTTGATATTCCCAAAGACGATGAAGGTTACCTTGGAAACTTGTCACCTAGTTGATGCACTTTATCCCAAACAAGTTACTATAAGAGCAAGCATGGACAGCCTCAATGGAGCAATTTATGATTATGAGTTGTGCTGAAGGGTGAGATGATGAAAGGCCAGGAGGTTCTCCACGTTGCCACTGCTAGAATTCAGACCTGAAAAATCTTTTTATATTTTTAATTAAATGGTAGGACATTGTATGACCTTTTTAAACTTGAATATATTTTTTTTCCAACAAGTGAAAATCATGGTACACAGAGTATGATATTAGGATATCATGTTGCATTTGGTTTAAATTCCTGTTTTTACAAAGAATATTTATTTATTTATTTATCTATCTAACATTTGTACTAACTGATAACTGATGGTACATTTACACCATCTGGTAGTAAAAAAAAAAAAAAAAAAGAAGTTTTCCATGGATATACTTCATGAAAAAATGTACTGTATATATTTAATTTATAAATAATATTAATTATTAACTTCTCCTAAACATTTGCATTTTTATTAATAATTTACTAATATATATACAACCAATTTTAATGATTTATTTTTATATTTATGTATTTATTTACTTAGGAGGGCTCTTGAAGTGATAGTTTGCTCAGTAAAAATTTATTTTTGTTTGTAGAAGTCAAATTTAGCATTAAATTCATTATTTCCATAACATTCCATAACATTTTGTCTATAGCAACATCCTCTTTTGTGTTCCACAGGAGAAAGTAAGCCATACGGGATTGGAACAACATGAGGGTGAGTAAATTATTACCAATTTTTGAACTATCCCTTTAAACGGGTCATATGATGCGATTTCTTGTTTTCCTTTTCTT
Source organism: Barbus barbus (assembly GCF_936440315.1). NCBI lineage: Eukaryota > Metazoa > Chordata > Actinopteri > Cypriniformes > Cyprinidae > Barbus > Barbus barbus. The sequence goes on from NC_136742.1 coordinate 26,016,773, forward strand.
TAGTGTGTTATGTAGCTGTTTGTGCATTAGGGCTGAACAATTTTGGAAAATAATGTAATTGCGATTACTATTTTTTTTACCAATATTGCGATTGCGATTTAATATGCAATTATTTTAAAAGCTCTTTATGTTCTGTATTATTCTACAAAGACAAGCAATAAATCATTATATTGTATAACCAACACAATATTAGATGGCTTAAACATAAATGTTCTTTTCTGTAATGTTCTTCAGAGTTGCATAAATTGATAAGAATTACATTTTTATTTAACAACTACAATCACAGTAATATATTGACTGATTTGTTGAACTTCCAGCCTTGTAAGCATGGAATAATTATGACAACATAAAGCACTGAAAAATAAGCCTGGTGTAAACATTATTATGAAAGTCAGTAACAAATTACACAAACTAAAGTAGATTGCAGAAATATGACAACAAATCTGATGCTTTACCACACTGAGTGTTTAAGTAATTAATTCAAAGTCACTGTAATAAACATATGTAAACATGTGGGGATTGCTCTTTTTAAACACTGTCTGTTAACTTTAGACAGACTTTAAATAAATAAATAAGAATATATATATATATATATATATATATATATATATATAAAACCTTATTACATAGCTTATATTACCTTAAAGTCGAAGTCTTCCGTAATGAAATGCACCGTAACACTGTTACTGCTTGAGTAATTTCCATGTACCGTTTTGAAGTAGGCTAACGTTATACGGTATACTAGCATTAGCATGTGTAGCATGCCACAGTTGCCAGGTTTTCACATCAAAACCCGCCCAATTGCTACTCAAAACTAGCCCAATCGTGTTTCGAGGGGGTTCCATCGGTAAAAATTCCAGGGAGTAAAATAGGCTACACATTTTTTGGAGGGGTTCCCCTGATAAGATACGCATTTCAGGGACTAAATATCACGTTTTTGGAGGCAAACCGCGGACTTGGCAACACTGCCAACTTGATGCTTCCTCTGAAGACTACTTAGATGTGTTCAACTTGAAGCAGCGCTGCAAGACCGATCGGGGTGTGTCATCAAAGTACTGTGAGAGCTATAAGAGAGTGGACGTCACCTTATGCTTTCTCTCGCCGTACTTTTCAATTGGCGGCCCGCGGGCCTAATCTGGCCCGTCAATCCTCTTCTTCCGGCCCGGCGGAAGAGCCTCGAATTGTTTTTGTTCTAATTAGTTTGTCCACAAGGTGGCAACACTGGCCCGGGCCATTGTTTCACAGCCGAAAAGAAAAGTAAGACGATCAGCAACAACAATCTACCGGAAAATAGCTATTGATTTAAATATAAAGTTAGATGGAGTTAGTATTCTTGATAGAAAATGCAACATGCAAAATAACTTTCTTAGACAGATTTGTAGGCCCTTTAGGATTCCCCCAGTTTTTGGAATTCCCGCTTCCAAGACATTAAGGGGGAGGAGGCTTTTATGGTCTCCAGGAGATACTGTATAAGATTAGATTCGTGAGGTTTCATTTAAAATTATTCACTGTATTTATCCAGTAAATGAGGTTATAAAAAGCTTTAAGAAAGACATTGACTTAAAATGTGCATTTTGTAATATGAATGATGAAAGTATTTACCATCTTTTTGTTGATTGTATTTGTACTAAATTGTTTTGGCATGATTTTAAAGGCTTCTTTAAGGAGATTTCTGGAATTGATATTACATTAGAAGACAAGAATATTTTATTTATGATAAGCCTTTAGAGAAGAAAATTTGTTTTGTTCTTAATTTGTTTATTATGTTTGGGAAATATCACATTCATAAATGTCGATGGGCAAAAAATACACCTAGTTTTGTGCATTTTAAATTTGAGCTTTGTCAGTATTCAACAGGTTTTACTTTATTGGAAAATGATCTATAAGCATAATTTCAGTCCCCATAATGTCCCTTTATGGAAGTGTAGATATATTGCATTTAGGAACAAATCTTTATTCTACAAAAACTGGTGGGAGAAAGGAATATGGTCAGTTATGCAAATATTAGATAATACCGATGTCTTTTGAAACTTTTAGTTCCAAATTTAATTTATTTGACAGAAAAAATATATGATAACATCATCAAAGCTATCCCACAATCTATAATTCAGATGTCTTGTAATTTATCTCAAAATAATGTAACACTTTGTCTTCCTCAGCTTTTGGTGAATGGAGTTTCTATTACTAACATAAATTTATCCAATACTGTAATTCAGAATGTTCTTGTTAATGAACTATATCCCTTTTCTTTAAATAAAAATGTAGTATTCCAATATTTCTCTAAGGATGAAGTTCAAATTGTAAGAACAAAATATTTGAAATTTCCAGTTGCACCAAAGGCAAAGGAAGTCCTTTTTAAAATTCTTAAAGGAGTATATCCTTCTAGAGAATTTTTGAGATGTCGATTTGACCTTGAGGTTAACTGTTCCTTTTGTGATGATCAAATTGAAACTACGGAACATCTTTTTTTATGATTGTAAATTTGCCTGTGCCTTTTGGGAAGATTTGCATTAATGGTTATTTCCTAAATTTTAAGATTTACATGCTTTAACAAAGGAAAATGTATTATTTGGTTTATTTTTAGCAATTAACACACATTTTATCCTTGGGAAGTTCTTTTTTGCATAAGAACCGATTCTTGAAAATTCTTCCAAATTTCTATGTATTTCATAGTAAGGAACTATGTCATTATTTTTTGTCGCTGAAACGAATAAAGAAAACGAATACCGTAAATTTCTGTAATTTAGTAGAAAATCTTCAACTTACTGAAAACCCCTAGTATTTATTATTTATTTATTTTACTTTATTTTATTAATTTTTTTTCATCTTCTCCTTATGTTAGGATGCTTGTCTGTTGTCTCATTAAGAAATTTTGCATTTTTTACCAGGCGTTGTAAATTTACTTAAATTAAACTTAAGTTTACATTGTTCAATAAAGTAAAATAAAATTAGCAATTGGGTTGGATTTGTTATGCAGACCTGGCAACCCTGGCTGTTTCCTGCACCAGCCGATCGAAATCAGTGAGAACTCTAGCAGATAGCTTTCCAGGTAATACAGACCTCCTTAACTTGCACTAAAACCTGTTCTGTTTTTTGGTTGTTGTTCTGTCAAGTTTCATTTAGAGGCACAACTCTGAAGAGAGCATCAGAGACTAAATCAAAGCATTGTAGTCAACAATATGCTCCCCTGTGCTAGGTTCTATAGTCTTCTTTCTACAGCCATGGCATCTTAAGCAGTTTAAGGTTCGATAAGCTCCCTCCTCAGCATACGCAATCTGTTTCCAGCATGCTCTCCTTTCCATTCCAACTACAGTTAACTGTGAGCTTAATGTTCAAGCTTAACTGTAAGCTCAGTGTTACTGCTGGAACTGATGTTGCTGTCATGTTCCAGTGCAGTGTATGCTGCATTATGCATGCTGGGCCAGATGCTTCAGTATCTGCTAAAAATATTTCTTCAACTACAAATGGCGGTACTATGGTGTAGTGGGTAATCATAAGGTGACCATACATCCTCTTTTTAAATTGCCTACTTTGTTTTCCTATTGTTTAAATTGACCAATCGTGGCGTGCGAGAAGGTGGCATCTTTTTGAAGTGTGGGTAATTTTGAAGTGTATCATCTTCTTTAAATGTATAAAAAAAATTTTTTTTCATTATTATTAGAATATTTTATTTTTATACATATATTAGGGACAGCTGGTAATCAACATCCACAAATGCTGTCAATTAAGCTTCAATTAAACTCAACCTGGAATATTCCTTAAGTATGTTAAGTCTCCCCCTGCTGGCAGTATAGCGAATCAGGCACAGGAAAGCATGAACAGAGGGGTGATGCACCATATGACTACCATCTTTCATACTGCTCTTGTCGTTTGGTACTCAGCGGAGGCTCGTTCTGTCACCTGCATCTACATGCAAATGACTAGCAGAGACCCAGAGCAGGAGAGAGGAGTACTCATAAATGAATCATTTGTCTGACACTGCCATCCTTGTCACTGGCTTAATCTGCAGAAGAGGGGCCAAAAATGGCTTGTTATCTACTGAGGTGGACGTAAAACAAGGGACTACAGAGTTATGAAGATAATTTTCTTTCCCGCACTGAAATGCTTCTTGTATGCGCAGGCTCTCTGGTTTATATTTCCCTCTGGTTCAAGGCAGTGGCAAACAGCTCAAGTTCCATATTAAATTATGCAACACTGTTGTAAACTCACTGCTTTAGTCTCTTCAACACTGTGCATAAACAAGCAAACAATGCGAAATAGCAGCTCGTTGAAGCTCAAAGGCAGAATGGCAGAAAATGATGCTTTCACTATTGCATGTTTACAAGGAGGGTAATTAGCAAGGTTAGCAAACAAAAAAAAAACACCTGTTTGATTCGGGTCTCAAGAAAGCCCTTTGTGCGGAAAACAAAGGGACTGTGTGAGTGTCCGTGAAAAAAAACAACAGCGTGCATGATAATGAGATTCAGGAGAACAAAGCACTTGAGGCGAAAACAAGGGGGCGAAGAGGGTGGATCGGAAAACCTCTGAACAGAATCCTGATGTTGTTCGTGGCCTCCTGAAAATGGATTCCAGAAAAATATCTTGCGTCCAGAAACAACTGCTTTCTCGACTGAATGAAGGATTTATTCAGGTTATGGTACATGCAGGCTGCATGGCAAATGTCATTAATGAGAATCGGTAACAGTTTGAAATGAAATCTTGTGCTTTCATATACCAGGCTTATGGATTTTCAAGGAGATGGATTATCCCTCTGCTCATTTTCCTGGATGGAAGTGCAGAAAACCATGTTAGAATGACATGAATATGAAATTGGGAACCTGTTTCATTAGCTTCGGCAGTCCAATTATGCATGATGCGTCTGTGCACACTTCCTGCATATGATTTGCATGAATGTAAATTCGTCCCATAAGGACTGCAGAATTTAGTGTGTTTAGCTCCAATTAAGAGTTGATGGCTTCAGTGGCTTTATGGTAATGCATCTGCAGGATTCCGTAGAATTACAGCTTGGAAAGAATGTGAATATAAGGGAGACCAGGGCTAGTTGTCACAGAGACTTCAACTTAATAACTATAACTATAAATTAAAGGAACAGTTCTCCCAAAAATTAACTCAAAAAGTACTCATCCTCAGGCTATCCAAGATGAAGATCAGAACAGATTTAGAGAAATTTAACAAGCTTTTGTAAGCTGTGTGTTTCTCGCTTTTGTTATGCAGCTTTACATGTATTGCCCAAAACAAATTTCTCTAAAGAGACAAAAAAAAAAAAAAAGTATGTATGATTTGATGATGATGAACTTTTCACTTTAGAAAGCAATATTATGGATTGAGGACTTGCATTGTAGCTAGACTTGTAAAAATGCTGATAGAGTTGTTTATTATAAACATGCATCTTAAGTGAAATGATGACTAGAGTTGTGTTGTGGATTATTGTGATGTTTTTATCAGCTGTTTGGACTCTCATTCTGATGGCACCCATTCACTGCAGAGGATCCATTTTTTTGGGTGAACTGTTCCTTTAAAAGTCATTACACATTCACATTAACATTATAATGTGAAAGCATATTTCATTACACTGTAAGTGTGTCTTTTTTCATGGGCATTTTCCTGAGCTTTATATGTGCTTATACACAATTGGTTTTTAATCAATCAATCAATCAATCAATCAATCAAATAAAACAAATCAGAATTTGAGTATTATTCAATGCAGTAAATGGTATGACAATTAGCCCCAGTCTCACTTATGTGGATGAGCTGGAGAGGCGTTGGTTTAGTCTATATATACTGTGCATAATTTGGCATGCTATGTATTCTGGATGGCAGCAGCGCATAATGCTTTATTTTATTGCTCATTGTTCACTGCTATTAATGGGCATTTAATTAGAGCATAAATATTTTTAATCAGCTATTTTTCAGAGTGGATGCAACCATGTGGACTTTTAGAGAACCCCAGGCGCTGTGCTATAATTAACACACACCGCTCTGCAACCTCAAAAAACATAAGAGCCTTTTTTCTATCTGCATTGAATTTTTTGGTTGTATTTAGTTTTAGTTGTTTAGTAGTTGATTTTTTATTTATTCATTGTAAAACTGCTTTGTGTACTTGCTAAAAAGCTAGTTGTTCTAAATGCAATCTTCTAATAATCTGGTTTTATTTTCAATAATATATAGTGATATGCTGTATAAAGAGAAGGCATTTTTAAACTTTTAAACAACAACGACGACAATAATAATAATATTTTTGTATTTATATAGTGCCTTCAAGACACCAAGGTAGCTTTACAAGAAACAGAAAACAATCATGCAGCAAAAAGTGTAGAAACAGCATTGCAATGTCAAAGACCAGAACAACAAATAAAACAGGGCAAAGCAAAAGCCAAGATACAGTTACAGAAAAAGAAGCAGCATTATAGTGTTACGGGTCAGAAACATTAGATTAACATTAGACATTTCCTTTTTTTCTTGTTAAATAGTACACATATTGTGGTCATAATCCAATAAATTAAATATCAAATATACATTTTGATTGAGTTTTATTTCTACTTCCTTAATTTAAAATTTCAATTCTAGTACCTGTTTCTTACCTGATTTTAAATTCAAATCATTCCCATTTTGATTTTGAATGGCACACAAATTGCTGCCTAAATACAAGCTTCATAGAAAGTGTTACCAATAGGGGTGGGAATCTTCAGGCACTTCACGATCCGATTCCGATTCTGGGAGTCACGAACAAAAGTTTACAGACAGATATAGTTATGGGTTTTTTTCTTTTTTCCTCAGCATTATTGCCGTTTGATTATTACATATGTGGCAGCTTTAACAGGCTACATTCACACTCACAAATCTATTTTCGATAAATCAAATGTTTTGTCCTGCTCTGAAAACGTAACTGACTGTGTGTACATCAATTTTGTATAAAAGTATTCGAAAATGCAAGTGCATTTTAACCGCAGCCACAATCGAGCTTAAGGACAAACAAAGCACACGTGAAAGTCTGTCAGTGCATAAGTTTTATGCATCTAATAGTGCATTCCAAACGGCATAAATGAAAGTAAAACATGGCGGGTGGAAGCACACACTGTCAAGCAATATGCACATGTCTCACAGCGCAAATTCTGTTTAGTCCAAACTAGAATCATAAGGCTGAGGTGTAAAAGCTTAATTTACACCATTTCTTCAAGAATCAATTACTTGAGACCAGAGAGAATGAGCTCATTGGGTTAAATGATTCAAGGCCGCCAAATTTCACATCACAGCACAGCGAACCTGCTGGAAACGCTGAAGGGATCACTACAGGCCTAATGAAGAGAGGTTGACTGACTGATTGACAGGATAAAGGACTGCTCCAGCCTCTCTTTCGGTTAAACTGGGTCAGAGATTGCTGTGAGATTCTCTTTAAACTCAAAACCAGCCATAATCAGGTCTTAGTGCATTTTAGCTTTGATCAAATGCTGTATGGTGTAACTGACAAGGCTATTGGTGGCTATATTTACTTCACCTACTACAAAATATGGGTCGGCCGGTGTTAAAATACTTGAATCAAGAAGTCACTGAACTTTTTTTTTGTTTGTTTTTCATCAGCAGATGTTCTCATGTCCCTGAAGAGTATATTTAGACCTTTAAAGGAAAGAACTGAGCTGATTTCATAAACCACAGTGGACCAGAGTAAATCGGGGGCGCTTTTTTGGTAGCGCCGCTTTCCTGGTGCTAAATTATTTAGCACCTCAGAGCAAACTGAATTGAGAAGGTTGATGTGGGAAATCAAGTCCAGCTTGTTCAACCAACTCTTCAAGCAGACATTATATTATATTAAACATGCCGTTTTACTAGCCAGTCTTGTAATTATTAACATATATTGAGGTCTCTTTACCTACACAAGCTTTATGTATAAAAGATGACAGTTGTCCACCTGAAATTAATGCTACTGATGTGTTTGATGCTAACACATCGCCACAGGGGGTGTCTAGACTTAAAGAGTTAATAAACACTTGCTTCAAACTCCTCTCTGTCCAAATCAACAATGGACCACTTGTTATCGACTGCACAACAGGGTGTGAATCATGGAGAATATAATTTGTTTGCAAGAAGCTTTAAAAAAAAAAAAAAAAAAAAAAAAACCCACTTTGATGTACGTGTAAAGCTTTGCACATTTCCTTTTAGGAAAATCAAAGATGATAATCTTTGCCATATCTGTGCAAAGATTATAAATTCAGTATCAGAAGTCTGGAATAGTCATCTGTGTATGAGATTTATTGTGAATTCAATGACATACTTTCATTTGCCAGACGGCTCAATTAATGACCTAAATTATTGTAAACTATGGTAACGAGCATCGGAGAGGCATGCAGTATGATGAAAGTAAAAGTATATACCAGTTTCTTCTATTATTTATGTATTGCTGACCAGGAAAAACATGAACAGGACTTTCAGTTTTGCACTGAAAATATTGAGACAAATTGTTTTTTTTTGTTTTTGTTTTTTTCACTAAAAATATTTTCTTTTGGTACTTGCACAGTGAAAAAAAAGGAGTAAAATTAGGCAGTTCTCAAGTGTTAAGACATGGCAAAAAACAGTCTGGGTTGTAAAATCGCTATGTTTTCTCTGTAGTGGAGAATTTCCAGAAGTTCTGCTACAGCAATGGATTGACCTGACTGAAAATGATGTTTTTTTTTTGTTTTTGTTTTTTTTGTTTTTTGCATATGTTTATAAATGTTTATTTTTTGTTTTTGTTTTTGGTGCACCATAAAGATTTTTATTTTATAGACAGCGAAATTTACAAAAAAAGACATGTAGGTTTCAAACAACATGTAGGTGAGTAAATGACATGTATGTCTCACCCTTATGTCGTTCCTTTAATATTTATCACTGAAAAATACACTGGAAAAAATGGTGCTGAAATTGTTAGTAAATCTCACAAACTTTTACACAGAAACAGTAAGTAGCTTTGAATTAATATGAAATTTAAAGCAGAAAAACTGAAATAGAATTTTCTTGTGAACATACTCCAACTTCACAACTTAAAGTTTTTACACTTTAAAAAAAAAGTATAATAGCTGTCGCTGGGATAGGACTCTTTCAAAAGGTACTAAATTTAACTACTAATTAATAGTACTAATTTAAGTACTAAAATGTATAATTTAGGTAATAATGGGAACCTTTAAGGCACTAAATGCACTTAGGGATAAATAAGGTGTAAAATTTTGAAAAATAAAAAAATTCTGCGGTGTACAACAAAGCAATGTAATGAAAAATTTTCTTAAATCACATCGATTTATCAAATTCACTAACCGCCGACAATCTAGTTCAACTAGACACTGTTGAATTAAGCCACTGTCATTCTTTTCCCTGCCTCCTTTCTGTGCAAATTAGGTTTATTATAGATTGCACCTTATTCTCAGAATATCACTGTGATATTTGCCCGGTGCAATAAATGTTTCACCATTAGCGCCCGCAGAAAGCACGTGGTAAATGTAATTTTAAGAAAGATGTTTTTTGCATTTTATATTGATTGTGTCAGCTGTTATTCATCAAATGATGGAGAAGAATATTGTAAGACACCTTTGGCATTTTAAAGAGCATCAGGAGCCTGGATTGTAATGATGGTCAGTTCCAGCATTAGTATGCAAGATTGAGAGTCCAGCCAGCCTGAAATTAAATAAACGTCAATATCAGCCAGTGCAATTCCTATTGAATTCTTCGTGAATTGCCCCTTGAATGTTAAAGAGATAATCAAGCTTTGCGAGTGGAGCAGGTTCACTAATTTCTCTAATTTCCCAATTTCTGAAAGAATTTGTTTTTGTCCACCAGAAGTATCGAAACCGACACATGAAACGCAATTAAACATCCACTTTCTGGGCTCATTAAGACTCCCCAAAACAAATAGATTATTATTTCAAGCCCTGATATATGTAACCAGCGACTAATCTGTTAAACTGATGCCAAAAACCCACAGCTCTATAGGCATTTACACAGTAATCTGTTTGCCGGTATAGGTATTGGATATATGTAATCAATTTTAGACCCAAGGGAGCAAACTGAAATTTGCTACAGACCACTAACCCCATTCTCAATGGTATCCTTTTTATTCTATTAGTGTCGAACTTGTTGGCTGTTATTACCCACATGGGATTACTGGCATGACCTTAGTCAGATGTACTGTAAAAAGGTACTGTGGGGGGAGGAGCCAACGACAGACACAGTGGGCGTGGCGTCAAGCCTCGGAGAGGTTTTTATTAAACAAAATATCAAAATAAAGTGTCCAAAGGGGGAAAAGTGTCCAAAATAAACAGGGATCTGGTGTCCTCGTTGTGCCACGGGGCTTGTGCAGGAGGGTAGTGTTCGTCAGGGAAGGGTCCAGGGAAGGGGCGGAGTCCGGTGGCCGCACGCGCTCCCCTCTCGGGGCCGGGAGCGAGTGGCGGCGGCGTCTCGTGCGCGGCTCCTTCCATCTCCTGGATTCCCGGCGCTTCTGGGGGATTCGGCGGCCCGGCATCCTGGCCCGTCAGCCGCCTAACGGGTGCGGCAGTCCTGCTCGACGCACCCTTCCTGGACCCACGAGGACACCAGCGTGCATGCACGGGGGAGAGACCGGTCTCCCGAGGAGAGGCGCGCTCGGCGTTTAACGGCGGCGGTGACGAGGCTCCATTCACGTCAAGTGCGCCTCATCACACGCCGCCAGCCCTGCGTGTTCAGCGCCCCTCCTCTCTCACACACCCACTCCCGTCGGGAGCCTGGTGAAGGGCGTCGAATACGGGACGGGGTGGTGATGATGGACAGGGGGGAGGCAGCCGACTCGTCACAGTACCTTTATAAGTTAAAAAGTAGAGAGTTTGTTTAAGGGAAGAGCTTTTGAGAAGAATGTCCTTCTCTGCTATAGTTCTTTGATTCCATATGTCATATTTAGGAGATGAAAAAATGGGAGAGCCCCAGTTGAATTATTTAGAGTCTGCTCCATATTTTTCTCTTAGTAAATAAATAGTGGTCCCTTGCAAGATCCACCATACACAGCCTGACCTGAGGCATTGAAAAACACAACACACGTTTCAATTAGAGTCAAATGGATTGAAAAGAAAATGTGCAAAACACTCTCAGAACAATGTAGTGCCTGGCAGGACCGTTTGAACTGCATCTTATGCATTAAATTATACAGCATTTCTTTAAGACTCATTTACCAGAGCACCTGGGCAATCTATCATTTCACTGTTTTGATCGTTTTTAGACAGAATAGGACTGGGAATGTTTATGTTGGAGAGAGAATTCATGTTGCTTCATGGTGGTGGAAAAATAGTTTTATAAATGCATGGCCTTTAGTTTCCAACCACTTGAAGTGGCCTCAGCAAGACGAGGTGAAGAGAGCCTCCATTTATTGTTACCATACTTGTTGTCTTCAGAATGGTATGGAAGCCTGTTTCTGCCTAAGAGTGAAAATGACTGAAAAAGTAGAAGTGGAAAAAGTGCACACCGTTCAAAAGTTTGTGGTCAGTAAGGACTGTTTTTTCGAACAAAAGAAATAAATAAATGAGCAAATGTGACAGTAAAGCATTTATAATGTTACTAAAGGTTTCTATATCAAATAAATGCTGTTATTTTGAACTAAGATTCATGCAACAACCTCAAATTTGCTTGAGAGTTACTGGTTTGAATCATACTCAATCTGGGAATCGTTCTTAGCCATTAATGAGTTCATAACTGAATCATTTTTCAGTTACGTCTAATGAACTTGGAATGTTACTTTTAAAAATAGTATAGTTTGTGAGATACATTTTAGATACGTATTCACTACATTGCGGTAATGTAAAGTAAGTCATTATTTATATATTTTATTATTATTATTATTATTATTATAAATACCTTTAGTCAGCAAGGATTCAATAAAGTTGTCAAAACTTACAGTAAAGACTTTTAATTGTTACATGTAAACAGTATTTCAAATAAATGCTCTTTTAAAAGTTCTATTCTTCAAGGAATTTTGAAAAAAATATGCCTCATGGTTTCCACAAAAATAGTAAGCAGCACAACTGTTTTCAACATTGATAATAATAACACCTGTTTCTTGGGCAGCAAATAAGCATATTAGAATATGTGACACTGAGTGGAGAAATATTAAGAATATAATATTCTGTTTCCTGTCTAGACATCACTCTGAGAAGAATCGCCCCTAAAGATTAGAGAAATCAAGGATGATAGACCTGCGTCTTGTCATTGGAGCCAAGGGAGAGGTACGTCCCATAGCGGCTGTTTGTTCCTGTCTTGCTTCTGATTAGTGGGATTAGATCCTGCCACCAGTGTGTATTCTGTGATCTGGATGGGGTTTGGCAGCTGCACAGAGCAGTTTATGGGCATTAACACAACAGCGGTGACATCTATCCAGTGGGTTGTGTAACAAAAAAATTTGTTTATGGATTGTTTAGTCAAGCAACAGCTGGAATTATGCCTGTTTCACACATCCTGTGTCTGTGGCATGTATTTATTTGAACAGATTGTAGCATTAACACATCCCAAAATCACCACTGAGAGTAGAATATCTCCAATGAGCCTAATTTTGCCATTCAATATAAACCTATTTATAAACACAGTCTTGTGCAATAAAGGCTTGTATGAAGAAACAAACTAATAGAACAAACTATATGATTTCTGAAGGATCATGTGACACTGAAGACTGTAGTAGCCATTACAGGAATAAATTACATTTTAAAACACTACATTAAAATAGAAAGTTTAACATTTTAAATTATAGTATTATTTTACACATGACTGTTTATACTGGGTTTTTTTTATCAAACCACTATAGATAGTAAAGCATGTAGACTTTGATGTTGGCTTGAGAAAGCCTAGTCTGAAGTCTGTCAGTAGGTTAGTTGTGTATAGGTTTATAGTGTTTTTTTTTTTTCCTCGTTGTATGTCTGTATTTATGTAGCACCGTGGTCCTGCGAGGCACGACATTTAGTTTCACTGTATAGCGGAATGACAATAAAGCTCAACTTGAACTTGAACTTGAATGTTTCAAATATATGTTTAACAAGTTTGAAGAATTTAAGACTAAAATAGTTTTGCAACCTTTTAAAACCATGCAGGCAGATGGATAGATGGATAGATAGAACTACTGCAAGTACACTTCAGATACACTTTAAATATTTTGCATTTAAAGACCGATATTACTGAAAGGTCATACAATCCTCATCAATGGATTAAAGAGACCTTAAAACACATTTAAGGATTAACATGAAGAAAAGTAGTACTCCAAATGAAGTTTAAAGAATTTTTATATCAGTAAGTCCCGAGCAGTATGTCAGTAATTGATTTGAACTATACCTAGTATGAACTAAATATATATTAAATATATCACTTTTTACTAGGGTAGATGGATGGATAGAATGACTGATGTATTCAGCTGTTACTAGCATGCTTTTAACATTTTCTATCATGTATTTCAAGGTTATTAACACATTTCTAGCATGTTTTAGCAAGTTTCTAGTATGTTTGTAGATTTTGTTTTGTTTTGTTTTGCTAATGTTTGTAGCATATTTGTTAATGTTTTAGAATGTAATATTTCACATTATTGTTTTATACTGTATTTTTAATCAAATAACTGCAGCTTTTGTCAGCATAAGATATATCTTTCAAAAAAATCTTAAAACTACAATTACATTACCTTTCAAAAGAGCTCTATCTAACTATATAATTTTATATCTCACAAATATAGCTTTATTTCTTATAATTGTGAATCATTGAATGAATATCTTCAATAACCCTATTTTGGTCTTATTAACCTATTTATCAACGTAATCTTTCACAGTAAAGGCTTCTATGAATATACAAACTACACATGCATTGTGTGACAAAATATGTCTGTCAGCTGACAGGCACACAAACAACACTATCTATTCAGTAACATACTGTGTATATTCATTAGCATTTAGATATAAATGAAAATGTAAGCCACTGTTATGTTACTAAAATGCTCACATGCCACAGATTCAGGATGTGTGAAACAGGCCTAAAATAATTGGCATAATATGCACAGATAAGAGTGGAGGAGACCATACACTTATGGGGACCTTATGTGGGAGAGGGGACCTTTTGTTTGTCTTGCACTGAAAAATATAAAAGCACTTTACAAGTTTCTCCACACAATTTTTTGTTTTTGTAAAAAAAAAAAAAAAAAAAGAGAGAGGTAAATGTTAATGGACAAGCGCACTAAAGCCTGAGAGGGATTTAATTGCCATGTTCAGAGGCCTTAGCATCTTTGTTTTGCCCCAGTGAGTGCAATCTGCGAGTTGTGAACTTTCTTAAAAGCTTTCTTCAGATGAAACAGCAGTAGGACACTGTCAACAGGAAAACAAACTAATAATTAGAAAGTTTCTGGCAGTGATTTTATTAGATTTTTTCTGGTTTAGAATCTTGCATGCAAATGTACAGGTAGGAGGTAAAAACATTTTTTGGTGTCAAGTCAAAATAAGTAATATCTCACTGGTATTTTCTTGTAATGTATTTTAGAAAAAAATAGACCTATATAAGCACAGCAAGCATCCTTAGTATAGTCAGTCTTTTCAGTGTGTCTTTTAATGTCGATTGAGAGGCTTCATGTCCCATCTGCTGTTGTCTGAGCTTCTAGCTGGCAGGTTTTTCATCTCCAGAGCCCTTTGATTGCTCTTTACACCTTTCACCTAATTGCTATTGCATTTATTTATCTAGTTAATTCATTAATTAGTCTAAAATTTAAATGGGAAAGCCAAGTAAATATTGATTCACACTGTCCTCTTGCGATTTTGTGCCAGTTCTGGAAAATTCAATGCAGGATTATAATTCATTTTACTTATCATATTAAAGCTGCTAGTCTTTGAAGAAATTAAAGTTACTTTGAAGGTTCTTTGGAGTACGGGGTGGTGATGGCGCAGTGGATAAGACACATGCCTTTGGTGTGAGAGACCCGGGTTCGAATCCACTGTGAGACACCAATGTGTCCCTGAGCAAGACACTTAACCCCTAGTTGCTCCAGAGGCGTGCGACCTCTGACATATATAGCAATTGTAAGTCGCTTTGGATAAAAGCGTCAGCTAAATGAATAAATGTAAATGTACCTTAGGTTTTTAGAGCGTTCTTCTAAAGAGCCTTTAAAACGTTCCTGAAGCTAAACTCGAAGAGCATAACACTAGCAATGCCACCATGAACTTGCTTTTTAGAAGGGCAGTATTATGTGTTTTATTTTATTTATTTATTTATTGATTTTCCTGCCCAGAAGCCATTATCCCAAAACAAATAATCATAGTAAATAATCCTTGTAGCATCAGCAGCCCTGGGCAGAATATGTGTTTATGATGCTGACATAGTACATTTATTCTGCATGTATTAAACAGCAGATTTGTTCTCTGTGTATTAAATGGCCATTGCTTTCATGGTTGTTGTGGACCTGGAAATAGAGGAGTATTAATAGGACTTTTGCAACAACAAAAAAAGGTTATGAAAACGTGTCTTGGCACAAAAGGCCAATGGAAATAGTGGGATTATTAAATGCAAGATGTAAAAAAAAAAAACTGCATCTTTTTCACAAACCACCTGTAATCTAGTTAAACCAAGAGTGTAAATTGTAGTTCTGTGCTACAGATTTTTTAATTAAGTCATTGTCAAACTCACATAATTTATATGTAAATTAGGGTCATTATACATTACATCTTATTTACAATAATTTCACGCTGTAAGTGGCAGATGGTAAACTGAAACAGCAGCATAAAGCCATGTCCATTTTGCTGGCAAATGACTCTGATCCGATTGTTTGGCTATAAACTCGCAATATAGAGAAAAAAAAATTCAGGATTGTGAGATAAATAAAAATAAAAATTACAATTACTGCAATTTTCCTAGCATGTAGTTAAACTCAGAATTCTGAGAAAAAAGTGAGAATTGTAACATAAACAGTAAACTAAGCATTGCAAGATGTAAACTTAGAAATGGAAAAAGAAGAATCGTTAGATATAAACTTAGAATTGCAAGATGTAAACTTATAGAATTCTAACAATTTTCGCACAATTTTAAGTTTTTGATTTGATAACTGTGTAAATTTTTAGAAATAAAACGTTGCAAACTTTCATGCCGAAGACTGGCGTAATGGCTACAGAAAAAAAAGCTTGCCATTACAGGAATAAATTTAAATTAAATTAAATTTGAAATAATATTTTACAATATTACTGTGTGTATTTGTGGTTAAATAAATGATTGTGAAGCCTTGGTGAGCACAAGGGACGTATTTAAAAAAACAAAAACATAAAGACCTTAAACTTTTAAATGATAATTGGATTGGATTGTTGGATAATTTTAGCCATTTTTAATGGATCACTTCTCTTTGTCTGAGAAGATGTCACAAAAGCAGTAAAGACTCCATATGCCAACTGCATTCTCTCAATAGAAACCTACTGAATAGCGCACACTCAGCAGGGTTGACTCAATAAACGTTAACAAAGAAAGCATCCAGGATCTTACTCAGCAGAACCGCCACAACGTCCCCGTCAACATATCGACTTCAGCAAACTTCTCCATTCTAACAAAGGCAATGTTGTACTTCATTTTTATCGGCATGCCCTGTAAACACATCCACTTTTACTGATTAGCCAATCAAATTATATAATTTGCGCTAATTAGATGAGTAATAGACTTACTATCTCTAATGTTTTGTGAGCGCTATGCAGTAAAGAAATCTATTAGCGTTTGTTGCTCACTCGCTAAACACAATGCTTTTAAGTATAATAAGGCATAATATCAATCAACTGCTTTAGCATGTACCATTCATAGCATAAACTAAGGCGAATATGTGTTTTACAACTAAATTTTCCTTTTATTAAAGACTTAAAGAAGTCTGTGCAAGGAGTAAACATGATGCTAACGTGTTCCAGAAATAGGTGTGGCAGCAGCAGCAGCAGGCCCGCTGAGCAACCCTGTTGAGTCTGCATCTGGAATTGTGGAGAGCGATGAATTATTAGTACAGCAACGTCCTTATTTTGTTGCCCTCGGCGACAATAACAATGACAGCTTGCTCTCTTGTATTGTGTACTTGGATTAGCATGGATTGTTTTCTCTGGCATTCTTTTCATTTTAGATTTGAATCCATGCAGAATGGTATCTGAAGCCATTCGTTAAAATTAATCTTTGTGGCCTACTGGGCTATGAAGACATTAACCAGAAATTGATAAAAACCTATATGATGTTGTATAAGAAAATGTTATTGCTCAGAGGTTGCTCTTTCATTGCTCAGGGGAATTAATACATTATGTTTCATATAAACATTGTCTGAGATATTACTTCTACACACGCACACGCAATTAATTTTAACATCAATATTGTTTTTGAGAAAAGCTCTATAATAATATTTTCAAAATGTTAGCACAAAAATTTTATCAATTGTTCGCATTTTTTCCTGAAACTATTTTATTTATTTATTTATTTATTTATTTTTGGTAATGCTACTACATTCAGAAGTAATCTTTCCCAGTTGTTTCCATGATAAAATGGAATGTTCTACAAATGTTTGCATAAACCATAAAAACTATTTTAATACATTTAAAAACATTTTGAATGTTCAAAGAACATTCAGAAATAGCATTTTCACAACTTGAGAGTGTTAGCGAATCGATTTGCTGGCACATTATTGTGGCAAATGGGTAAATACTTGAATTGGCATAATTAAAAAAAGCAGCTATAAAGGACATGTTTGTTATATATATATATATATATATATATATATATGTGCAAAAGCAATCAATTTTGCAATCGCAAACTTGAAAATATTCGCTCCGCTTTTTGGTGTGCACACACCATAAGAATATAGAGCTTAAAAGTCGATGTGGGAAAAAGGAAAAAATTTGATCTTGGTATTGTGACGACATCTGAGCAGAATTTGTAACCTTGTTTAGATCTCCTCTCATATAGGCTTAAGCAAAAGTCTTAATTTGCTTTTTATGTAATTAATTTGTCCCTCATCCTCTCTTTTTCCTGTTTTATTATTTTTTTCTTGTATTAATTTGTGGCTATCCATTGATGTTTTATGTTCTGCTGTGGCTGAGAATATAATCTCTTCCTTTTCCACTCGAGCAGCTGACGGTGAGATTGGTGGAGGAAGAGTGGGGATGTTAGCATCAGCGCACCTGTTTGCGTCTCACGTGGGAAACGAGCCTGAGGCAATTAGTCATAGTAATTAACATCCCCGCAAACTAAAGCAGGCAAAAGCCAAGTGGCAGTAGAGGAGACTACAATTAGACCTGCTGTCAAAAGTCTACAATTAAAGCAGAATCCTCGTGTCACAATGCTCCAGTTAACAACACTCCAATGTTTTGTTAGTGGAGGTTTATGACATGATTATTTCAGGGACAAATCCTCTGTGTTTCTATTATTTACCTCTGATCACACAGATAATTAGTGCTGTATTTGCAATTAGAATTGTTTTTCTTGTTCATTGCAGTTGCGGTATGACTTATAACTTGTACGATGGGCTCAATAGCGTTGCTGTTTACAGCAGATTGTTTCTCACGTGCTGTCCATAAATCGATCGTTTGGACAACAACCAGTTGAAAGTCTAATTGTGCAGTGACTAGGGCTTTCTAGGTGATTGTTAAAGTGATGTGGGTGGATAGAGCATGGCTGTGTGGTGGCTAGGTTGTTCTGGGTGGTTGCTAGGGCATTCTGTGTGGTTGCTAGAGTATTCTGGATGGTTGCTGGTTTTATGGGTGGTTTCTAGGGTGTCCTAGGTGGTTGCTGGGCATTCTATTTAGTTGCTAGGGTGTTCTGAGTGGTTGCTAAGGCGTTACTATGTGGTTGCCAGGGTTCTCTGTGAGGTTTCTAGGGCGTTACTATGTGTTTGCCAGGGTTTTCCGGGAGGTTTCTAGTGCATTACTATGTGATAGCCAGGGTTTACTGAGTGGTTTCTAGGGTGTTGCTAAGCATTTGTAAAGTGGTTGCTAAGCAATACTGGGTGGCTGCTGGGTTGATAGCTACTGGCACATTGCTATGTGGTTGCTAAGGTATTCTGGGTGGTTACAAGGGTGTTGCTACATAGTTGCCAGGGTTTTTTAGACTGTTTTTAGGGTGTTCTAGGTGGTTGTTGGGCATTCTGTTTAGTTGTTAGGGTGTTCTGGGTGGTTGCTAGGGCGTTGCTATGTGATTTCCAGGGTTTTTGAGTGGTTTCTGGGTGTTACTATGTGGTATTATATTGTATTGCTTACTGACCCTTCTTACAATGAAAAAGGGATGCAAGCCATATTGTTTGCTTTCCTCCTTCATTGTAAGTCTGTGCATTTGTGTTGCACATTTTATTGTTTACCGGGTGAAAATCATATGCCGAATAGCTTAGAAAAGTAGTGGCATAAAACACACACACACAGTCTGAGCTATCATTCATATCCATTGCAAATGCTTGTTCAAATGAGAAATATAAATAGTCATGCTTGATTTAGCAAGAAACACTAATTAACTAACATGATACCTTTATACATAACACTTTGATAGCCTCTGAAATGAATGAATAAATAAATATATAAGGTTGAACATCTCTCAATAGCATAGATTTTAAGCGCTGTTTACTGCTATGACAAATAGAAGAGTGAAAGTTATCAATTGCAAATGAAATCATTCAAAAATAAAGTCTTCAACTTGTCAGCCATTGATTCTCGCTTTTTCCCCTGGCAATAAGATGCATTTGCTACAACTCAGCTTTTAAATTCACCACAAAGAAAGTGCAATCCCAAAAGACTGGTACATAAATATTGTTTTACGAGGGATATTGAGAGCCTCTTCCAGCGGCATGGTGATAAAGCTTCTACTGAAGACAGCTCATCATATATAGGTACACACACACGAAAATGAAATAATGTCCTTTTCACCCCCAATCTTTCATAATCTAAAGCAAATGGCTCCAGCATTTCTTCACCATGCTAATGTGAAAGTCTGTGTCTCTGTTTCCATGCAGTTGGCTGCTGTGAGCTGCTGCTGTGACACAACCTCTATTTACATGCCGTGCGATTCGCAGTCGTATCCAGACAGAGGTATTTAGAGCAACACTGATTCCAGGAGGTCGCAGGTACAGAGCTGTTATGGCTGACATGTTCTCACAAGTGAAGGCAAATGCTTCTATTGGTGGAAAAATAGCTCCTGTGTGCATTGGAGAATGAGATAAGGTTATGGAACTGCCAACAGTGTTTAGAAATATAATGAGTAAAATAGCCGAACTGACTCCAAAAAGCCTCTTTTTTTACCACTGGATGGAAATGGAAAATACCGAGATTAGACCGAATGCAACAGGAAGATTACAGTTACATAAACCTGAACACTTTAGACTGCATGAAAGCAGTAAAAGCTGTTAAAATGGTTTATATGGAGGTTACAGCAGATTTCCCACTTAGGAATCAAGTCTCCATATCCTGCATGCAATAAACTTTTATTATACAAATTTAAAAATACCATTAAATCAAAGATGCTCTGCTGATATTTTTCAACAGTAGTATATGAAATGTTCACAGTTTTATGTTTACAACAGGGTTGCGGCAGAATTAATAAAAGTATGCTTTTGAAAGAATAGGCTGCATTTATTTGCATAAATAGTCAAATATTGTGAAACATTATTATAATTTAAAATGACTTTTTTTAAAATATAGAACTCTGCTATTTCCAACTGATTGCACTGAATCTTATTTATGTATCATTTAATTTTTTCTTGACTGTTTTAATCATTTTCAAAATATTTTTTTATTCTTTGCTTTTATTTTTATGCATTAATTGTGATTATTTTGTTTATTTTAAACCATTTTTATGAAAAGCATGCACTTTTAATCTGCTTTACAGAAACTTGCTTGCTAATATACAAAATGTGAAAAAACATTTCTCGTTATCAATGTTAAAAGCAGTTGTTCTGATTAATATTTTGTTGAAACTGTGATAGGTGGTTGTTTTTTAGGATTCTTTAATGAATAGAAAGTTCAAAAGAATTAAAAAAATGTTTTTTGTTGCAACCACTTTTGTTTAATTTAAAGGTGGGGTATGTAATTTTTCAGGGCCGAGTACCAAAGCAAACTTGTAGCCAGTCATCAGTAAGGGGCGTGTCTACTCATGATATGGAGGAGAGAGTGTTCAGTGAACAGCTGAGCCGAGCGACAGAAAGATAGCGGATAAAAAAAAACAAAAGAGGAAAACGTCTGCGGAACGATAAGGCAAGAAGTAGGACCCGTGTAAATATCGGATCAGCTTTCCAGTGCTTTCCAGAGAACTCAAGGACCAGCCTGCGATTGGACGCCGAGGTTGCTTTGGTTCTTCTCGATAGGTTAGTAACACCGTGCCTACACCGGACTTGTCGCGCCGCAACAGCTAAAGTCTGCCTACATTGGACGCGATCAAGCGACCATTGAAAATCATTTAAAATTTGTGCCAGCACATCATAAATAGAACGTGGCAGCAGTTTTTGTTTTTGAGATTTGTCGCGCCATGCAGCATCCAATGTATACAGCATCACTGATTATAATGACTTCTATAATATTTTGTCGCGCCATTCGCACCCGGTGTAGACACGCCCTGTGTCCCAATGTGCATACTATCCACCCTGTCTGCCCTAAATAGTATTGAAAATTACTAATATCACATAGAATTTAGGATGGATAGTATGCACATTGGGACGCAGGCATGGTGTAACATTGGTTTTGCTTTTTCACAGAACTAATCATTGCCTGGGTTGCGTAGGCTACGTATGTGTGGGGCGGAGCTATCAAAATAGGGGCGAGACCCTTTTGGGGTAGGGGCATGTTTGTTTTGGTGATTTCAAATATCAACATTGGCTTCAAGAAATCGCTTACCCCACCTTTAATGTAGCCTTGCCATTTTAATTAATGTCAGTAATTATGTTGCCCATCTTCCTGTGGGACAACTAGCCTCCTATATCCTATGTCTCCTATAGTCATATATAGTATATGAAATGTTTTAGGAGAAGGGACATTCTAATTTTGGTTTCAACTTTTAAATGTTTATTTGTACACTATAGGCAACATTAGTTTGATAGTATGGGTATAGTAGGGCAGAAGACTGCAAAGCTAGCACACACAACTCTGCTTTTCATTTCTTATCTTTAAAGCTACACAAAGTGAGTAAGCAACAGAAGCCTTAACGTTTGCTGAATGGGGAAAAGAGCCAATTCCTCTCCAGAGAGACGCTTCTCTGGCCATGAGGCCACCACCCACAACATAAAGAGGATGTCTATAGCACACATATTTTCTGAGGGGAGATCCGTGGCAAGTCATCCTTGGATATTTAGACCTCTCAGGACTACTGATGGGAGTAATATCGGATGTTTGCCGAAACTGAATTGAGAACATAAACAACATGGATGGAAGGAGTTCTGTGTTCTCTATTGATCCGCTGGGCTTTTGGAGGCTCTTGCAGGAAGGGGCTGAGTAATAAACACAGCCATTAATTGGTTAATTGGTTTTTCTGACAACACTGTTTGTGACTGATGATTGGACATTGACTGATGGGAATCTCTACAGGGGGCTCAACTAAAAGACAATCTATTTCTCAGCTCTATCTGGACTCCAGCCCAGATTCATTACAGGCACATCTGATAATTGCAGGGGTCTTGATGAGAGATTATATCACTGTCACCCTAAAGATTATAGGGTGTTTATCTTGTACTCTTGGAGAATTTCTTAGTACAAAGAGTAAAGGGAGTCAGGGAAGATAAACTTTTTTTTTCTCAAAAAGCATTGTTCTACATATACACTATTATATATTATAGACTATATGTACACACTATTTTTCAGAATCAGAATGAGCTTTATTGGCCAGGTATGTTTACACATATGAGGAATTTGTTATAGTGACAGAAGCTCCACAGTGCAATAGAAAGACAGCAACAGGACAGGACAGATAATAAAAGAATAATATACAAATAGGCAATGTACAAATAGCAAAAACACAGTATATATTATAGACAATTATGTGTGTACAGGTCTGATATGTGCAAATTTGAAATGAAAAAAAGTATGTGTGGTGAATACATAATGTATAATAGAGTTGTGTGTTCCACGTTTAGTGTCAAGTGTTCATGAGATGGAGTGCCTGAGGGAAGAAACTGTTTATGTGTCTGGTCGTTCTGGTGCTCAGAGCTCTGTAGCGTCGACCAGACGGTAACAGTTCAAAGAGGGAGTGTGCTGGATGTGAGGGGTCCAGAGTGATTTAGCCAGCCCTTTTGCTCACTCTGGATAAGTACAGTTCTTGGAGAGTGGGGAGGGTTGTACCAATGATTCGCTCAGCAGTCCAGACTACCCTTTTTATTTGATATTCTGGACTCTGGACTCCAGGCGACACGCTCAGGCTGCCCCTTCCTGGTCAGGTCTGTCAGGGGGGCGGCTAGAGAGGAGAAGTTAGGGATGAAGCAGCGATAATATCCCCCCAACCCTAAGAATGCCCGTACCGGAGTCTTCGTGCCGGGTCTTGGGGCGGCGCGGATGGCCTCCACCTTCTTCTCCTGCGGCCTGATGAGGCCCCGTCCAACCTGGAAGCCCAGGTACTTTGCCTCAAAGAGGGCCAGGTGACACTTGCGAGGGTTGGTGTTGAGTCCAGCCCTTCGAAGATCCGTAAGCACCCTCCGCAGACAGTCAAGGTGGTCTTCCCAACGCTCCGAATGAATGACTACATAATCCAGGTACACCGCCGTGTACTGTTGGTGCGACCGAAGGATGATATCCATTAGCCTCTGGAAGGTGGCCGGCGCCCTGTGCAGACCGAAGGTAAGGGTCCGGTACTGCCAGTGGCTACTTGGGGTTGAAAAGGCAGTCTTCGGTTTGGCACTTTCGGAGAGTGGTACCTGCCAGTAGCCCTTTGTCAGGTCCAGGGTGGAAATATACCAGGCCCTTCCCAGGCGATCCAGGAGTTCATCCACCCAGGGCATTGGGTACCCGTCAAACTCTGAGACTTCGTTGAGGCATCGAAAGTCATTGCAGAAGCGGAGGGTGCCATCCGGCTTCGGTACCAGGACAATTGGGCTGGACCACGGGCTGCGTGATGGTTCGATCACCCCTAACTTCAACATCACCTGAATTTCTTCCTCAATAGCCTGCCGACGAGCCTCCGGGATACGGTAGGGCCTCTGCTTTACGACTACTCCCAGCGGTGTCTTGATGTCGTGTTGTTCTAGGCGGGTTTGCCCGGGGATTGTAGAGAATGCATCCGAGAACTGACCGACCAGGTGTTGCAGCTCAGCCTTCTGTGCCACCGACAGACCGGGGTTGGTGTCCACCAGAACGGGTTCCACGGTGGCAAGGGCAACGGTCTGTTCTCTGGTCCCCACCCATCTCTTCAGCAGGTTCACGTGGTACAGCTGCTCGGGGCTCCGTCTCCCAGGTTGCCGTACACGGTACGTTACTGGACCTACTTTCTCTACGACCATATACGGCTCTTGCCAGGTGGCCAGCAATTTGCAGGCTGCGGTGGGGACCAACACCATAACCCGGTCACCCGTCTGGAATTCCCGAGGCTGAGCTGCACGGTTATAGTGGCGCTTTTGAGCCTGCTGGGCTTTTGCCAGGTGTTCCCGGACTAATGGCATGACGCGGTCATCTCGGCGACATGCTCGACCAGGGACCGGTGTGGGGTGGGCTGTTGGTGTTCCCAGGCCTCCTTTGCTACGTCGAGCAGCCCGCGAGGTTGCCAACCGAAGAGGAGCTCAAACGGCGTAAAGCCTGTGGACGCTTGGGGGACCTCCCGTATACCAAACAGGACGTAGGGCAGCATCTGGTCCCAGTCCCGTTTGTCCTCTGCTGCCACCCGTCGTAACATTTTGCTTAAGGGTCTGGTTGAAACGTTCGACGAGTCCATCCGTTTGAGGGTGGTATACGGTCGTCCGCAGCTGCTTTACCCGGAGCAGGCGGCAAAGGTCAGCCATTAGCCGGGACATGAATGGTGTCCCTGATCGGTCAAGCTCTCCGTCGGTATGCCGACTCTGCTGAACAGCAGGAAGAGCTCGTGGGCGATGTTCTTCGCTGTGGCTTTCCTGAGAGGAACGGCTTCGGGGTACCGGGTGGCATAGTCGACCACGACGAGGATGTGTTCTTGTCCCCGGGCCGACTTCGGCAACTGCCCTACCAGATCCATCCCGATGCGCTCGAAGGGCACCTCTATGATGGGCAGCGGAATGAGCGGCGTGGGGGGAGGTGTCTGGGGCGATGTCTTCTGGCAGACGGGACAAGCTTGGCAGAAGCGCTTCACTTCGGCCTACAGGCCGGGCCAATGAAATCGGTCTCGAATGCGCTGGGTGGTATTAGCAGCGCCGAGGTGTCCGGCCAACGGATGCGAATGCGCCAACTGCAGGACCGTCTCCGTCTTTGAGCGCGGTACCACCTATAGTTTTTTTTTTTTTTTTCCTCCCCCCTCGGCTGGGCAACACAATACAGCAGGCCGTTCTCAGAGGATGAGGTTTTGGACGTGTGTCCTTGCCCTCTAACACACAGACCTGTGTCCAACAGTGTTTCAGCCGTTCATCCTCCCGCTGGGCACGGCCAAAGGAGCCCCCTCCCGTAGCCTGTTGGTAGACAAAGGGACTCACCATCTCTCCCACTGTCGGAGGCCAAGAGAACAGGGCGGCGGCTGGTCCTTGTTGTTGGGCTGGCAGGCTGTGTGGCGGCAGTTAACAGGGCTTCGAAGCCCGGCCAGTCTCGGCCCAGCAACACGGGTACTGGCAGACCCTTAACAAGCCCCACCTCTATGGGCCAGGATCCCGGGGCTGCGGAGATGGTGATGCGCCGAGCGGGTACCTGTCGCGTGTCCCCATGTATGCAGGTGATCGGTATTATGGTCCTGGTCTCAGTGCGGGGAGGCAGAATCTCCGCCTTGACGAGACTGACTGAGCTGCCTGAATCAAGCACCACCTTGAACGGTCAGCCGTTGATCTTGATCTTGGCCTCCGGGACTTCCCTAGGCACCTCCTGGTGCACCACACAACCTGCCATCCAAGCCCGAGCTTTGGGAGAAGAGGGGCCAGTGCGCTGGCCCAGTCGTCCGGGCCCCATCCCTCCGTAGTGGCGGTGTTTTCAAACATTTGTAAATATACCTCGACGTCGTCGTGGGAGGTCATTTTGGGAAACAGCTGAGCGGCTTGTATCCACGGGTCCGGTAACGGAACGCACTGGCGGGCGGCCGTGCGGAGGACTGCGAATTGCCTGGTCAGCCTGGCTCTGGCGTGTGGCAAGATGCTCCACAAACTGATGTTGGCGCAGGCTGACCTCCGTTAATTGCCGGAGAAGTTCTTCCAACCTGAGGGGAGGAGTAACTGCCTGTCTGGAAGAGACGGAAAAAAAAAAAAAGACGTGAGGATACGGAGATCACTTGTCGGCGAAAACTTCCACTTAATATGCCCGCATTCTCCACCACTGTGACGGGGTGGAAGAATCATGCGACAAGGAGAGCTCAAATAAATACCCCGGAGGGTGGATTTATTTAACAATAAAAGGTGCAGAGTGAAGAGTGGCTCGCTGAGGTAGTGCGGTGCTCTCCATATGTGATTTCCTTCGGTGCTGTGCTTGTGGCTAATTGGATTCAGGCGTAAATCACAGAGTTGTTTGAGTGAGGCTGCCATGATAGGAGCTGGTTGAAACCCACATCTCCAGAGGTTTGAACGTATGAAGTCAAGCATGAGTTCAGGTCTGCAGGATGAAACTGGGTTCTTGGACATTTTGAGATGTCTTGCATGCTGCATGCGTTGTCATGTCCTCTTGACACAGGATTAAAGTGACCCATATACACCAGAACAGATGGCAGGAACCGCTGGCAGATGACAGTCCTGGACAGATCAGCCTTGGAGCTGTTGTTGTCCAGCTGTTCTGGTCTTGCACTGACACTCTAACCAATAGTCACTGATTTCCTTCATATTCAATTCTTCTTTTCTCTCTCAAGCCATCTCTTCTCATGGTGCTCAAAAAACTATAACTATAATCACATAAATATCAATGTTTTCTTAAACCTTATGTTGTGTTCTGCTCATTTTGACCCATAGATGTTTTGTTTTTTTACCAAAAATATTAATGCTGCTATTAGAATCCTTCACATGCTATTGGAATTATCGTAAAATTACTTTCCTAGTCGGAAATTGGACATGAATGGCCTTTCAAGTCAGTTTTTCCCCACCACCACATCTGCATTGTTTTCTCTTGTCATTAGTCATGTATATTTGCGTATATAAATAACTTTTTTTTGTTTTTTTTTTTGCAAATTGTATGTATTGTACACGGCAAAAATAGTGCATTTGACCAAAATCGTCAGAAAGCTGAATATCTAAATAGTGCTGTTATTGTTTATATGATTTACCAATGAATGGGGTGCTACATTTTATTAAAATCCATTGGTTATTGACCATTTCCTATACATTTTGGCTGTATATATGATTTCCTCAATAACTGGGCAAGAATAAACTCGTGAATAAGCTGTCCTACATGATTCCTTTTATTTATGACAACAAAGCACTTGACAAACTTGTAATTATAACTTCAGAAGTGGGAAGTACAGTAGGAAATTGATATAGCATAATGAGTGCTTACAGGCAATTTTTGTCCGTACAATGAAAGTCAAGAGGGTCCCGTAATTTCTTTTGTGTTTCACAGATCAAAGACAATCATACATGAGTTTGAAACATGACAGAATTTTCATTTTTTTTTAGATAAATATCCCTTTTTAAAACTCTCAAATCAACAATACAAGTGTAGAAACATGAAAGAGAATCTTCATCCCTAATGTGCATGAAAAGGAAACAATCCTGCAAGCTTTTATTATCCAGGTTGTTAGAAGTAAAAAAAAAATAATAATAATAATTTTTTATTTATGTTTGCACTTTTATCTTTATTATATTGTTTAATGTCTGTATGCTGTTAAAATAAAACCTCATATTGCCACAAGTCAGTGCTTATGGTAATGGTTATGTATGTACATATATCTGTTTTGTTTAATAAAAAAAAAGAAAGCAGCATATAATAAAGGCTCATGGTGCATCACAATGATATTGATACCAGCTGCATTTTAATACACAACCTTATACGCTTGAAAGCAAAGAGTCAGCTGTCATCATAAACTGATGCCAACTAGTATGTTGTTATTTTGTTTTGTGAAGATGTTTTTCCTTCAATTCTATATTCATATGCTTAAAATTAATGTATGCGTTTCTTTTTTCCACTCGAGCCCCAGAGCATCTGATTGCAGAAAGGATACAAAAAAATGTATCTTGTCAAACACGCAGGAAAATCTTCACTGTTTGATTCAGAAATTTAATCACTCAGTGTAAAATTAATTGTATGGCATTTCTGCTATACATTTCAATATTATTTTCCCCTACTCAAATGTATACACACACACGCACACACACAAAATTATCTTTGTTAGTCAATGCTTCTGAGTCCCAAATAGTCTGTATTGTCAACTACCAGCAAAAGTTTTAGAAGATCATTACTTTGAATCAAAATACATTTTAGCATGTGTATAATTTTCAGTATATTTAAAGGAAATTTGGAGATTTGTATCCTAGTTTAATTTTCAATGGACAGATACAACCCTTTTAAACTAACAGACATCATAACTTGACCTCGAGCCTGTAATAGGATCATTGGTATTGGTAAGATGTGGTTGGTTGAAAAACAACACCTTTTTTACCTTGTCAAAAACAGCTCTGTTCACAGTGACTTGTTTCGCTGCATATCTCTTTACATGCTAATGAGCTCTGCTAAACCCGTCCCGCTCTTCTGTGGAAGGCGATTCGCAAATAATCATAAAAAATATAAAGTGTGAGACTTACTTATTCTGGAGGTGCAGCTGGATCATGAACAATGGGTACTGCTCCATCCTTGAGTTTTAAGTTTTCAACAAACCTGCCTATTCAAACTGTTTATAATATGTATAATTGAGTTTAATGTATATTGTATAATTAAATGGTGTAATGTTTGATTTGACAGACACATGAAGAGAATAAGCATTCTGGGATGGTGGAGAATATACCTCAACAGGCTCCACCCACCAAGGTACAGGCTGGTTTTGTTTCTCATTAATCAGTGACAGAATCTCCCCCATCAAGCAACCTAAATAACAAGAAGCCCAGGTCCGGAGATCCAAAGAACCCTGCCATGGTGGAGGAACGTTCTTCTGTTACAACATCAAGAAGGAAAATGCTATCTAAAACATTCAAAAAACCTATCCAGAGTACAAAGAATAAATCTAAAAGTCAAGCAGTAGAGGTCAGATTGTCTTCAGATAGAATTTCAGCTAAGGAAAAGGAGGGAAGCAGTGAAACATTCCAAGGGACAAAATTTCAAAAGCAGACAAATATAGTAAAGTTCAACATGCAGATTCCAGAGGTCAAGAGGGCACCGCTCTTGCTGAGATGGAGAAGACGACCAAATCAAGTCCAATTGAAATTCAAAAGACTTTCTCCAGAAGTTCTTCAGTTCAGGAGGCTGAACAAGTTAGAACAATGCCCACAAAAGTTCAAGAGGTGAAATCTCCTAAAATCAAAGAGATGGGTATTCAGTAGGAGCAACAAAAAGGGTTAAGTCGGCAGTCAAGGTTCAAAACGTGCCCTCCGGCACCACAGAGGTTAGCAAAGTTGAATCAACACCTCAGGCAGATGCTCAAAGAGACATCAAGCCATCCCTTAGAAATACTCAAGAGGTCAGATCAACACTGATCAACACACAAGAACAGGAAAACTCAACACCAGTCAAGATTCCAGTTTAAATCCAAAGCACAGATGTTGTCACAGAAGAAAGCCCAAGTGAACGTACACCAAAGAAAGCAAAAAAGAAGAGATTAGATGTGGAAAGAGCCCCGATGTCAGAAACAGCACCCAAAACACCCAGTCCTCTATCAGTTTCTATACCCACACGAATATTCATGTCTCTCATTCAGAAAACAGTCTGGAGCAAAATGATTTGCGCAGCCAGACATAAACAAATTTAGCGAAAGTGAAGTGAAGTGATGAGTGGCCAAGTATGGTGACCCATACTCGGAATTTGTGCTCTGCGTTTAACCCATCCAAGTGCACACACACTGTGAACATACACCCGGAGCAGTGGCCAGCCATATTGTTGCGGCACCTGGGACTGGGGAGCAGTTGGTGGTTCGGTTCTTGCTCAAGCATCTCACCTCAGTCATGGTATTAAAGGTGGAAGAGAGCGCTGGTTATTCAAATCAAAATGGCTTGATAATTGAGACTGTTTAGGTTTTTCTGTTAATATTTCTATCATTGTAGGGTGGTTGTGTCCACACACTGCCAAGACACATGTATATGCAAATGAAGATATTTGGTCTCCAATGTCTCCTTTAAAATTTAAATATTATAATCTTAATTCAAGTGATGAAATATTTCAAAAGTCTGACAGTAATCAGTGTTGAGTACTACTGTAAGGTAACCCTGCCTGGTTTACGTGTTTGAAAATGATTAACAGTTGAAAGCATTAGGGATTTAGAAAAGTAATAAAAAAGTAATCAGTTACATTACTTTAATAAAGTAATTGAAAAGTTACACTACTTATTACATTTTAAGTAGGGTAATTTGTAATCTGTAACCTATTACATTTTCAAAGTAACCTTCCCAACACTGGTTACAAGCATTTCATTATGAATTTCTACAGTGCATTTTAAAGGAGTTCTTCACTTTAATCTTGAACTGAAGATAAACATGAAACAAGGAGAAATAAAAAAAAAAGAATCAATTAACATCAGTTATGAATGCTAGATTAGACCTAGAGGACAATTAAATTGAAGGGTAATTAACCTCTCTGGATGGTCAAATCAATATGGGAATGATTCTTTGCACTAAAAGCTTACAGTGTAAGTGGGGGGAGATCATATTGACTTCTGAAGCAGCTGGTGGGTTTCAGGGGTTTTCCAGCTCTAATTAACTGTGAGAACTCTGTAGCCCTTCCTCAGAGACCATGCGGCATCTTTTACCTTGTTTAAACTCATGCTAGATGATAGCGTCTTTTATTTCTGTCCTGTTGACCAAGCATTGTGGATGTAGCATCATGTTGATTTTAAGCATATTTTACAAAAGTTCTACAAACATCTTCAGGGGTAAAAAAAAAAAAAACTCTCAAATTTTTTAAAAACATTAAAATTGTAGGGAAAAGTAAAAAAATACCATAAACCAAGGCACTTCAAGTAGTTTGCATTTTTGTCCATATATATCTTAACATTATTCATTTATTATTTATTCATAAGCCTATTATTTAAATAATTACTATGAAATGACAGTATCCCAGGAATTTATGGCACAGTTATTTTCTAGACTGCGCTGATAATTATGAATATGTCTTAAGATTAGCCCTTCTGATGTCAGTTGGTCTAAAAATAGATGTCCAAAATCCCAAGGTGGCTGGCAAAAGGCCTGAACCGAATTGATTGAGCTCCACACATGAGAACTGTTGAGGGTGGCAGTGCAATCGTTCAATCTCTGAGCTGCAGCTGATGCATTAATTAAAGTGCAGTTGTGTGAGCAGATTCTGTTCATGCATGAATATAAATGTGTCTCTGCTGTCAGATCAGCAATCTAAGCCTATCAGTGATACTCTTGCTGGTTTGTTCAACTAATTGGTATTGAACAGAAGACATGTGACATTCACAGCACTTGCTGAATGGCTGGAATTATTGGTATGGATCAGTTATTGGATATTGGAAGGTAGCACAAACACTGCAGGTATGATTCCAGGAGGGCAGCCTGTGCTTAACCCCATATTGCTCTATAGGGTCAAATGCTGCAGTTTGTTTACTGGACCAATAGTTGCCTGGAGAATAGATTAATTAGCATAAAATAAAAAATAAGCCCTGTTTGCTTTCTTAAAGGTGCTTTATGTAATTTTTTGAATGCACAAAACTATAAAAATACATATATGTTATGTATTTAGAACAATATGTGTTTGCAGATATTTAGGAAACATGTTAAGTTCACATACTTTTTTCTCCAAAAAGCAATGGCTCAGCCAGTTATTCTTCTTTAAAATGTGCATTCCGTGTCAGAATGTCTGTTTTTGTTTTGATCTGTGTGATTCCGCCCACTGCCAATTTACCCAATAGGATTTTGACACCCGGGTTGCCAGTTAAGGGAAAAACAGCATATTTCAGCCATGGAAGCCAGCAAACGAACGAGGTCAGATATCGCAGATTCTACCCTCCCTAAAAAGCCAAAGGCATATTAAAACACTGATAAATTAACTCATCAACTTACAGTGTATAAAACTCACCGCCTTCCCTTATCACTTGTGCTTGTTCCTGTTGTGTGTCCCCAACCTGGCAACCCGTGTAAGCGTGAGGTAAGGAGGAGGGGGCAAGAGAAATGACTCTATGCAATCTTTTGAATTTGGTCTGCAGTATCTATTTTCACTTACATTTAGTCATTTCGCAGATGCTTTTATCCAAAGCGGATTTTAGCAATGTGGTCTGAGAAATTCATCTTATCATATTCTGGCTGTTTTTGAAGTAGTTATGGTTGATGAGCCTAACTGGAAGGTAAAACTGTGATGAAGTAATGTAAATGTAAATAAAGGAAATTAACTAAATAAACTAAAATAAAGGAAATTAATATTTCAGCCGCTAGCCATCAATATTACATACTGCACCTGGGCTAGTTTACTCAAAAATGAAAATTGGTCATAATTTACTCAAACTCATGTTGGTAAATGAGGCTGTTGGTCTCTAACATTCTGCCTAACTTTTTTTTTACATTTTGTGACCCATAAAGGAAATGAACTCATGTGTGTTTGGAATAACATGCATTTTTGGGTGAACTCTCATTTTAATATATGTCCCTGGCCTTATAAAAGTAGTAATTCCTTTCCAAAAAAAAGTTTGTTTTGAACGTTTTCAAACACTCTCTACATCTATAATTGTTCAGGGGAAAAAGGTACAAAAGTTGCCACTGGGTTGGTACCTTTTCAAAAGGTACACTTGTGTACCTTATTTACCCTTAAAGGGTGCATATTGGTACCTTAAAGGTACATATTTGTAACTATTTAAAAGATAAGTGACAACAATTGTGCCTTTTTGTCTGAGAGTGCAGAACTATTTATTGTGTGGGGCTGCTCAAACAAACAGAGCAATGTCACAGTTTACATTTTCCATCTAAATAAAGCCATACTTTTAGTTGTTGCTACACAATAAAAGATTTAAAGAAAGTGTTTTTTTAACATCAAAAATGGCAGAACTGTAGAGTGAATGGTAGAGCCTGTGACCCATGTGACCCAAAAGAACATTACAGTTGTCTTCAGAATTACTGATATGCATGCTAGGAGCCATTTACATCCTCTTTTGGGCCCTGTTTTCACTGTAGGCCTGTGATTTAATTAGAGCCCCGATGCCCTGTAGAATGTAGCCGAGCTCACGATTGCAAATTATCACATTGCAGAGCTCCAGAGCACAGCAGCCCGCTTCTCCACCAGATGTATGCCTCGACAGACTATGAGCACAGTCAGCTAGAAAACTAGCAGCAGGTGTCTGCCTGAACCACTGTTTGTGTACGAGTGTGTGTGAGAGACAGAGACCTGGGGAGAGCGCGAGAGAGAATGCGAGTCCTGCAGGGAGCCTGCGTTTCTCCATACTCCCTTGAGGCATCTGTCATCAGGGTACTCATGGGATGTAACAGCTCATTGTTTACCTCTTTTGTTTTCATAACTCTCTCATAACTACCTGTTTTATGTAAAACCTGGGAGCAGGCTTCACTGCTCACCCTCAAAAACCATTTAGAAATTTTAATGGAGTTTATTTGCCGAAGCGCTCCTACAGGCCATGGGCATCTTTGCATGAACGTTTCATCACAGCATCTGACAGCAGGCCTTTGTCTCCTGTTAATTGATTTACAGTCTGAGCCGAATCCGCACTTGTGTACGCACACAGAATGCCGACAACCTGCCTTGATTCCCACTGGATTTTTCCAAAAGTCAGACAAGGCTACAACTAAAATCAAAAAGCACATGCAATCTCTCAGGCTTGTTGCTATCATCTCTAAGGCAGGAATTGCAATGAAATGTGAATGAAATATAATATAATATAATTAGTGCTGTCAAACAATTAATCGCGATTAATCACATCGAAAATAAAAGTTTTTGTTTACATAGTATATGTGTGTGTGCTGTGTACATTTATTATGTATATATAAATACACACACATGCATGTATATATTTAAGAAAAATATGCTACGTTTATATATTAAATATATTTATATATAATATAAATTATATGAATATAAATATATACATGTAAATACATGCAAGTATTTTCAAAATATATACTGTATGTATGTGTGTGTATTTATATATAAATAATAAATATACACAGTACACACAGATATACTATGTAAATAAAAACTTTTATTTTAGATGAGATTAATCGCGATGAATTGTTTAACAGCACTAAATATAATAATATAATATAATAAACCAATTTAAATTTGCGGGCCAATTTTTATTTAATTTTTTTACAAATTAGATTCATTGAATTTATCAATAGAGACAGTAAAGATATTCATATTGTTACAAAAGATTTCTATTTAAAATAAATGATGTTCAAAAACTTTTTATTCATCAAAGATTCCTGGAAAAAAAGTAACAAAGTTCCCACAAAAATATTAAGCATCACAAGTGTTTCATTCATATAAATCAGCATATTATTTCATCACAGGAATAAATTACATTTTAAAATATATTTTAATTTGCAATAAAATTTCACAATATCACAGTTTATACTGTATAGGCCTATGGATGCAGCCTTGTAAATAAATGCAGCCTTAGTGAGCAACAGTACAAAAAAAAAATCTTTTGAATTATATGATATATTATAATAACATATTTATCATTTTCTAAATTCTCATTCTCAGCTAAAACTGAAATAAAAAATAAACCTACAGTATATAGTAATATCTATAGATAACAAAAAAACATAACAAAATCACTAAAAATTAAATATAATGAAATAAAATGACAATCTAAATAGTAATAAAACTAATATATAAATCATACTAAAATAAATTTACATTTATATTTTTATTATAGCATTTTTAGATATTATTTTACTTATTTGACACACTTTTTTATTAAATGTTATGTTTTCTTTACATCAAGAATAATAATAGCATTTTAATATAATAGTATAACTATATTTTATTGCTAGAAGGTTCCAATAATTATATCGGTCCAGTGGACCACCAATTTTGAGCCCTGCTAGATAATAGTACAATATATAAAGCTCTTGAAATGGAAAAACCTCCTCTTTCCAGTTATCACCAGTCCAGTCAGAGAAAAGGTGCACATGAGGAACATTTTGCTGTCTGTCTGTGTGTGATGAGCTCACCTGCTGCCTACCAAGAAGGTCTAATATACCTGGAGAAAGCGATCTGTCAGCTTTCCCATCCATCTCAATGGCAGTTGCTCGGCTGCGCACAGCCCCAAAACACAAAAAAGGCTGATTTATTAGAAGACACCATGACTCTTTCTCTTGGTATCCCCATTCCCATAGATTCAAACACCCCAGGGCGCTTTTCTCCTGTGCATCAACTTTTTAATTCATATTTCTGTTTGAAATAAAAGCCTTTCTGGGGCATGTCATCCCTAATCCCACTGTGCCTGACTTCTTTCCCTCTGCATCATGTTACAGAAAATGACATTATTCTGCTCTTTGAAATGCACCAGTGTAGCCTGTGGAGTTTGGAGCCATGCAGAACACAATTACGGTTTGAGGGTTCTTCAATGTTTTTGTTAATACAGATGCAAGTGGGTTCTCAAGTGGCCAAATGGAAATCTGTTTTAAAATAGATATGACTGTAAAATAAATCCTTAAGATATATTTCCAAAACCCCTCACAAAGAATATGCATAAAATGCGTTTCCATGAGCGGTCTTCCAATTGAAAAAATATGGAAGCACTAAATTTAATTTCTTTTTGGGCCTGTTTATGGATTAAACTAACATCTGTCTCGGTGATCCAGTCACAAGTGGACAGTCGGGACAGACTGCTGCTTACATCTGTAGTAACTTGCACCTCAAATTTGTCTCTTGTGACCACTTGTGATGAGGGTCTTTGATTTTGTGACTACATGCATCATTTACTATGCTAGTGTTATGTTGCATGTTGATGTGATGTTGGCGTTTAGCTAAACTAAAAATACAATGATGTCACATTTTTTTATTACTTCTGAATGTGGCTTGAATGATGGAATCATTAAAAATGCTATTTAGCTCTTTACACTTTGTCACCGTTGGCCATGCTATTAAAAAAAAAAAGTATCTACTAACCACTCTTTAGAAAAATTTAATCATCTGAATATTAGCCATTAGAAAAAAGCAACCACCAACTACACAAACTGAAACTACATGGCAAAAGTAACAAAACAAAAACAACATTTTTTTAATTGAAATTAAGCTGAAATAAATTGTAACATACATTAAAATTAAAATCAATTAAAATATTAATATTTTATAAACCTTACGCTAAACAAAAAATGAACTGTAGTACTAAAAACTGGTGCTTAAACTAAAATTTTAGGACTTCAATTATTAACTAGAATGAATGAATGAATACATGAATTTAATAAAAATAAAATCTATTTATATAAAAAAAAACTATAGTCATTTTAAAACAAACAAAAACTAATAAAAACGACTAAAGCATATAACAAATTTACCAAAAAGTAAAACTTACAATGAAAACTAAAAATAAAAGATAAATATAAATATAATACTAAAATAACACTGAACAGAAACTTAAAATAGCTTATATATTGCAATAAAAACTATTAAAATATGGTAAAAATTACTAAAAAAGAAAAACCAAACAAAAATACAGGGTACGTCAAAGCCATTGTTATCCTACACTCTAATGTCTGCTTGCAC
The DNA here is from genome assembly GCF_936440315.1 of Barbus barbus. Classification (NCBI taxonomy): domain Eukaryota; kingdom Metazoa; phylum Chordata; class Actinopteri; order Cypriniformes; family Cyprinidae; genus Barbus; species Barbus barbus. Next base: position 26,053,642 of record NC_136742.1, read on the forward strand.
TGTTTTTATTGAAATGTCTTTAACTGCAGTATTAATTTACAACCAGCATGCAAGTGTAAGTAAATATCCATTTTATCCATTGCTTTGAGAGCACCTTTTTTGTTCACTGTGTTCTAAAGTATCCTGTGAGAAATTGAGTTAAATGATTCAGTGTTCAAGTGAGCCATCCGAATGAATCAAACTTAGAAAGTGTCATTGTAAGCACCAATTGACCTATCGGTAAGCCCCGCCCACCTTAGCTACTGTTGCTCCCTCGGCAGGGCCAAGCAGCACGCAGACTCAACCAGAGTAAAACAAGCAAAGTTTCACAAAAGTAAAATATTTCATTGTGTTTGGGGCAAATATCTGCACTCCTTGAATAGTATAGATACTATTTACACTAAATGCAAATAGCAATGGATTCTATACACCAAGTAAAAATAGCAGTATTTTGTAATGATATGCTATTTACACCAAGTGCAAATAGCTATAGATTATATTTACACTATGTTAAAATAGCAATATTGTTCTGCTATTTATACTACTTATTGCAAATAGTGGCAATTATCTGCACCTCAGTATTGTAGTACATTATAAAACAGTACACAATATCGTATTGAGTGTAAATTATAGTTTTAATTCAAATTATTAAATGGATGCCATCTTATTGGGACAATAAAGCCTTCCCTACACCTACCCTTACCCTACCCCGATACTTTTATTTTAAACTTTTTGATTATTTCCTTCATTTGTATTGTAAATGCCTTTCCGATGCGATATATGAGATCTGAAAAGGAAGAAAAAAAGTTTGGCAAAGGGTGGGCTCGAACTCTGATTGATCACGTCAAAAAGCATGCGCCTTACCATCTCCACCATTGAAGCTGATACAAAATTAGCATCTTTTTTTAGTTTTGACTAAACCAATCACGCGTTGGTGGGTGGAGTTAGTGTAAATAGCCTTTGCCAACAAGGCGAGCTGTTGGCACTTAGTGTAAATAGACACTCCGTTAAATTAATGTACATTTAACCAGTTTAATATGGAGCACTGAAATGTAGACCTTCGTTTAGGATTCAAGATTCAAGATTCAAGAGTTTTATTTGTCACATACACAATTATACAGAGTATAACCAGCAGTGAAATGTAGGTCAGGTCCGCTCCAAGGACAGTGCAATTATAAAGTATACAAATATTAAGAGAAGAAAAGTAGAAAAAAGAAAAGAAAAGAATTAAATAAAATAAAAGATAAGATAAAAAATATAAATATAAATGTGCAGGTCAGTATGTTGTTGACTTAAATAGTAATAAGAGGAATGTGCAAAAATAATGTGCAAAAAAGTTGTACAGGGTATTTAAATAGCAGCAATATGAGGTAGAGAAAAATTATGAATAGCTTATTGATATGGTGATATTTACATGGAGTCAAGTGATGTTATGACACAGAGTTAGAGTTTAGGAGCCTGGTGGCCTGGGGGAAGAAGCTCCTCCTAAGTCTCTCAGTTTTTGTCATCAGGCTACGGAAGCGCTTACCAGAAGGAAGCAAAGTGAATAGCTGGTTACCAGGGTGATTTGAGTCCTTGATGATTTTAACAGCTCTACTTTTGCAGCGTTTGAGGTAGATGTCCTGCAGTGAGGGGAGAGCAGACCCTGAGATGCGCTCAGCTAAGCGCACAACTCTCTGTAGTGCTTTGCAGTCCTGATTGGAGCTGTTTCCATACCACACCGAGATGCACTGAGTCAATACACTTTCTATGGTCCCTGAATAGAAAGTTTTCAGGATTGCTGGTGAGACCCTGAATTTCCTCAGCTGTCGCAGATGGTACAGTCTTTGCCTGGCTTTCTTAACCTGTGTTTGGATGTGTGTAGTCCAAGTCAGGTTCTCGGAGATGTTTACACCGAGGTACTTGAAGCTGCTCACCCTATATGTTTTTGACCTACACTGTACAAGACGTGAGAACAGTCTGCTATTTAGGTTTGTACATTAGCATGGACTCACTAACTTTACCGTTAGCTAGTTTTAGCAAAGACTAGACCCTTTTAGGGCCGACGTCACAATTACATCACAGCACTAGCTGGAGTTAACAAAGCGAAAACTGGAGGTGGCCCATTCAAATCAGCACAGATTCGGCTACATAAGGAGCTTAAAATATCATCTTGTTGTGATGTTGGGTGCCTGAATCGATGTTGTAGAGGCTCCAATTTGAAATTTTAAGGCATACCTGATGCCACTGCCAGACAAAAAAGCGATGACAGCTGTGGTGAAACGAGATAAAACGAGCGGACTGGACAGAAACGATCGTCAAAAATGCTCGCATTTGCAGCGCACACTTTTTATCAGAAAAGGTGAAATAAAGTAAAGTATTGTCTTTTGTTGTAATGGGCACATCTAAAGAATTCTTACGCATCTCACTATGTCGTGTATGAAATAATGTCTGTGTGCATGTGTGTAAAACAACAAACTGATGATTTATATGCTTAATCATATGTAATTGTATATACGTTGTTGTGATTAATTGTGGCTTGGAATAATAATGTAGATGTAAAAATAGTTGCCTGCTGAAATCGAAATATATATTTATACAGTGGTGTGAAAAAGTGTTGGCCCCCGTCCTGATTTTTTTATTTTTTTTTGCATGTGTGTCACACTTTAATGTTTCAGATAATCAAACTAATTTAAATATTAATCAAAGATAACATAAGTAAACACAACATAACTGTGGTTTATCACACCTGAGTTCAGTTTTTCTAGTCACACCCAGGCCTGAAATCACTTAAATAGGACCTGCCTGACAAAGTGAAGTAGACCAAAAGATCCTCAAAAGCTACACATCATGTTGAGATCCAAAGAAATTCAGGAACAAATGAGAAAGAAAGTAATTGAGATCTATCAGTCTGGAAAAGGTTATAAAGCCATTTATAAAGCTTTGGGACTCCATGGCGAAAACATGGAACAGTGGTGAACCTTCCCAGGAGTGGCCGGCCGGCCGACCAAAATTACTCCAAGAGCGCAGCGACGACTCATCCGAGAGGTCACAAAAGACCCCACAACAACATCTAAAGAACTGCAGGCCTCACTTGCCTCAGTTAAGGTCAGTGTTCATGACTCCACCATAAGAAAGAGACTGGGCAAAAATTACCTGCATGGCAGAGTTTCAAGACGAAAACCGCTGCTGAGCAAAAAGAACATAAAGGCTCACCTCAGTTTTGCCAGAAAACATCTTGATGATCCCCAAGACTCTTGGGAAAATGCTCTGTGGACTGACGAGACAGAAGTTGAACTTTTTGGAAGGTGTGTGTCCCATTACATCTGGCGTAAAAGTAACACAGCATGTAACACATGATGTTCTGTAAAAGTAACACAGAACATCATACCAACAGTAAAATATGGTGGTGGTAGTGTGATGGTCTGGGGCTGTTTTGCTGCTTCAGGACCTGGAAGATTTGCTGTGATAAATGGAACCAGGAATTCAGCTGTCTACCAAAAAATCCTGAAGGACAATATCCGGCCATCTGTTCGTGACCTCAAGCTGAAGCGAACTTGGGTTCTGCAGCAGGACAATGATCCAAAACGCACCAGCAAATCCACCTCAATGGCTGAAGAAAAACAAAATGAAGACTTTGGAGTGGCCTAGTCAAAGTCCTGACCTGAATCCTATTGAGATTCTGTGGCATGACCTTAAAAAGGCGGTTCATGCTCGAAAAAACTAGATAGACACTGTGAGTTTGTCTTAACTTTACACGTTAGATGTGAGTCACTCAACCAGAGGGAATCCTGTCAGATCGTCCATCCTTTGACTAAAAGCGTGTGCGGGTCGGCCAATCTGGATTCGTCCGTTAAAGTTGACCTTTTCAAATTACAATCGCGGTCCTGGACAGTGCATCGATACCTTACATATGCAGGAAAAATCTTAATTTCTCCAGTTAGTATTAAAAAACAAGTTAAACAGACTTCATAGCTAGCGTTAGTGAAGCGGTCAGTGGAATCTTTCTGCCTCTACCTAAGCTCAAGTTAATACCCAAGACATGTCACTCGTATAGTTTTGAATGGGGAAAAATGCAACACTCAATATGGCTAATCTTGTACACCTTGTGCACAGATATGGCATATGACACAGCACTGCCCACATGGCTATTGCTCCCATAACAGCTTATTTTTATCAGTTCTTTCATCTTTGGGTCGTTATATTTCTCACAGATTTCTGCTCGTTCTAAATCAGATACAGATAAGTAGCACAGGAAAGATTACATTCATATGAATGAATGCATTAGTGAGAGTGATTGTGTGCGTTAATTAATTCTCCCTGTTAGCGTCTCTCTACTAGTAGTGAAGGATTTAGTTATTAAGAAATATATGCTTGAACTTTTCAGTTTCTAAGCTATTTTGTTGAAAAATCACAGAACAGTGTTGACAATACATGTCCACGCTAAATAATTCTGTGCGCGCGATCTGCACGTGATGTATGTACGCGCTACTGTCTGTAGCCTATGTGTGTGAGCTAAAGTGCAGCAGCGCATTAGATTAGAACGGCGATTAACTTACTTGTACAATAAACTGTTTAAAATGTGCATTCTCCCGTTCAATTTCAAGCATCCAGTAATATAATCACACATGTCTTGTGGAGTGCTTTCAGAGTACGAATTAATTTGTAATTTTAACTGTTTGGAAACAGAGGGTAAATGTGGATTTCTTATCCTGTTGCGCCCTCTATAGGGCCAGCGACTAGTCGACGTCAAGCTTAAAGCGTCATGGCAGAGCACTGAAGTCGACTAGTCAACTAGTCAACTAGTCAGTTAGTCGGTGCAACCCCTAATGCGTGCGCATTAGGGGTTGCACTGGCTGAATGAAACAACAATAATGCTACAGTTGTTGTCAGATTTCTTTGGTGATTTCAAATATGAAATTTAATCATAAGCTTAGTGAACAGTTTTGGAGAATTTGATGTTTCCCCATTCAAAGAGATAGGAGCTGCACTTGCATGCCCCGAGAGGTGTTTCAAAGATGGCCGCCGAGTGACATGACTTGTCTTAAAGAGACTTTGGTTTTGGCCAGACCTTGCTAAAGTACAAGATAACATTAATGTTCTGCTTGAGCAAATGAAAATTGTAACTTAATGAGTGTATGACAACCAGAAAATGAACGTTTTTGTCTTCATTTGTATTGGGGTTGAATACTTAAGGACATTTTGCTCTGTTTTGTTTGGATTCAGGAAATGTAATAAAATAAACTATATTGCCCATCCGCTCAGGATACCTGGAATCAGTGTTACAAGTATCCCAGGCACATCGTTTTTCCATTTTTGAAGCATAAACCCCATAAAACTGATGCGAGCTTCGGATCTTCCAATGTTTCTCTATGGCGCTGAAACCTAAAGATGCCCGAGTTCAGCTCCCTGTGCAACTGATACTCGACTGCCATTGGCTAGTCTGCGTTTGAGGGGAGGGGCTTACTGATAGGTCAATTGTCTCTACAATCTACTTTGGCTTTTACAATAATTTTGGAAAACGCAGCCGTATTTGATTGATTCCTTGAAAAGGACCTACAGTTGTGAAGTGGACAGTACGGCGGAAAGTATGCATCACAATTACTTAAATATTGAGAAACTACATGATTAAACAATAACAACGGTACTGAGAAATGTAGCTAAACATAGCTTTGTTATGATTGCGTCAATAACAGATCTAAATGGGGCCTTTGTAAACCCAGATAGTGCCTTCAATGCCTTCAGGACTTCCAGCTGTCCAAAAACCCAAACAAGACAATCAATTAAACAAGCACGCAGCGAACCCCTGCAGTATCTCATCAAAATAAAGACGCTTTTACCAGGCACAGCAGAGGACTAAATATTATACACAAAGGTCTCATTAATTTTGATTTTGTTTGTATTGTAGTGTGAGGAGACAGAGTGACCTTTAACAGACACCAACAGTGATAACAGAGTAATTAAACGGAGAATATGTGTGTTATATGCCTCCCTGGCGTTTGGGTTTATCAGGGTTGAAATGTCTTTAAATTCTGATAGTTTGCCATATTCCTCACAGATACTGTATGTGTGAGATCATATGAAGCAACTTATTGCTTTTCACAATTAGACTGTATGGTCTTTACTGTAGTATTTTCACAGGAGAAAGAGACCAGAGCCACGTTATATGATGAGCAGTAAAATGTAATAAATGTTTCATGGCCTTATTGTATAACAAATGAAACCCTGTGATAATAATATCTGTCATATAGAGGTCCTGTCCTCACTCCATTTATTATACATAACCGTCTTCAGTCATATCAAGTCAGTGGTCGATTAAAAAGAAAATATGCTGCAGTGATGTATAGTCTATAGACTTAAAGACCTATACTTACTGTAAAAGTGTTCTTGTTTTTATTCTTTCCTGCTATATGACAAATACAATATGAGAATGTGCTGTCTTTATGTGGTAGAAAATAGCGCTAGAAAGTAACAAGTTCAATGGTTTGGCTGCCACATATACTAATAATATTAATAAAAATAATATTAATTCAGCATCTAGGAAACTTACTTTAGAATTTAATTTGCTGCTGTTTGATAAAATGTCAGCTGTGATGTTCTGCCAAAATAGTGCAAAAAAAAACAACTTTCCTTCACTTTGCAGGTTCTACCAGTAGAGATAAGTGCATGGCCATCTTTATGAGCGAGTCACTGAATCATTCTTTCAGATGATTCTTTAAAAACAGTTAATTGATGAATTAAACAATTGACTCTGAATCATTCAGCAACAATGAGTGACTTATTGAATCATTATTTCAAAGTGATTTGTTCAAACTAAACAAGTAAATCTCTGAATCATTCATTGAAGCGATTCACTAAACTGCACTGATTCATTCAGGAATGCCACTTCTGTGTGTTACTTGCACATTAGGTGCTCAGCGTCGATCAACTTTGTTAAAAATCTTTTCACTGATGGATCAAAAACAAAGTATTTATTATCAACTGCTTGTTTATTGAAAAATCCATGTGACATTGTGCTGCTCTTGCTCATGTGATATTGCTTAAATAATGTTAAATATAAATTATAAAAATATTTGTATATTTTTTTATATTTATTCAATATAAATTATGAGCAAACTATTAACTCATGATCATTTATTTAAATTGGGTTTTAGGTATTCCACAAAGTGTCATGCCTATACATAAGGTCCTTAACTGTGTTAAAGTCACCATAAAAACAAAACATCTCTCAGAGCTTGTTGCTTTAATAGAAGCGAACCTTGTTTCCCACATCACACATACACAAACACCTTTAGAGTAACAATCTATTTAATTCAGCAGTTTGTGTGGCTGTCATAAAGCATGCGATGGAGAAAGTCTGATTATGGTAGAGCTCCAAATTGAAGTCTGAAAGTGTGTCTCTGGATCATCTTTCCATAACAGAAAATAACACTCAGAGATCTCACCGTTTAAAAGTTGTGCAAGTGAGAAATGATTTCCACCTGCTATTTTTGAGTCTTTTCTCACCTGCGTCAAATGTACAGGCAGACAGATGACAGGCAATCAGGTGGTGTTTATGCTGAAAACCCTAAACCTCCATGTATTTTCCCGGGAATTTAAGCATCTGCTTCAGGATAAACCCTTGGTTTTTAGGTCAGTTTGAGTTCAGATTTGTCATTTGTGTGAAAAAGCCCCATACACTAAGCCAATAATACTGAGATCCCAGGAAACATAAAGATCTATTCGTCCTCCTGTGGATGTAAACATTTATGATTTTGTGGATTACAGTATTACTTTCTGAGACTGTGTGTGACAAGCTGAGCTCACGGCTCTAGAGAGACGTTATGCTGCAGTAATGATAGCTACATATAAAAGCCTTGTTCTTCACAGCAGATGTGAGGAGTCTCTGGTGTCGGCTGAAGTACTGTCGACTACAGTTCACCTGTCACTCGCTTCTCACCTCTGTTCTTATATTGGCATTACAGTGTCAGGCTGATAAGTGGAAATAATGGAGCTTTCTCCTCCCACCAAAGCAATTATAGCATGCAGAGCTCCTGTGCATGTCACAGCTGTCTAACACACACTTTCTTTTACATTCAGACAGCCAAGTCATCAAAAAAGTTTCAATTTCTTTATAAATACAGTATATACAGTATTTTTTGTCACGTCTGTAACGCATGTGTAGCCTATCCTATTTTCCTCATCGTTTATAGACTGATACTTTACTGATGTCTGGACTCTATTTTCAGCGGTTTATAAAAATATAAAGAGATATATCCAATATAGCTATTGCTAATGAATACATCTATGAGAATGTGTGTTTCAGGTTTTGACTGCGAATGCCACGTCCATAATCTTTGAAATACTTGATTTTTTGTTCAAAATTGTGATGGTAGTTTTTGAAACACTGCAAAAAAATGCACATTTTCAAAACTGTTTTTGTGAATGTTCATTAGCTACTGGTATAATTGTGCGCTCCGTATTTTCAATGTATGATTGTAATGTTCCATTTATATAGAGATATGAAATATATTGGGCAGAACTTAGTTAAGTGTATTGGTCCGGCCCTCTGCAACCGCCCAAATTTCTTATGTGGCCCCTTGGGAAAATTAATTGCCCACCCCTGTTATAGAATTTTCATTAAGACCCTAAAGAATCATATCAACTTGTGGAGAATGGGTATCCGATGACCCTTCTAATTTAAATAAGTTAACTGGATTTATTTGAATATAGAGTGGCAACTTGGAATTAAAAACAAAAAATAAATAAAAAAATAAATTACAATATTTAAAAAAATTTTTTTTATAATAAATAATTTAAATTAATAAATACATGCCATTAGGTTCTTGTTTGATATTTAATTTAAATTAACTGGGTTTAGATTAATTTAGAGTAGGAACTATTTATTTTAGAATTAAAATAAACATAAATTAGAATATTTTAAAACAAATATAAATAATAATTGATATAAAATAAAAAAATAATTTTTAAATAATTTAGTTTAAAATAAGTTTTTTTTTAAATTGTAAGACTATAAAACCTTGGTTTTAAATACCTACTCACTAGGTTTGAGATCTTGTTATATAATACAGTGAAATAACATTTCATATATTTTGTGTGGCTAAAATGTCCAAATACTTTTGTGCATCACTGTTGTTCAACTAAAAGCATAAATTCTAAAACAGAAATAGTAAGTCCTTTACTGTAGCCAGAACACAGTAAAAATAATAATAAAAAGCTTTACTGTGCAATAATATACGCCACAGCTTGAGCAGACGGCCTTAACCCGCACTCTCAGCATAATATAAAGGCCTGCGGTTTCACCTCTGTAAGGACTGATCAGAAAATAAGACTCTTGTTGTGATAGAAACGCATACATCACAGGAAGTACAACCTTCACCATTGGACCATCTAATTCTACTGACAGGCATGACCGCACACACACACTCACACACACATACACCAGCAGTGGTAAGTCAGAAGTGCTGTGATTTGTCTGTGAAAACAAACCAGGACCGGGCATGAGGCATATTACCACTCAGGGCTGAGAATGATTGCAGGTGATGATAAGGTCAATGTAAGTCAGATCGATTTGAGAGTGTGAAGGTAAACACTTCCAAAGCTTTCCTGCTTCATAAAGCACAGACATTGAGTCATTGTACGCTGCTCAGGTCAGTGATGATGTCTTCATGAACAGGTCGGCTTGTTTAATTGAGCTCTGACCGCTGCGGTAAATACAGAGTGAAGTGAAGTTTCCGCTTCAGTAAGCATGTTCTCATAGTTAACACACGGATCAGTGGTGTGGACTGAATCTGGATTAAACATGAGAGAGATGGATTTGCTATGGTGTTTTGATTTAAAAAAAAAAAAAAAAAAAAAAGTAAATAAATAAAACCTCTAACTAATCTCCAAGTTTGACCAAACTGATTTTATTTTATTTATTTGGAATATTTATCAAGTGTCTTTACTGGTGCTTTTGATCAATTAAATACACATATGGTGAATAAAAGTATCTTTTAAAAACTTTTGACCATTTTATTTTTTATTTGATTTATTATTCTACTAGGCCCTATAAAAGAGCTTAGTGACCCCCAACTTTTATTTATTTATTTATTTTTATTTTGATAGGCCCCATAATTGTGTTAGTTTTTTCCCATATTGATACCAATGAGTGTATATTTCTAAAATAATAATAATATTAAAAAATAAAAAGTTTTTAAAGTTGGGGGGAATAAGATTTATCTGACAAGGAAATATGCATATTTATTTTAGTTCACTTAATAGTTTGTGCCCTGCCGTGTTTAATTAATCTTGATTTTTTTTTTTTTCCATTAATCTTGATTTGATGCTGATATTTGGCATAGTTATGAAGTATTATGTTTGCCATTCCATATTCAGTTAATTTATTTTATAATATCCACAGTTTACACTCCATTAATGTACAAGTCTTGGCCATTATCTGACCTTGATAAAGAAAGTTAAATAAGAAATGTTTTAAAAACATAACCGCTTGAAACTTTGCTTCAGATTTCTGTTTTTCAAGTGAGATTGGTTTTTAATGTGATTCCACAGAAATTACATTTCCCTTTTTTACCCATGGTAAGTGATGGATGTAGCTTTTTATACCATCAGATACAGCTGTACTAACAGATGGATGGGAGTTTTAATGTGTCCTGATGAGTGGCCCCTATTTCTGTAGTGATACAGTTTGAGAAGATTTCCTTAAGGCTAAAAACTATGAAATTAAATACAAATTTGAGCTATGGAGGCAACAAGGGCACGTGATTTTTCCAGGTCACTGGTATGCGCAAACCCCAGAGTGTTTTGGGTAATAATCAGACAGAATGTGAGATGTAGTATGCAGGGTGACATCCACACTCACATGCTGCTTTTGATTTTATTATAGTCATTAGTATTAAGAAGCACAAGGTAGTTGAACAAAAAATCCTGAATTAGATCATTTCAGTGGTTTTCACAAGGATGTTAAGCTATAAATTCTTATTTAATGGTTCATATTATTTGACTTATGATGCAATAAACCAGTACGTAATGGATATTCATTCACACAAAGACATTTTGCAAAAGTGTTCAGAACTCTTTTTAAAGAATTCACCTAAAAAAGAACATTTCTCTCCCTCATTTCATTCTAAACCAGCGTGACATATTGAAATGAAATATTTTGCATAATGTCTAAGCTATTCTTTTCTGCTGACACTTCTCTGTGACCAAGATCTTCTGTGAATAATGACCAAAAAAATAATGCTTTCATGATACTTTTATGATTTTATCGTTTCATTTTTGGAGCGTGATACTGTACATTTTTGCCCATTTTCAGTGTTTATACCCACAACAAGGACTTTCTGCAAAAGATAACTCTTGTGTAAAACAATTAAAAAATAAATAAACATGCAGGTTTGGAACGACATGCGACATGAATTATTGTTATTTGATTTATTTTTATATATTTTTTGTATTTAATTTAATTTATATTTAGTTCTTTATTTTATTTTATATTTTACTTTAACATTTTATTCAATTTAATTAATTATTTTTTACATTTAATTTTTTTTATTTTATTAATTTCATTTAATTGGTCCTAAAAAAACATATACAAACTGATACCAATGAGTGTATATTTATAAAAACTTATTAAAAACTTTTTTTAAATTGAATTGAAAAAATCTAAGATTACACTTTTATAGCCAGCAGTTTAACTGCCATTGTTGCCTCAGGAATTTCCAACAACAGATCTGTCCTTGTGTTATTCTGTTAAGGCTTGTCATCATCAATCTCGTCCCACAGAATGACTCGCGTGTAGAGGCCCTCAGCCATGACTAAGAGGTGGCGGTCTGTCCTCTTCGGCTTATATGCAATGTGACATTGTGATTAAAGTTTAACACTTGTGCCTTGGTGAGATTATCACAGAGTCCCAGTGTTTGAGTTCTGATGCCTGCACTGCTCTGAGCATGAACCTTTCTTCCTGGCAGTATGGCGCTGAACGAGTCTCTAGTGTCCTCTTCAAACAGTAAACCAGTGGAGTGTCTGTTTTTGTATTTTTACCTTCCTGTCAGAGGATTAGCTGTTTCACGTTAGTTAATATGTTGAGCATTTTTATATTACAGTTTGTGCATATTTTGTCCAATTTGTCAGCATGATAATCTCAGATTTCAAAGTGTTTATTTGACTTTTATTAATTTATGTCATACAGACATACTGTAATTTAAGTATGAATTTGAATTCGGAGTTGTTGGATGGATGGATGGATGGATGGATGGATGGATGGATGGATGGATGGATGGATGACATGACAGTCCAGCACATGAGTAGCTAATTCAATCGAATGTGAATGAAGGCAAATATTCCCTAAAAACATCCAGTGACGACAGTGCTGCAGACAGGACCGAGATGTAAACACTCTTATGCAGTGTTTCATTCATACTCGAAGCCAGAGGGAGCTCTTGTGCAGAAAGTCATCAATTACTCAGTAATTACCTTGGTCCATGTTTATACCCCCCAACTTGAGGACCGCATAACTTATTCTGTACATTAACTAAAAGGTACATACACCAGTACGTACATAGTAAGTATATAGAAATAGGACTGTAAAATAAAGTGCACCATTTTACATAAACATTACACAGGAATGACCAGTTCTTCAAACTTTGTAAGCATTGTTGTGGAGAGCAAGTTAGCATTAACAGTCCTACACAAGCAATTGAAAAACAGTCCTCTTTTTATTAGGTAAGGTTAGGAATAACCAAGCGTACCGAATATACCAAGTACAGTATGTGTCTTGTTTGTTACCACATAATACCACATTTTCCGTAGGTGCTACATTAGTAAGTATACATTATACATTAGTAAGTATAGTACTGTGTCTTATTAGTTACCATATACTGTCACTACCTGTAATTGACCGTTATCACACACACTTGTTTGTAAGTACTACATATTTACCACATGTATACCAAGTACAGTATGTGTCTTCTTTGTTACCACATAATACCACATTTTTCCGTAGGTGCTACACATTTGCCAATAACATATTATTAGTATGAACAGTAATGTGTCTTATTAGTTACCATATATGGATACTGTAAGGACATGCCTGCTTGCACCGATAAGTACTACATATTTACCATGTATATACATTAGTAAGTACAGTAAAGTATCTAATTAGTTACCATGTATGGGCACTACCTGTAAGTGACCATTCTTACCCACATTTGTCTGTATGTACAAATTAATTACCATGCATGTACAACTGTTAAGTACAGCCGTGTTTCTTATTTGTTACCATGTACATACACTTCAGGTAATTACCTTGTGTTTCCATTCATTTACCTGTAGGTACAGGATATTTACAATGTATGTACCAGGGAAGTACATGTACTGTAAAATAAAGTGCCACCATAATAACTTATGATGTACAGGAAATCCCTAATATGGATAAAGGCATCCTGCTATGGCTGTAGCCAAAGCTATCTCTACTGTAGCTAAGCTAAATAAAAAGAAACGTTCTGACTGATGAAACTGTCATGAGGCCGGGCTGCAGGTTTGCCCTTCCCCGCTAGAGGTCGCTATTCCCCTTTCCCCCGGACTCTATTCACTGGATTATGCACATACACCTGTTTGATCACATACACCTGGCATCTCATTACACACACACACCTGATTCTCATTACCATGGACTATATATGTTCCCATTTCCCGATGTTCTGTCTGGTTGCATTGCGTATGTTTGTTTCCCGTGATTCTTGTCCTGCGTCATGTTCTGAGATCTGTTGATGTTATGTTTTGGTTTTGTTTATTTTGCAGTGTTGGCTTTTTGTATTATTCGTAATAAATAGCACTCACCTGCATCTTGGACCCAGTCCTCATCTGTTCTCGCTCTGTGTCGTGACAGAATGCAACCAGCAGAAATGGGTCCAGCGGGGAAGTTGCTTAACATCCGCCAGGGAGATCGGAGCATGGAGGATTACGCCAGGGAGTTCACCAAATTGGCTCGACAGTCGGAGGTTCATGAGGAGAGCCTGGTGGTCTTCTTCTGGGGTGGTCTGGCGGAATCCTTCAAGTCTTGGGTACCATATTGGGACCCAGAGAAGTCGTTGGAGGATTACATCAACTTGGTTTTACAGCTGAGCGGCTCAACGTTCAGAGTGGAGTTAGTGGCGGAGATGGCGGTGGCCGCGCTCAGTGCCTCTGGTCCACGTCTGGAGTGTTTGGAGCTAAGGCGCAGTGTGTGGGAGCCTTCATTGATGTCGGTGCGAGCGGCATTGACCGCTCGCGGTTCCTCCAAAGCGACAGTATCTGCTCACAAGTCTTCTAAAGTGGCGGTGCCCGATTACAAGCCTTCCAAAGCGTCGGTGCACGCTCGCAAGATTTCAGAAGCGTCGGTGCACGCTCTCAAGGCTTCCGAAGCGGCGATGCACGTTCACGAAGCTTCCGATGCGGCGGTGCCCGATTACAAGCCTTCCGAAGCGTCGTTACACGCTCACGAGGCTTTCGAAGCGGCGGTGTCCGCTCACAAGATTCCTGAAGCGTCGGGGCACGCTCAGAAGGTTTCTGAAGCGGAGATGGCTGAGGATGCCGCAGTTGCGCCCCCTGTGGCAGCCAAAGTTGCCGCTGTATTCCGCTCTCAGAAACGGAGGAGGAGGCGGAGGAAAGCCTCCCATGCCCCACAGGGCCAGGAGGCCATTCAGGAGCTCACGGTTGGCCAGGAGGCTGGGCCAGCGCCACCCAAGATCCTTGCCCTGCCGGCGCCACCCAGACTCCTTGCCCTGCCGGCGCCACCCAGGCTCCTTGCCCTGCCGGCGCCACCCAGACTCCTTGCCCTGCCGGCGCCACCCAGACTCCTTGCCCTGCCGGCGCCACCCAGACTCCTTGCCCTGCCGGCGCCACCCAGACTCCTTGCCCTGCCGGCGCCATCCAAGCTCCTTGCTCTGCCGGCTTCACCCGAGCTTCCAGGTCTGTCAGCTCCATCAAAGCTCCTCGCTCTGCCGGCTCCACCTGAGTTTCCTGCTCTGCCAGCTCCAGTCAAGCTCCCTGCTCTGCCGGCTCCACCTGAGTTTCCTGCTCTGCCAGCTCCATCCAAGCTCCTTGCTCTGCCGACTCTACCTGAGTTCCCTGTTCCGCCGGTTCCACCCCAGCTCTCAGTCATGCCGGAACCATCGGGGCTGCCTGCCAAGATGTTGGCTCTGTTCGGACCTCTGGGCGTGCTAGTGCCCGCCTGGTTCGCCCCTCCGGTCCCACCCTGGCCGTCTGCTGGGGTTTTGGTGGGGCTGGAGCCTCCCTGGTCCATTCCTCCGGATCCGCCCTGGCACCCGGCTCGGCCTCTGTCTCCCGGTTCTCTGCCTCCACACGGACCTGGCCCACCATCCCTCCCCCGGTGTTGCCGTTCTACCCCCCTACGGATCACGGATGGAGCGTCTGGAAGCCGCTCCTTTGAGGTGGGGTACTGTCATGAGGCCGGGCTGCAGGTTTGCCCTTCCCCGCTAGAGGTCGCTATTCCCCTTTCCCCCGGACTCTATTCACTGGATTATGCACATACACCTGTTTGATCACATACACCTGGCATCTCATTACACACACACACCTGATTCTCATTACCATGGACTATATATGTTCCCATTTCCCGATGTTCTGTCTGGTTGCATTGCGTATGTTTGTTTCCCGTGATTCTTGTCCTGCGTCATGTTCTGAGATCTGTTGATGTTATGTTTTGGTTTTGTTTATTTTGCCGTGTTGGCTTTTTGTATTATTCGTAATAAATAGCACTCACCTGCATCTTGGACCCAGCCCTCATCTGTTCTCGCTCTGTGTCGTGACAGAAACGTGAAGACAGTAAACACCCAATTGCGACAATATATGCTTAATGTGTGTTTTTCAAGTCATCTCCAAGTAATAAAAAAGCAATAAAAAAGCTCTCTGAGTAATGCAGAGAGAATTGACATATGATGTAATGGGTTATGTTACTAACTACAATTTTTGTCATATAATTTGGAGTCAGTAATGGATTACAAATTCTAAGTAATCTACCTAGCTCTGTTTGTAACATTATACATGTGTGTGTGTGTGTGTGTGTGCGCACACGCGTTTTTGTGACAAATGAGGACAAATTTGTATAATGACACAGGTATGACATAAGTATTACAAGGAGAAGCTGACTTATGAGGACATTGCCCCATGTCCCCATTTTTCAAAACGCTTATAAATTATACAGAATTTGTTTTTTGTTTTTTTTGTTTGTTTTTTTGGGGGGGGAGGGGGCTCAGAAATGCACAGTCTCCTGTGAGGGCTAAGTTTAGGTGTAGGGTTTGTGTAGGGCAATAGCACATACAGTTTGTACAGTTTGTACATAAAAACCATTACTCCCCACTTTTCACAAAAACAAACGTGTGTGTGTGTGTGTGTGTGAGAGAGAGAGAGAGAGAGAGAAAGAGAGAGAAAGAAAGTTCAAATTAGATGAAGAATGCCAGTAAAAAAAAGAAATGAGAGAGACAGAAAGAGAATGAGAATTTACAGGTGGTGCAATTGGAAACAAGAGCCATGGCTATTAACGTTGTATCGATCCAGTCTGCTCCACTCCAGCATAAGCACACGGGGTCAGAGTCAGTATGTCACACACCGCTGAAGAACATATAAAACACACTCACCCCACTGATCTGCCCTGCACCTCATTTACACCAGTGGGATTATTTCATTTGAGCAATGGACTGATCAGATGAGAGACTGAATACTGAGTGTTATCTTTGCTTTAAACTTCCATGCGCTGGTTTACTAACCTTTATAATATATCATCTATTACATGAATGAATAAAAAAGTCAATAAATTGATATAGGCACCATATGCACTACCATTCAAAAATTGGGGTCAGTAAATTTTTCTAAAATGAAATTCATGTTTAAAAAAAATATTGCTTTTATTCAGCAAGGATGCATTGAATTGATCAAAAGTGACAGTAAAAACATTTATAATCATTATAATATAATATATAACAGTATACACAACATTATAATTTATAATGGAAAAGGTTTTTGTTAAAGAAGTGCCATTCTTTTGAACTATCTATTCATCAAATAATCCTGAAAAACAAAATGCATCACAGTTTCCACCAAAAACAAAATGAATGAATGAATAAATAAAATAAATATTCAGCAGCATAACTGTTTTTAACATTGATAATAAGAAGAAATGTTTCTTAAGCAGCAAATATTAGATATTAGCATATTAGAATGATATTCTGAAGGATCATGTGACACTGAAGACTGGAGTAATGATGCTGAAAATTCAACTTTGCATCACAGGAATAAATTACATTTTAAAACGTATTCAAACAGAAAATAGTTCTTTTAAATTGTAATAATATTTCCCAATATTATTGTTTTCACTGTATTTTTGATCAAACAAATGAAGCGTTGGTAAACATGAGACTTCTTTCAAAACTATTAATTTTTGAACTGTAGTGTATATTTGTCTGCAAACTATGGTTGAAATGGTTTTGAAGATCATATTTATATTCTTCTTATATGATTGCACCTGCTCTTTTATTCCGGGAGGAACAAGAATCGACTCCCTCCAGCTTATCCAGCTGCAGGAGAAACCAACAGTCTGAATTTGTTGATGCTATTGGGCTCTCAGTTAGTGGACACAGTTAAAGTCCTGCATTCTAATCACCGTCTAATCAGTCCAGATTAGAATGGATACAGCGTGTGGACAACATCTTCTCTGAAGATGATGGTAACAGCTGGCTGTCTCTGACTTTGAAAGGCTGCCGAGGAAACAGATGTAGAGACGTGGTGAGATACCACAACAACAGTCAGGACTGAGCCGCAATCGTAATGAGGAGACAAAAAAAAAAACATTTTACTATAAGATCCAAAGTAGACCAAAGCATTCTAACATTCACAGAGAAAACTGTAACGATTCCAGTTTCTCTATCGTTCTTGTCAGAATGTGAAAAATAGCCTTTTGCGTTGTTTTTCACATTTTTGTTGCATCCAAGCAACAGTTGCTGAAAGATACCGGTCATATGTCCAAATACAAGCCTGTTTGATTGATTCTAGCACTCATATGGGAGAGCCTGGATGTTTACTTATTGATTCAAATTTTCCAGTACTAACCCACTGCAGACCTACAAGTTAGAAAGATGAACATCACAGTTCCACAGTGTTCAAAAAAGGCAAACTAAAGAGAAAAATATTAAAAAGAGGGATAAATTGTTGAAATAACGTAACTGTTTCAATTTGTACTATTTGTACTATTTCACTCCCATTATACCATGGTCTGTCTGAATACTCGATTCTGTTTGGCTGGCAGGTATGCATTAAAACCATTTGATGTCAGTTTGTTCACCGTTCTATATTGATGCACTGCTTTCATTGATGCACACAAACACACACATCAGTCACAGAGAGAGAGAACGTTGCGCAAAGTAACACAGAAACATTCAGGATTGTGAAAACTTGTTGTCAACGCTTGCCTGCTATTATTATTAATAAAATAGCTTAGATACGGGATCACTGCATTATACTGCTCAGCAACGAGAAGGTAAAATCGCTGTTTAAGTTACTAAACTCATAACTTAATTGTTTGTGGAGAGAGGCGCACAGAGGCAGGTAATTCACACACAAACAACTGTCATCTCTCTCTCTCTCTCTCTCGATCTCGATCAATCAATCGATAATTAATTCAAATAAATATGATCTTAATGCACATTTCCATCTCTGTGTCTAAAAGCTGATGGAATGTCAGAGCTAACAAGCCGTAACTGACGAAAGTAACTGTCATTTTTACCCTTCCGGTCAAAAATATTGCGCAACAAACAACATTAACATTGTTTCATTTTCATTGCTGGCAAAGGACCATGGTATAAGAGGGATAATGCACGGCTAGCTGTGCATTAAACAATTTTAATGCACTCCGTGATTTTACCGTTGAACGCACAATTGATGTATTTTTGTAGGACAAAACCCAATTCCAGTTCCACTGTCTTAAAATCAATAGGTTTTTTTGAATGGGGTTTTGGTTAAATGCCTGAAATAAGGTCTGTGGTTAACACAAGCTCAAGATATTTAAATTTTTCATTCTACAACATAAAATGACTTGCTTCTTGCTTCAGACCAAGGCTGCATCTCATTGGTAGTATTACTTGATCTCAGTGTTACGTTCAACACTATAGACCATGATATACTCATAGATCGATTACAAAACTATATAGGTATTCAAGGGCAGGCTTTAAGTTGGTTTAGATCCTACCTGTCCGATCGCTACCACTTTGTTAATTTAAATGGAGAGTCATCACAATTATCACCAGTAAAGCATGGAGTACCACAAGGATCTGTCCTAGGTCCTCTTCTATTTTCAATATACATGTTGCCTCTTGGTAATATTATTAGAAAATACGGGATTAGTTTTCATTGTTATGCTGATGATAGTCAACTATATATCTCAACAAGACCAGATGAAACTTCTAAACTATCTAAGCTAATAGATTGTGTAAAAAAATTAAAAGATTGGATGACCAATAATTTCCTCCTATTAAATTCAGATAAGACAGAGATATTACTTATTGGACCATAAAACAGTACACAGAATCTCTTGGATTACAATTTGCAACTAGACAGATGCACTGTCACGTCCTCTAAAGTAAAAAATCTGGGTGTTATATTAGACAGCAGCTTGTCCTTTGAAAATCATATTTCCCATGTTACAAAAACAGCATTCTTCCATCTTAGAAACATTGCCAAGCTTCGAAACATGCTACCTGTTTCTGATGCAGAAAAGCTAGTTCATGCATTCATGACCTCTAGACTGGACTATTCTAATGCACTGCTAGGTGGTTGTCCTGCATCTTCAATAAACAAGCAACAGATAGTCCAAAATGCAGTGGCTAGAGTTCTTACCAGGTCAAGAAAATATGATCATATTATCCCAATTTTACAGTCTCTGCACTGGCTACCTATTCAGTTCCGTATCATTTACAAATTATTATTACTTGCCTATAAGGCCCTAAATGGTTTAGCTCCTGCGTACCTAACTTGTCTTCTACCACACTACAATCCAACCCGCTCCCTAAGGTCGCAAAACTCTGGACTTTTGGTAGTACCTAGGATAGCAAAGTCCACTAAAGGAGGTAGAGCTTTTTCACATTTGGCTCCCAAACTCTTGAATAGCCTTCCAGATAACGTTCGGGGTTCAGACACACTCTCTCTGTTTAAATCTAGATTAAAGACACATCTCTTTAGCCAAGCATTCACACAATGCATCTTATAATCTTGTACTGCAGTTATATCTGATCAAATGTACATTATTATTATTCTTTAGCTTGGGCAAGAACAAATAATTTTTGCTTAGATGGAACAGCAGCTACGCTAATTATGTCTCAATTTGTTTCTCTGTTTCTGGAATAATGGTCATGCTGAAGGTATCTGACTGTGCAGTTCATTTATGGCCTTCGTTTAGCAGTTTACTTCCGGTGATTGTATTTAGGCTTTAAAAAGTTGCATTAATTTGTGAAGATTATCATGATGAATTAAACGTGTAAGAATCTTAAACTTTTGTAGGTCACAAAGCTTATTTTCTGCTATAATCCAAAAGCCAATGGAAAAATCCTATGAGGTTTTTCCTCAAGAGAACCAGGGTGATGTGAACTTGTGAACTAAGTTGGCCTACAAGTATACGTCATTGCTGTAGCGCTGTCTGCAAATGTGAAGACTATGTGATGTCACTTTTTGTGGGTGGAGCCTGTCTAGCGCTTTACAGGAGACCCCAGAGATTTGCTGTACACTATTGGCTCATTGGCTCCATATCAGAACATAAACCATAGTCAAGAACAGATCAGAGGCGCTGACACATTAATGTAAAATAGTCCAGGAGAGTGTAAGAAAAGCACTCTATGTATAAGAACACTCCTCCAAACACGCTTGGAGCGCCTCTTCTGAATGCTACTGATGTGCCTTTGATCAAAGTGTGTTCCCCTCAACTTTGGCACTGGCAATTTTTTTTTTTTTTTTTTTTTAGCTTTGTAGTAGTTTTTGGTGAAGTATGACAAGGATTCATTAAAAGAAAATGTTAAATGTAGCTTTGATTTAGTAACTTCAGTGAGCAACCGAAAATGTTATTCAAATTTGGAATGCTAATTAAAAAAGTTCAGGCTTTTGAAGAAATTATGACACCAATCAGAGTGGGATGGGTGCCATAGATCAGAGATAAAAAAAAAAAAATGCAATGCTAGGAACCCCTAAATGAACCCCTAAAATATAAAGGCAGCTATACATTTCTGTTTTTGGGGTCAGCAAGATTTTTTAATTATTTTAAAGAAATCATTACTTGTATCCAGCAAGGAGGCATTAAACTGACCAAAAATGACATACTTATAATGTCAAAATAATTATATTTTAAATAAATGCTGCTCATTTGAACGTTCTGTTTATCAAAAAATCCTGAAAAGCAGCTCAACTGCTTTCAGCATTGATGGTAATAATAAAAGATATTTATTGAGCGCCAAATCAGCATATTGAAATGATATCTGAATGATCATGTGAAACTGAAGACTAATAATGATGCTGAAAATTCAGGTTTGCCATCACAGGAATACATTTGAACTGTTTTAAATTGTTATAGTATTTACAGTATCACTGTTTTGGCTGTATTTTTTATCAAATAAATGTGTCATGTCTTTTTCTGGGTCTTAGTTTTGTTGGTGTTAGTTTTGGTGTCAGTTTCCTGTCTATGTCCATCTCTTACCATGGTTTTTGATTTGCCCTTATGTGTCACAGTCACTTGTGTCTAATTAATTACCTTGTTTAGTCCCTAGTGTTTCACTGTCAAAAGTTCTCATTTTCAGTTATTCTTGGTCAGATTTGGTCTTTTTTTTTCTTCTGTTTATCGTGTTTTGTTTCCTGACCCTGAGAAGTGTGCACCTTAGTTTATTTTGATCAAAGAAAACTGATAGATCCAGATAGTTCTTTTATGTGACAAAATGCAACCAAAATGCAACCATTGTTTTTTTTTTAATCAAAGGAACGGAAATAACTATACATAAAGCAACATAAATAAAACCTTGAAAGAGCCATTCAAAACATAAAATGATATAAATAAAATTCTGAAAGAGCCATTACATCATCATAGAACACCAATGCAAATTTTTGATTTTGCTAATATTGTTTTGTTGAGGGAAACACGATGCATTTGTAGTTTCAACATTACTTATTCTTCAGACATTCTGCTTTACAGTAAATATCAGCTGTATACAAAGTGACCAAAATTTGGTTTTCAAGCACTGAAAATAGGTCATATTCAACAATCTGAAAATGGAGCCTCATTGAGATCCTCTGGGACTGAACGATGTAGGGCTTTGAAAATTAAGATTCCAAAAGAAAAGTTTATTAAGAACTAGAATCTAAAATCATATATGGTTCTATTTCCCCATTTTTTAATGGTCACCATTGGCACATAATGCAACAAAGATTGCTAAAATCAACAGATTTTACTAACAGACCTACTAATCTTGGTGTAAAAATAACATTGTGATGCTGCCATCTTTTTGAAGTCATGTTTACCCCTCTGTAATTTGGCTTTGAATCTCAGATGAAAATTGCCATTTTGACCCCCCTCTACAAAATAGTGGATTACTCAGTAAATATTCATCCATGACATTTAATATTTTGGCTTTCATCACAATACATGTCTGTCTTTCTTCAGAAAAAATATTAGCAAAATCAAAAATTTGAAATGGGAATTTTTTTTAAATATGGTTGATTTGATACGGAATGACCCTATCTATTTAGTCAAATTTATAACTGTATTTTGTGAAGAACAAAATGGTTGCTGTAGGTGGCTGCTTATTGGCCATAGAACCCATTTTGGCCTCTAGCCACATAAGTCTACACTAGTATGTGATTTTTCTGCCTGTGTGTTCTGTACATTTCAACTCACTGTTATTTGAATGTGCATATAAGCTCAGGCTAAATCTTCTAGACAAAGGCTTGTGTGAAGCATTAGCATTTCCCTCACATACTCCTAATGGATTTCTGTTAACTGAACGGTGTTTACCATTTTCTCAGTGCAAATAAGAAAATGGCAAAAAACTATTTCCCCATTTCATTTTCACCGTGACAATCAATCAGATTAAGACTCTACACACTGACACTGATTACTTGAAATATGTATATGAAGTGCATCAGAGATATCTATGACTATGAATGCAAAGATGAAATATATTGCCGCCCTGCCAGTATTTTCACACAACAGAAGACACCAAATATCTCATAAAAATGTGTATACATTCCTCTCCCTGATTAGTCCTCAGGCTGCATGTGAATGGCAGGGATATGAGGAAGGTCGGAGAGAGAGGGACAAAGAAGCAGATCTGAGCAGCTCAGATGTGTTAGTATGCAGACGAGTTGTATAGTTTCAGCATGTGCTGAACCATGCATGAGAGAAGAGGCCAGCGACACATAACTAAAGGTCAGACTGACCTCTGAACCGCTTCTGATTCTCTGTAGATTGCTCTGTTTACCTGACTGCCAGCTTTTTAAGTGAAGAACCTGCACCAGCCTTATTAAAAAGTAAAGAGTAATTCCTTTGTGTTTTAAACTATTGTGTTTGGTTTTATTCTAGAGGTTAAACTGGCTTTGTCTGAACGCTGAAAATACCAAGCCAGTGTATTCAAAATAAAGTAAAATTGACAAATATTATTACAATTAAATGTAAGTGTTTTCTGCTATTTATTCATGTGATACAAAGCTGAATTTTCAGCATCATGACTTCAATCTTCAGTGTCACATGATCCTTCAAAAATCATTCTAATATGTTGATTTGATTAAGAAACATTTATTATTCTTTGCCATGCTGAAAACATTTGCTACATTATTTGTGTACATATGGGGTAAGAAAAAAAAATAGTACTTACTGTATATTCAGCAATGATGCATTAAATTGATCAAAAATGACAGTAGACATTTATAATGTTCCAAAAAAATCTATTTCAAATAAATGCTATTTTTTAAATTTCTATAGATGCTTCAAAGTAATGAATCGGTTGGCTAGTGAAGTCGTGCAGTTTCAAAGACTCGTAACTCTGCACACTGAGGACACTTGCTGGTTAAGATTATGTAATAATCTTTTAGAAAATTCTACTCGGATTTTGTGAATTTAAATGATAAAGCTTATGCGAGATTAGTTCAAATCATGCAATTATTAATGGTTCGGTTGAGATCAAGCACATGAATCCAAAAATGACATTCCAAAACTTTCCTTGATGTAATAGAGCTTAATAGCCTTTATTTGTCATTGACTGTCTAGACTGTGTGTCCACTTCTTTTGATTTCGAACACAGTCATATATAGAGAGAGACATTTTTAAGGATAATGTGAGGAAATCCTGTAGCCCATTAACAATTATTAGTGATATAGCCTACTTAAAGACGTGATAATCGCAAAGACGAGCACTGGAAATAGCAGGCTACTGTTAGAGACAAACACAAGCGCACTTGAGTGCATCTCTTGATTAAACTCTTATAGGCAGGAGAAAGCAATTAATTGGGTTCAACATAAGTTCATCCATTCTCATCAAGTGCCAAAGAAAGTCAGCTGATTACAGCCACGCTCTCTGAAAATGAACTCTTATCTTCACCGGAGATTGACAAAAGCCTTCTCTCTATATGACTAGCAGACTTCTAGCTGTTTTGTTGGAAACAAAGTACTGCTAATAACTTTATACAATTTATTTTGTAACGTGGAAGTAACCTTTTTTCGGTGAATGTGCAAGCTTTCTTCAGTTGGGGCTAGCATGCTCACATCAATATTGTGTCATTTTTTTCACGCTGAACAACGATTAGGCTAATTAAGTTACTGTGTTTGCATTATTTTAAGGTTAGGTTTAGGTTTGGGGTAGGTGTAGACATTAATAAAACACAATCTAGTAGGTTGTTGCAAATTTTAATTAATATTATTTTCCGTCCGTAGCTGTATCCTTTCTAGCCACAACCGGCTTTCTGATTCATTAGCCGCTGTAGGAATAACTAAGTAGGGTAAATGGTAAAAGTGTTTGGCTACAAATCAGTTTGTTTAGATTAAAGTCCGCATGAAATCAAAACCGCATGACTTTATTTACTTTACTAGCGCACATTGCTAGTCTTGATGTTAACAATTAATCCGTGCAAGTTAATCCACTGAAAAAAAATAGTTTGTCTTGGTAATCTTTAATCAAAATCTGAACATTCACTTCCGCTCTGGAATGGCATTCCTTTTCTGATGACGTCAGTTTGACGGCTCGGGCAGAATATCCTTAAACACACCTTTCCGACTGTTAGGGTGCTATGAGTGAAAGACTGAGAGTAGGAGTGCAAAAATAATTCTATTTAATATTTTCAGTTTCTGCTGGAAACTGGCAGCAACGTCCGGTTCACGCAGACTTTAAAATAAAATGATGAGAAATGTTTGCAATATCAAGCTGCATTAAGAGGTTACATTGTTCTGCCAGTAGGTGGCGACAAGTACCTGTCTTTAAGCAACATTTAATTATTTAAACGGTTCGTTCAAAAACACCAATTTATTCATGAAGGAAATACTAAATGGATTCAATGTGATTCATTGAATCCATTTAGTCAACACAATAGTTTATATTTAGGCCTACATGTTTGAGCTCAGTTCTGCTGTGGCTTTTTAACTGACATAACAAAAACAGACAAAGCAAGCAATACAAAGTATAAGTTACTCAATATTAACTTTTAGGGGATTTAGGGGATCTATAGTAGCCTACTTGGGAAAAGCTATTAACATATATTTATCTTTGTTCATGTTCTTGGCATGGCTGTAAATGCCATGATGATGATTTTGCCAAACAACACATCATTTTTCTAACGAAGTTCATCCGTCTTAGGTATCATAGCCCTTTTGTATTCACTCTGATTATTTTTAATCACTTGCAGGTGTTTTTGTTTCTTCGACACTTGCATTTGTGATTGGCCAAATGCCGTTGCTCATGGCAACAGTAACAGGTGCGCAGGTGAAATATTTAATTCATCACTGTACAGGGGAATGACATCGAGGCTGCATCCAAAAACTGAATAATGCTGCCTTCGGAGGACACATTCCAAGGCAGGAAGGCATTAAGGCACGTCCAAATCCAAAGTTAGCTTCACTTCCTTTCTCATGAGATACCTTCATCTGATCGATTTTTGAAGGCAGCATAGATGTATCCTTCGCTGCCTTTGATATCCCACAATCCTGTGTGTTCCATTCCGTGACGGTTGAGCTAAAAAATAAAGAAATTGAAAAAAAATTACGTTTGGTTGTTAGTTTGTGTAAATGTATATTTCTGATTAACTTTTTGCACTTTTGATGTTATTTCTAGCGAGAAATTAGTATTATAGTAATTAAATATTCATTTAGTTATCACCAAATCTCGTTCTATTTTGTTGTAGATCATTAAATCGTTACTCTGCCTCAGAAGCCTGTCCGAAATCAGTGCATCGAGAAGTCACTCCAATGTCATTGCATCGAGACAGCAAGTCAGCTGCCTAAGTTTTCAGATGTAGCCCTTGACATTACTCTACAACATCCCATAAAATAAAATAAAAAGTCACCTAGGCTAGAGAATGTACCACCTCCCAAGGTAATCAATATTCAGGTTTTATTTCCACCTTTGGTCCATTAAAAATACTTTTACTGCACATGAAGGGTTTTAGTTTCATTAGAGTGAAGGGAAATTCCATTTCTTTCACTTTTAATCCATTTTTAAGATTCAATCAAGTGTATCTAAGAAACTAATTGCTATCTTTCCCCTCACTAAAACCTACTCGATGTCAAAAGCCTTTTTACATGCCTTCTAAACTTTCCCACAGCTAAAACTGTCCTTGTCCAAACTCATTTGAAACTAGATAATTTGACTTCAGATGTGATGGTGCTGTATAAGTGCAGATTTATTTCATGAGATATGCAATGGCTGGAAAAGGGATGAGTTTGTTCAGTGGAGAAATAGAAAAAAAGGAATTAACTACATAAGAGATGAGTTAAAAGCAATGTCAAATGTGGATGAGGAGGAGGAATGAACAATTAGTGAAGGAACACGACTTCAAAACAGAATGAGACAGAGAATCAGTTCTCATTTGCTCTTTTTCTGTTGCTCAGATATCCACAAACCTCCTCTGAGATTTTCCTCTCTTGGTTTTCAATTTCAAAGTATGTTACCATTCTATTGGAATAATTGTTTTGATTATAATATTGCAAAAGTACACACACTCACATGCTTAATTACTTATACCTGCACATCTCTCTCTCTCTCTCTCTCTCTCTCTCTCTCTCTCGCAAATATTTGTTTGGAAGTAAATGCCAGGATATATAAGTGTACAAATATTGACAGGCCAAATGTGTACTTAAAAGCACATAGACTTGCACCTCAAGGAACACAACATGTTGTCAAGTTTATAATCTGCAATGTTTTTTTTTTTCCTTTCATTTTTTTTTTTTAAAGCATCTTGGATATTACCACTCCATCGGTACACTTTGAAAAATAATCTTCAAATGTCCTCCTCTAGTGATGATTTGCTTCTGTGAAGTGAGTCCCAGCAGTCCTGATGAATAAATGAACAGATCCCAGAAATCTATGGAGATGCTTTGAAAAATGTCTATAAATTTCTATAATATATAAAAGATTACAGAAAATCAGTGTGGGGATGATGATGATGATTTCTGATGTATTATGGAGCTGACTTCTATTCTCATAGATGCGATGATGTTTATGTAGAACAGTGGTTTTCAACCTTCATAAAATGTTGAAAAAATAATTTAAAAACCTAGATTTTTATAACAGCTTTAAGTGAACTAGCTTTAACTAACTAGCTTTAACTAATTCACTTTATACTGTTAATTAAAACATGAATGCGTAGCGGTTCATTAGATAATGTTCATTGAAATAGATGCCAATTTCATGAAAGTTTAAGATCATTTTGTTTTAGATGCTATGTATCTTCACAGAACCCTAGGTGAAAACCCTGGATGTGGGCCATTTACGTTTTATGGGACCTTTTATGTTAATTTGGTCTCATTTATGAAGCACGAGCAGAATGGCTTTCAGTGTAAATCGTTAACTAACCCATTTTTACACAAATTGCAGCATTGAATTTAATGTGATTTACACAGAAAATCTGCTTCGGCTTCTGTTTTCTGAATGAGGTCCATTCAAATTTACACTCTTCCCGTGAGCAACTGAAATGTTGGCAATTATTTGTGTAAAGGCTGGATTGCTATAGTTTTGATAGACATTATGCATTGCTACTGCTTCAAATGTGATTGATTTTATTTACCTAAAAGAAGAATTAAAAGACGATGCACTACTTTTCAAAAGTTTCAAAACCGCATAACAGTGTGAGTGAGATTTTGGAAGCAATTACGTCATACATTTACTTAAAAACCTTAAAAACTTTTTTTCACTTAAAAAGTATCAAGTTTTAAATTAGATTTTGTATCCCAGATTTTCAGTGCGGTCCCAGTCTTTTGGACCCTGTAGAATTGTATGTAATAAAGTTTAGATCAATATTTCTTTCAAAAGATTCATTCAGAATTTCTCTTTTATTCTTGCAGTCAAAGTCTGGCTTATCGTCATAAAACACAGAGGACCAGAGCTGCTTACAAGGGATGTGTATGGAACAAGAAAATGAAGAGCTGCAGTGGCCAAGCACCAGGGAAATTAGCATGGAAGCTGTGAGAGTAATAAATCATGAAATCCTGCAGTGGACCGATGAGATGAAGATATTCTGTAAGAGTGGAGAACAGTAGAATGACACATATCAGTTCTGGAGAAGCCAGAGGGACTGAGCTGCTAGAATGGTGAGGTGACACAAACTTTCCTCTCTAATGGTTTCTAATGATGTGATTCAAAGTATCTGAGTGGAGTGGATGGGAGAGAGACACTCCACTACACAGCTGTAATCTCAAAAGTGACTATGTCTAAACAGTGCACATAAGATATCCTTGTACTTATGTGGTGTATTAAGTGAAGTTCTTTATGTGTGCAGGTGTGGATTATAAATGCATTACGAGACATCTACATTATAGCTGATTGTGTTGCAGAGAAGTATGCATACTTGGACACAGGAATAGAGACACTTTAAAGAAATATTTCACCCAAAATTAAAATTTAATGAAAACTAACCATCAAGCTATCCAAGATGTAGATGAGTTTATTTCCTCGACAGAACAGAATTGGAGAAATTTAGCATTACGTCATTTGCTCAGCAATGGATCCTCTGCTGTGAATGGGTGCCGTCAGAATGAGAGTCCAAACAGCTGCTTCTAAATGATTCAAAAAATATTCAGTTTTATCTTCCAGACCAAAACAGATTCTAGGACCACACGAGCATAAAATAATTTTATATACAGTACTGAAGTCGCTTAAAAAGGTGGCCTGAATCATTTTCATCTATTTTAAAAAAGGCATCATAAAACGCTACGACTCTTACACATTTCATTTTCCACTTCCAACATTACAGGAACCTATGAGAAATTATTTGCCAAGGTTTTAATCTGTCATGACTCTCTCTAGATAGTGAGGAGTTGTTGCATATATTAATTGAATATAGTGCTCCTTTTAAGCAAAAATTACCAATTTTATTGACAATTATGAAATTTGAACTTATTGGGCTGGATTTGTATTTGTATGTAATGTTGAGCTGTGGGACTTATGCAGCCAGTCAGATAGGGAACTTATATTAAGGCATTAAATTGTACCCCACACTAAGAAGCAGTTTTGCTATAGGTGACAAAACAGCACACTTTATCGGCAAAAGCAGCCAGCACATTATGTGAAGTGACCTTCACACTTCTGGTGAGCTATATCAGCTCAGCGATGAGTAATGGGGCTTGAGTGCATCCAATCACAACATTGCATTATTAATACAGAATCTCTCCACTGGCAAAATAGCCTTGGATTCACATCCTCCCACTAACCATGCCAGCACACACACACACACACCGATACACATGCTGTGCTTGCTCTCGATCTTGATTTCGATCTTTTTCACTTTTTGACTCACTCATATATATTTGTTTAAGAATTTTTAGACATATACAAATATACGTTTCAAAGATTTGGTCTCAGAAAGATTTTCTAGTGTTTTGCAAATCTGTTATGCTCACCAAGACTGCATTTATTTGATGAAAAATACAGTAAAAGCAGTAATATTGTGAAATATTATTACAATTCAAAATAACTATTTGAATATATATTTTCATTTTTTTCTATTTTAATATATTGGTTTCTAAAAATATCTATTTTTTCCTGTAATGCAGAAGGTTTAAAAGAATAGCATTAATCTGAAATAGAATATTTTGTAATATCATAAATGTATTTACTGTGACCTTTAATAAGTCTAATGCAGCCTTGCTTAAAGTATCAATTTCTTTTTAAAAATCATGTAAATCTTAGATAAAAATCTTATACAAAAGTATTTATATTTGAGTCTAAAAATAATGCAATATGTTCATACAAAACAAAGTAATAGATTTCAACCCTATACATGTCACGTCCTCTGCAATAATATCCTAAAACTATTTGAAACAGCATTTTTAAAATAATTATTATTTTTGCTGGTTTTATGACCCCATACTAACGAAAAAACAGCATGGAATATTTGTGCTAAAAAATTACACTATACCGTTTAAACTGAACTAGTGCAGGCAAAAACTTGATTAAAAGTATTGAAAATTTTGATGATTTTTGTTTATTGTAAATTAAAATCTTTGACAGAAAATAGTCCATGTACCATACTAATGGGCATTGAGCGATTACCATATTCATGTACTATGGTACTTACATATTCCAGGGTATTTCAAGGAATACCATGACACAAAAATATATGGCATTTCCATAGTACCATGTCCCCAAAAAGTTTTTGTGCTTTTTGTGTAAGGAGAAGTTGTGCAGAAGCTCAAGTTTTGAAGTCTCTATGAATGTAATCCTATCGGTATTCCAGGGAGCTGGGTGGATTAGCGTTCTCGATCATGGCTTATATGCAGGGTGAGAGTGATCAATCAGATTCCCTGTGAGGCAGAACCAGCGTCCTGCATCTGAGATTTACTGCTACTGAGGGCCTGTGGTTAGAACTGAACCGAAACGTGAAGGGAAATGGTTAGGAGGCTGAGCATGAGAAGTATTCTGGACGTTACATGATTTTTAAAGTACGCTTAGATATAATAGTCTTCCACAATGTGTAGATTTTGCCATGGTGTGTAAATATTACTGTAAGTTATATTAATATTAATCATATATCAATTTAAATGTAACACTTTACAAGAAGGATATTAAAGGAATAGTTCACCACAAATAAAAAAATTGCCCAAAAATTGACGCATCCTTAGGCCATTGAAGATGTAGATGAGATCAGTACAGATCTGGGAAAATGTAACATTGCATCACTTGATCACCAATGGATCCTCTGCTGTAAATGGGTGCCGTCAGAATGAGAGTCTAAACAGCTGATAAAAACATGACTCCAGTCCATCAATTAACGTCTTGTGAAGAGCTGTGCATTTGTAATAAAAAAAAAATCCATTATTAAGATGTTTTTAATTTCAAACATTTGCTTCTGGTTAAAATCTGAGTACTCTATCCATAATATTGCTTTCCCTAGTGAAAAAGTCCTCTCATCTGAAACAGGAGAGAAATATACACGACGATTCTAAACAAATATGTGAGTGGATTTTGATGTGAGGAAACATCATCTGCATCTTGAAAGGCCAGTGTGTGAGTGAATTTTGAGCAAATTTTCTTTTTCCGGTGAACTATTCCTTTAAATACAATAGTTAAAGGAACACTCCACTTTTTTGGGAAATAGGCTCATTTTACAACTCCCCAACAGTTAAACAGTTACCGTTTTTTAATCCATTCAGCCGATCTCCGGGTCTGGCGGTAGCACTTTTAGCTTAGCTTAGCATAGATCATTGAATCGGATAAGACCATTAGCATCTCGCTCAAAAATGACCAAAGAGTTTCGATAATTTTCCTATTTAAAGATGGTTAAAGATATAAAGATTATTACGCCGGAATGAGAGTATAGCCTATTTCCAAAAAAAGTGGAGTGTTCCTTTAACATGAACTAACAATGAACAATACCTCTACTGCATTTATTATGGTCATTTTAACAAAGATTATTAAATGCTGTAAAAAAATATATTGCTCGTGTTAGTTAATGCTTTAACTAATGTTAACAAATGAGACATTGTTGTAAAGTGTTACCAATGTAAAGCATCATAGTAGAAAAAAAGGGGTGTATGAACTCTTTGTCCTCTCTCAGCAGTAGATAATGTACACAAAGTAAATGAGAAGTTCTAAACAATAACCGTAAGAAGCTGTAATGTTGAGATTAGGGTAAATAGCAGCCCACTTTCAATCCCAGGACTGTCTGAAGTCTTTTATATACTGGTATTAACCTTTCTGGCTCGAATTCCAGATAATTGTAACACGAAGAGCACAAAAAGCTCAATCAATCTCCCATTGATTGGTAAAGCAGCGAATAAATGGAGCAAAAGGCTAATCAGATGGTAAGCCTCTGAAAGAAGCCTCTGTCACTTTTTTGAGCTCTTCTTTTGCATTTACTGGCAGAGCAGAGAGTAAGACTGACATGACAAACATTTAGGACGGCCTGTTGTGTAAGTGTGGCTATGCATCAAAGCAGTTGGATTGTGGTGATTGTGTGTCCCCTGATGGTCACAGCTGGAACTGCACTTAGGGTTCACTTAAAGGTATAGTTCACCTAAAAATATATATTTGCTGAAGATGTTCTCACCCTCAGGCCATCAAAGTTGTAGATGAGTTTGTTTCTTCAGTGAATCAGATTCAGAGAAATTTGCCATTACATCACTTGCGCAGCAGTGGGTGCTCTGCAGTGAATGGGTGCCGTCAGAGTTCAAACAAATCCTTCATTTAGGCATTTTAACTTTAAAGTCCGTAATCCATAATAATGCTTTCACCAGTGAAAATGTCAAATTCTCCTGTCCGCTCCTGTCCTGTCCGGTGTTTTTTTTTTTTACTGTTTTTGCTTGATCCGTGGATATTTCTCTCCTGATTCAGACAAGACAACTTTTTTACTGGAGAAAGCAATATTATAGATAAAGAACTCGTATTTTAGTCGAAAGCAAGTATATAGCATCTTGGTAGATTTGTTCATTACAAACATGCAGCTTTTCACTTCACAATATTAATCGTTTTTTGAGGTTTTTTTGGTAATTATTAACTAATTTGAATTATCAATAATGTAATATTGTGCAGTTGATGCACTATATTCCCTACTTTTTAAACCGTATTGGAACTATGACACAATTTTGACCCTGTCCACTGACCTTAGACTCGATTGCCCCTGAGGTGATGTTGAATCAACGCTTCTCCATTAACTGCTTTGTCATGAAATGCCTTTGTGGAGTAACTGCACTAGTGATATACCTACTTCCAGTTCGTGTTATAAATATAAAACAAAAAAAAATGAATTATTTATATTTTACTCATGAGACTTGAGGTATAACTTCAGAACTGGATTTATAAAAAATGCAAAGTTATTTCAGTAGATGGCAGCAAATTTCCACAAAATGGCAAGGCGATTCTTGGTATATGTTATGATTCCAGTTTTGAAATCATCTAGAATAGTGACCTTCTCTATTATCATTATCATTATCATAGTGTTCCTATGAATTCAAAATATTTATTTAATCATTTATCACAATATGATTGTGATTTATTTGTCATTTGTTCATTCCCACAATGATAGAAATTGGTGTAGAAACAATTATCACTCAGAAATTGCTAGTAAACTTCACTATTAATGACAAAGAAACTGCAAGTATCATGCTGAATTAAACATGGAACTTTGAAGTGTAAAGATTGATTTTTTCTTACTAATTATAGATTTAAAGATTTAAAGTTCTAGAGTTTAAAATTACATGTTTACTGAATGCATTACATATGATTATGAGTGCAAGATCTATAACTAATTTCCAATTTTGTGGTTGGTTATATTGAATATTACTTGTGTTTGGAAATCCAAAAAACATATTACACTGAAAACATTTTGTGTAGAAACAATTTTTACTCAGAAACTTTAAATTTCACAAACAATTACAAATAAACGGTAAGTAACACATTGAATTAAACATGAAATTTAAAAGAAAATGAGTGTGTGTGTGTGTATGTGTGTGTGTGTTTATGTGTGTGTTTGTATATATATATACAGTGGGTACGGAAAGTATTCAGACCCCCTTAAATTTTTCACTCTCTGTTATATTGCAGCCATTTGCTAAAATCATTTAAGTTCATTTTTCCTCATTAATGTACACACAGCACCCCATATTGACAGAAAAACACAGAATTGTTGACATTTTTGCAGATTTATTAAAAAAGAAAAACTGAAATATCACATGGTCCTAAGGCTGCAATATAACAAAGAGTGAAAACTTTAAGGGGGTCTGAATACTTTCCGTACCCACTGTGTATATATATATATATATTAGATGACTTTGGCTTTTATTAATATGCTCTGGTCATGATTTTCACAGTCTCTGTTCTAGTATAGTTAAATAGTGAATTATTGTTTAGATTATCAGTGATTATTGCAGAACTCCAACCAGAAAACATGCAAAAAGCTGCTGCAATGGTTGCATAGATAGCTTGGGAATTAACATGGATTTACAGTCATGATTTGGGATTGTGGCAGAGCCGTCATTTACATGTCATCTGGTTAATCAGCTGACTTGAGAGTAATTTTGAGTCTGACACAGAGTGCAGATGTGAGTTGGTGCAGGAGGGGGAGAGAAACCATGTAATATGCCTACTCAGGCTTTAATCCAAAGCTCATCTTTGAATGAAGCGTCTTTCTCGTGCTTCATTTGCAATCTACTGTATGTCACATTTGCAGAACAGTTGCACTGGTTGCTATAAATAGAGAACTGTAGGTGCAATAGAGCCGTGGTTGTGTTTGCATTCATATGCAGGATGTTAGTTGTAATTTGCACTTGTGTTACAGCCTTTTGAATGGGTTTGCCTGATAATATTTTATATGCAATAATAATTTATTCCTGGCTTTGTTCTCAGGAAGGCTTTGTTCATTGTGTTGATCATTTGAAAGCTGTGAAAGCTTTTCAGGCGCCTGTGTTAAAATGTATTGCTTGATTAGCTCAGCTATTTAGAGAATCGTTAATTATTTGTCCATTATGAAAATAGAAATTAATGTTACTTTTGAATCATTAATGGAGTTTGCTAAGGCGATAATTATTATTGTGGCTTAAGTGATTTGAACAAATCCCTAACCCTGAATATTAAAATTTGGTGCATAATTTGTTGTTTGACTTAATACGTCAAATTGTACTATTAATTTTCTAAGTGATCAGACTCATAATATTCACCTGGAATATGATATTATTAAGTTTATTATTATTTGGATTTTTTTATATATATATATATATATCTTTAGTTTTCATTTTAGCAATTTTGTTATGGGCTTTTTTTTTTTTGGTAACACTTCACAATAAAGTTTCATTTGTTAATATTAGTTAACTACATTAGTTCGCATGCGCTAACAAAGACAAATATTTCTAAATCATTGATTCATTTTTGATTAATAACTTGTACAAATCAAATCAAATTAATCAATTTTTATTAATATTAGATAATATTATTTAATTGACTTGACCTAACAATGAACAGTTGTATTTTTACTCATACTTTATTATTATTATTATTATTATTATTATTATTATTATTATTATTATTAATAAGAAATACTATATCAAATATATTACTTGTTGTTAGTTATGTGTAATGCATTTAATGCAATTGATTGCATTAATTTTATTTGATCTTATTTTAATGTAGAGTTAATTTTGTTTCAGTTTTAGTAATTTAGTACTAGTAGTAATATATAGTCAACCCTGCTCTTGGGGAAAGTTTAGATCCAACCAGCTTCAGCACACCTGCCTGCAATTTTCAAGCAGTCTTGAGGAGCTTGATTGGCCGCTTTAGGTGTGTTTGATTAGGGTTGTAGCTAAACTCTTCAGGATAGTGGGTCCCCAAGAACAGGTTTGAAGAACTCTCATTTAAGTGCTTCTCTATGTGATTTTTGTTATGTGATGTGATTGTTACTAAAAACTATTAATATATGTATACACACACACATACCTACATACGTACAATGTTGCATTTTTTAAATTTCAGCTTTAATTCAGTTAATGAAAACAGTTTTTAATCGTTTTAGTTAACAATAATACAGTTAGCAACCGTCTATAACACCCTAACAATCACAAGGAAAAGCACTTAAGCCACTCAGTACCTAATGCACTTAAATAGGTTTCTTATTTTCCAGCCATTACAAAGTGAGAGCGCCCTTTACACAATCCACAGCTTGCTAAATTTGTCCTGTGCCTCTGATAAAACATTCCTTAAACCACATTAATCACTTCCTGGTCCCAGAATCCCAATTATGATCGGTCGGTGCCTCACACTCTTCATTAACCTCTCTGTTATTACTCAGCACCTTAAAGTCAAAAGAGCCCTGCAAAGGCCATATGGTTCTGCAAAGCATCCTGGGTAGAGCAAGACCTTGTTTCCTCCTGTAATGTTTTTTTTCTGTGTATTCATGACTCTTAGCTTGAGATGTTGTTTTATGCCAATAGGGAGTTTCTGTAATAATTTTCTTACTTCTTTTTAGAGACAGTGTTTATGGTCATCTTGAGGGGCTGTTCAGTCTGAATCTGTTATGAAGGTGGCATTTTAACTGCTGGGCTTAGCAGAGTGCAGTTCACAAGGACTTTACACAGCGCTTTATCACTGACACTGTTTACACCTGCTATAAACATGAGTTTGGGGTTATCTGGCCTTGGGTGATGAACTGTACAGCGCTAAATAGAACAAAAGAAGCAAAATGTTGTATCTTAAAGGTGGTCAAAAACTTGCTCCCATCACATTTGTAGTGTTAATGCTAATCACTGATAATGTGTCCTGGACAACAACAAATGACTGCTTACTCACCGGTCTACTAATTATTATGCGAATATTGAGGATTTTAAGCTTTGCACTATACATTATATGCTATAAAAAATAAAATGATCATCACAGTTCCACTCAAAATGTTATGTTTGTTTGTTAATTATTTATTTTGTTAATTTATTCATTTTTTTCCCCACTTATACTACAACTTTGAATTTTTTTTTTTTTTTTTTTTTAAGCTTATTGTACTTCTAAAGGTATTTTACTGTATTTGATCAAAATACAGCAAAAACAGTAAGATTGTGAAATGTTATTTAAATGTAAAATTACTGTGTTAACATATATTAAAATGTTATTTATTCCTTCAAAGCTGAATTTTCAGCATCATTACTTCAGTGTCACACGATCCTTCAGAAATTATTCTTATAAATCAATAAAAAAAAACACACACACACATTTCGATGTACACAGTCATGAAATCAAAGAACCTGCTTTTCAGACATGGATCACAACTGGTCATAAGAGATGCATGTTTATACTGAGATTTTTATTCAATATTTCAGCCCTCTTTTGTTTTACTCTACAACTGGTGATTACTCATTCACTCTTCTACTGCAAATGTACGGTGGTCCAGGACGAGCACGTGTCCAAAGCGGCCGGACGCTCCTGTCAACAAGTGCAGCACCTGAGGGCAATGTGACTGATTTTTTTTCTAATCTTTTCAGGTCATGCTCAGCCAGTCAGGCTTAAACCTTCAGAGGGAACACACTTTAATGTTCCCGCTATTCACAAAAAAGAGCCTATTTATGGTTTATTATTCAAGTCATTCATTTTCAAAATGTGAAATCCTTTGTACAAATGGAATGACCATTACTGTAAATGGACACTTTAAAATATAGAAATTATATAGATAATATCATTTAAATTGCACTATATTGTATATTTAAATGTAACTAATTACACTCTATCCCAAAGATTCACATCCGTATTTGTAAAGGCCTCCAATCAGCTGTAAAAACAGCAAAACTGAATATGGAAACTTCTGCCAGAGGGAGGTCATGTCTCTTAGAGGACAGGACTAATTGAATGGACTAATGTCAGCCCAGTGTGAGATCTCAGCAGAGACTGAAATGAATAGTGCAATTTCTCCTGTGCCTCAGGGAGAAGTGCTCAGTGAGGGTCACTTTCTACCATTCAGCTGATGCGGGTTAAAATCATTGTTGTTGCTGAGATGCCCAGATCAGCTTTTTGGAACATTTTACCCCTAGGTACATTTCAATAATGCTTTGGGTTTTTATGTGATGTCAGTAATTATTTCAGGCTAATTTTTGTTATACATGTAAAAAAAAAAATGTATGTATATATATATATATATATATATATATATACAGTGGTGTGAAAAAGTGTTGGCCCCCCTCATGATTTTTTATTTTTTTGCATGTTTGTCACACTTTAATGTTTCATCAAACAAATTTAAATATTAATCAAAGATAACACAAGTAAACACAACATGCAGTTTTTAAATGAAGGGTTTTTTTATGAAGGGAAAACAAAATCCAAACCCACATGGCCCTGTGTGAAAAAGTGTTACTATAGTGTAAATAATCAATGATATACACAGCAGTATGACAGACTACTGTTAATTACACACAGATATATTATTTACACAATGCCTAATATATACTCAATCAACTGTATTGAATGTTTTCTTATACCTTAATAACTAATAACTTCAAGTTATTTGTTATATTTTGATTGTGAGTGTAATATTTAATTCAATATATTAAGCTTAATATTAGATGTTTTATCCAACATATTATGCAATAAAAACATGAGCACGTAATGCACGATAGAAACGTCTCATTATTCCATTCAGAATTAGTCAACATACTGTAAACAGATTTCTCTAACAGCACAAACTTCCCTTTGAACTTAACATTCTGGCAAAACATTTTCTTTGAAAATAAAGTTTGCATTTTTCAAATTCGCCTCTTATTTTGTAGTTCTTAGATGCTGACTTAATGCTTATTGTCTCTGGAGACTCATCAGAGTTACACTGGGATGCAGAGCAAAGCTCCAGCACTTGCCTTTAAGCAGAAGAGAGCCTGTCACCCCATCAGCCCACTGTTTGATGCTGTGCAAAGAGAAATCATGTGGACAGAACACCAAGCACGAATGAAACATGAATATGTATGACTTAATCCAACCACTGCATGTCTGTGCATCTGTGTGAAGCGATTTCAAGTTTTTTACCCCTGTAGGAGATTACTTTTTGCAAACTTTATTGTTAAATTTGCATATTATCGTGTAACTAAGTAAATAATTGTAAATCAACAGTTATTTATCTGGCTGATACATCCAAATTCTACATGTAATTGCAGAAGGGCAAGATTCCAGCTGAAATCAGACTTGATGCTGGATTTCTTTTTCCACATTTGGCCTCATTAAGGTACGCTAAACTTCACAGAGATTGCATTAGCTACTCAAGTATAAAGAGCAATGCAGTGGCCCGCTGTGCACGGACAGCACTGACATCACACGGGATGTGTACTTTAAATCAGCATTATAAAACATACAGCTTGAGCCTCTCATGAGACTAACCCCTTTCTCTTCCACTGCTGTTTCACTTTTATAAATCCTAAAGCTCAACAAAACATATCATGTGATTCAAAAAGTATTCAAATGCCACTTTACAATGAACACTAATACTTCCTATTGCAAATGCAAATAAATCCTATGCATGTTTAGTGGTGCAGAAATTTAATGGAAAAATAATAATTGCAAGTCATCAGGGAGTGTTTTTCAAGTAAGCAGAGGGTTAGCAAGCAAAAGCAATTTTTAATGGAATAGTTGATCTAACCTTTACACAAAATATTTAAAATATATATAAAAATATAGCATTTGTGTTTTTGTTGAGTATCATATTTGATGCATCATCAGGATTTTATGGCTCATATAGTATGATATAATGAGAATATGGAGCTCATACTCTTAAATTTTATTCAGAGGCCCAAACTGGGCAAAAATATGCAATTTGTTGCAGTTGCTGATATTTATATGGCCAAAAAAAATGAAATTCTGATACTTTATAATGTAAATAATTTTTATAACATTCTAGCAGATTACTTGCATAAAATGCATATAAATATAATTTGTTACTCTGTACCTCCCAATAATATGTCTTGTAAGTTGATATTTTAATGCTTTATGACAGGAGTGCCCAAACTCAGTCCTGGAGGGCCGGTGTCCTGCAGACTTTAGCTCCAACTTGCCTCAACACACCTGCTGGGAAGTTTCTAGTATGCCTAGTAAGAGCTTGATTATGTGGTTCAGCTGTGTTTAACTGGGGTTGGAGCTAAACTCTGCAGGACACCGGCCCTCCAGGACTGAATTTGGGCACCCCTGCTTTATGATAAAAGCTCTAGTTGTTTATTGTGGAGGGCAAAACATACAGGCATGACCAAAAATATCGGCACCCTTGGTAAATATGATCAAAGAAGGCTGTGAAAATTAATCTGCATTGTTAATCCTTTTGATCTTTTATTTTAAAAAATCACAAAAATCTAACCTTTCATTGGATAATAAGAATTTAAAATGGGGGGAAATATCATTATGAAATAAATGGTTTTCTCAAATACACGTTGGACACAATTATTGGCACCCCTAGAAATTCTTATGAGTAAAATGTCTCTGAAGTATATTCCCATTAATATTCACAATTGTGAGCACTCCAGGGAGATTATGAACATGAAATTATCCAGCCATGGCTTCCTGTTTCACGGAAATATAAATAGGAGGGAAAACAAAGTCCAAATTCCCTTAATTATCCATCACAATGAGAAAAAACAAAGAATATATTTCTGATGTGCAGCAAAAGATAATTGAGCTTCACAAATTAGTGAAAGGGCTTTAAGAAAAGAGCTAGAGCAGTGAAAATTCCCATTTCCACCATCAGGACAATAATTAAGAATTTCCAATCAACATAAAATGTTATGAAACTGCCTGGAAGAGGACATGTGTCTATATTGACCAGATGCACGGTGAGAAGGAAAGTTTGGGTGGCTAAAGACTTTACAAGGACCACAGCTGGAGAATTACAGAAAATAGTTGAGTTTTGGGGTCATTTAATAAAAATAATAGATCTTGAATAAAAGAGTGCCGTTAATTGTGTCCAATGTGTATTAGAGTATAACATTTATTTCATAATTATATTTCCCCCATTTTAAATTCTTATTCTAAAATGAATAATACAATGATGATTGAGAGATGAACAAAAAAAAAAAAATCCTCAAAAGTCTGATGTATCATATTTGATACTCACATTATAGCATGATTTTTCTAAAATTGATGTATGGATAAACAAGTAAAGTTGCTTCAGTCCAGTATGTTATTGAAAGTTATTCTAAAGATGAACTGAAGTGGATGTTTTTACTTGATAAAATAATGATAATAAAGTATAAACTATCAATTAGATGACAGAAGGCATTTAGTAGACTCTGTACAACAGGATTTTTAGAAAAGTAATGATCGTATTGATAAAAGATATTCATACTGTATGTGATGCAGTAAGCTTTATATGGTTAAAGTAAA
Source organism: Barbus barbus (assembly GCF_936440315.1). Taxonomy (NCBI): domain Eukaryota; kingdom Metazoa; phylum Chordata; class Actinopteri; order Cypriniformes; family Cyprinidae; genus Barbus; species Barbus barbus. The sequence goes on from NC_136742.1 coordinate 26,095,142, forward strand.
CTTCTAAAAGGAACAGTAGGCTACAGCAAATTAACTTTGGGTTTCATTCCTTTTAGTCCATTTTCTGTAATCTATAGTAGGCTTCTTCTTTACTTGGCTTAGTGAACCCCAGAGGGTTAATAAGACGGCTGTAAAAGTTTAAACAACGTTTCCATTATTAATACATTTCAGTCCTTCACTAAACCTTGATGAGCTTTGGGCTGAGATTGTGCCTGCATCTACAAGCAGAAATCCACTTCACAGACCACCTGTGTGAGAAATACATGCCACACTGAGTGGAAACTGAAGGGCAACCTGCCCTGACAGGACTCCAGGAATCCTGCTTATCTGGTGCTTGTATGTATAATTTTCTTGTGGTGCAGCTTTGCAGATGACATGGAAATAGCCACTCTGCATGATGACAGGAGTGTGGAGCCTGATGAGCCTCGCGCTGCTCAGCATGAGAACATGAGTAGCATAGCAGCAGGTGGAGAAGATGATGGTAGATGAGGTTAATGCTTCCAGAAGTTTCTCAGCCTTTATAACTATGAAATATAGAGCCAACTTTCTTAAAGGCAGTAGGAACACATAATAATAATAATAATTCATTACATTTATATAGCGCTTTTCTGCTTTTTCTAAGCACTCAAAGCGCTCTACATTGTGAGGGGTGGTGTCTCCTCGTCCACCACCAATGTGCAGCATCCACCTGGATGATGCGACGGCAGCCATAGTGCGCCAGAACGCCCACCACACACCAGCTTACTGGTGGAGAGGAGACAGAGTGATGAAGCCAATCAGTGTAAGGGGATGATTAGGAGGCCATGATGGTCAGAGACCAATGGGAAATTTGGCCAGGATGCCGAGGTCACACCTCTACTCTTTTCGAAAGACATCCTGGGATTTTTAATGACCACAGAGAGTCAGGACCTCGGTTTAACGTCTCATCCGAAAGACGTTAAACCGTACAGCTGAAAGGTTACAGATAGGGCTGAAAAAGGTTGTGTAAATAATGTAAATTGTTCAAGAACACTTAGAAGTGGACTTCAGGCAATGCAAATGATAATACAGTTCCTTTAAGGGTTCAGAAGGTCACAGTGATGTCTTTTACAGAAACCTGTGAAGAAAAGCGCTAAGAAAATTGTTATAGGCTACTCTTACTTATCTCTTTCCGCTTGCATTTCAACCTTTCATGGCCTGGCTAAGAGCTTTAGCAAACCATTGCCTAGCAACTCAGCTCAGCTGAATGCAATGTCCTCTCTACCAAGGACTGCACTTTAAAACTAATTTGAATTATAAAATAGACATTTTAAAAAGAAGAATCATGCCATTATATGTGAACAGACCAGTATTTAGTCACATCATTACAAAAATAAAATAAACCAGCTACTATATATTATATTAAAGCCTCTGTTAAGGAAAAAAAAAGTCCATTACTGTACTTAAAATAAATGTTAACTGATATAATAAGAGTATTTAAAAAAGCTAAAATTATTTTATTGCAGGTAGTGTAACATTTTAGTTTAATTTTAACTTTAACATTTAGTTTAATTTTAGTTTTACACAATAATTTAGTTTTATATAATAAAAAAATTGTTTAACACAAAGCACTAAAAGAATTAAACTGAAATAAAAATTCCTAACATAAAATAAAAAAACACTCGCGCTGTTAAGGCGAGTGAAATTAGACAAACTTGGGGGGGCGCATGTCCTAAAAGGTTGAAAACCCCTGGCTTAGCCTACATGGAAGCCTGAGTCTCAGCAGCGCTCCCACTCGGCCAAGCACTACCCCTATCCGAAGCATCAAGGACCCCGCCCCAAGCTGACCTTGGACCCTGCGCCCCCGGCGTCGTCCTGAGCCGCTAGGATTTAATTTTGAGTAATTTGGCCCTCCATAATCCAGGTGATCAAACATACAAAACATATAGTGCAAAAATATCACAGTATTTAAGCTGATGAAAGATAGCACTAGTTGCATTTTATATGAAGCATGATAGAGCAAGTCTTTGTTACGCTGAAAACCGCATTGCTACAGGTAATGGCAAATATAGAAAATACAGTATCAGACCACTGGTTGCCATGGTTGCCCAATAAGAATAAAGAGAGTTGTGATGTTTTATTGTGAACTGGTAGATTCTGAACATTTGAAATCATATATCCATTAAAAATATTTTGGTTAGTTTATAGGTTACCATTCCTAGGACACTATAATTTAAAAAGAAAGAGAAAGATATGAATGTTCATATGTTGATAAACTGGCTGAACATGGCTAGTCTCATTGTTGAATGGTATTCAAAAAAAAAAAAAAGTTGTAAAAAAAAAAATGTGTAAACCTGTGTATTAGTGATTTATGTGAACCCCTCCAATGATTATTTATTCATATTTGCATCCAGCAATCTGAAGTCAAATAATCCGTGTTTCATGAACTGTAACATTTTTTTCTTTGTGTACTAGTTCTAATTTGCAGTGTATTATTTCTTTTGCATTTCTCATTTTCTTTTAGATTATGCATTTCTCAGTGTGGTTCCTAACTCATTGCAAAAGAGGAACTAAAGTGTGGCAAGGCAACGTTTTTGCCAGCAATGTGCAGTCAGTCATATTTAATTGAGCCCTGGAGGAAGTTGGACTATAAGAACATTTCCATTTGCTTTTTTTGCCAAACATTTACATAGATTAAGTGTAAAAAAAACTGAGTATCAAATAAGTTTTAAGTTTTTAATTTTTTTCTGGTTTAAACCTATTATTTCTAGAGTGATTTTGCACATGATAGTTGCCTATCTACAAATGCAACACTTTTGTTGTGTCTCTGATGTGGGTTAATTTAGCATTCTAATTAATAATCCTTTATAAATAATAATCTCCTGTGAGACTAGCTAACTCAAATATGAGCATAATCAACACCAACAACACAACCAAAGCAACGCAGGGGTATTATGTGTCTTGAAACAGAGTCCTATCCATGGGCTGTGCCATGCAAGGTTAGTTGGAGAATAACAATAGCAGGCCGTTTGTCACTTGTCTTTTGTGACACTACCTGCTCTCCCAGGTGATTCAGTCCTTGGACCATATTTTTCAGCCATCTCAGGCGAAAGTGGCAGAGAATGATGAAATAGGTTGTGTGGCCTTCATATTTCTACATAGTTCCTGTGCAATATTGGTTGTACAGCGTATATAAAATGTCTTAAAAGAATAGTTCATCCAAAAATGAAAATTTGCCCACTGACATATTTGTTCAGAACTGTTTTGGCTTGTAAATGGTGTATATTTCTCTCCTGATTCAGACCAGACATTTTTCTGTAAGCAACGGTTTAAAAGTTAAAAATGTCTTGTTTATTACAAACACACATTTCACTTCACAAGACATAAATTGGTGGACTGGAGTCATGTGGAGTATTGTGATGTTTTTATCAGCTGTTTGGACTTTCATTCTGACGGCACCCATTCACTGCAGATGATCCACTGATGAGCAATTGATGTAATGCTAAATTTATCCAAATCTGTTCTGAAAGAAAAACAAACTCCTCTACATCTTAGATGGCCTGAGGGTGAGTTAATGTTCAGCAAATTTTCATTTTTGGGTGAAATATTCCTTTAAATAAAATAGCAATCATGCCACTGTTTGCATGTTGAGAAATGTTTGTAATATTAGTTTCTGTGTGCAACAAAATATCCTTATAGAAAATCGAATTATTATGCACACTACAGCATCGAGTGCTCATACACAGATATACTAAGGCCAGCATGTATTTTAATTTTCAAAGCGTGATCATTGGCTCATGAATTTCAGATGCCTCAAGGCCGCATACAGACTTTTTTAATATCCAGCACATTATACAAGAAGAGATTTTTAATAGATGTTGTCCACATTGGATTGAAAAGAAATACATGAGCAGATTGTAAACATGGCGCACGTGCTAAACTGTGAATCACAGCTAGCATGAAAATAGCCAAGTGCTTTTTTTCAGACAACCATTTGCTTATGTTCTGTGGAGAGTCTGTTTTATGTATATTGTTATTATTATTAACAACCTTTTTTCTTAGTTGATTAATATTTCTATGGACTGAGTATGTTTTAATATAATTTCTTGTGTTGCATAATTGTCTACATTTTGCTGAAAAGTTCGTAAAGTTTCATGACAGGCTATTCCATATGCATTTGGGGCATGTCACAAAAGTTGTGCTCAAAGAACTGTATTTTTACTTATTTATTTATTTTATTTTATTTATTTATAAAATAAATTTATTATTTATAATTATTTATAAAATTTATTTATTTATACTTTGTTTATTTATATGTATTTATACTGCAGTATGTCTGTAAATAAAATGCCTTTTAAAAACAAATCTGGAGAAATAACTGGATAGCCCACGTATTTTACATTAAGTATTAAAAAAATAACAATTGTTAAATATAATTTCATAATTTTTTTAATTTTTTTTATTCATCTGTAGGCTAGTACCCTTCACACCAACCGTTTAGCTATAAGCTTCAAGGAACATTTTTCAAACACAATCAGAAACAAAAATAGAATAACATCTTATTTTTAGGTCCTGTCCACCCACCTACTGGGACATTTCCAAAATCACTTTTTCAACGACTTTCGCATTACATCACACCCAAAAGAAAAGAGCAGAATAGAGGAGCGACAGGAGGAGGAGATGAAAGTAACCGTGACCGACGGAACTGACGTCAGTGGTATAATGTAAACTGTTGAGATGATCCATGGTAACAGACTCAGTGCAGCAACACCACTGACACAGACACACGCACGGGATCCGACAGAAATGCCTCGTACCTGGATCGCACCTGCACCGGCTCTCGCTTCTTACAAACGTATTAGACGCGCCGTCGGCCTTTTAAACGCGACGCACCTGCCGGGAATCCAAAACATTTGATGTATTCCTTCTATAAATCTACTGTCAGTTCACAAGAAGCAAGGAAAGCAGGGAAATGTGCGGTTGAACTGCTGCTCATCTCAGCGCTTTCGCTTATTTCTAACAGACTACAATACGAGCAGATGATTTTAATCCGGATGAAATAATGACTCTTCTGGATTAACGCCTTCATTGTCACTCTAGGTTTTGCTTTATAGGGATCATCTGCCTTTACCATTTGCCATTATAGTCTGTATATCACAGCCATAGTAATATAATATCGTGAAGATGGCGACTGGAGCGGGCTGGCAGCATTACTACAACCCCGCTGGCAGCACTTCGACGGGGAAATATAACAGCACCTCCACTTCAACATCCACCAGCACGTCCTTCCCGACTGGGTTAACCCTCGAATACACGCAGGACCTCCATCTGAAGATGAGCAAGAAGATTGCACAGCTGACCAAGGTAATTTTGTGCGCGTTTTGGGGATGCGGAATGCCATGTGTAATGTTTGAGCGATGCGCATTGGAGACCCCCATCCAAATGACAGCAGGCTGGCCTGCTATCCGGATTAACCCTAGAATGCATAATGGGGTCAAAATTACCAGATGGGGTGGAACATTTTATTTTAAAAAAAAAAGTAACTTCGTGATATGCTAAGGAGATTTCACAAAAAAAGATTGTGTGAAAGTCTCACCAAAATCCTCATATTTCTTGGTTATCAAAATGAATAAAACCCTATATAATAAATACATACATTTACTAAAATTCTAACTTGAATTAAAATGTGAACTGAAAATGTAAACACAAACTAATTCAAAATAATTCTAAAAACTGTTATAGTATCTCATGATACTAAAATAACAATTGATTATAGGTGTAGAAAAATCTTGTCAATAGGCCTATTATTTCATATAAATAAACTATCATAAAAGATTTTTGTTTTTACCATCTTAATCTAAAAAAAATTAAATACTTGATGAGCTTCTTTAATACAGTACCAGTCACATCTGACTGATTAATATCCAAAAGACATTAAAAATAATACTGACAAATATATATTGTTCGGATGGGCCAGACCGTGCAAAGCCCAGGGTTTGCAGAGTGACTTGAAAAGGCATTTTGATTTATTAAAATTGCTTTGGACACTACATAATTCCCACAATGAGAATTGAAAGTAATAATAATGAATGAGTGGGTGTGTCCAAATTTCCGACTGGTGCTGTTCTAGTTCCCTCAAAAGGAAGCAGTGCAAAAGATGTGCTGGTCCTGTCTGCAAGGATCATAGCTACATAATCTGCAAAGGCTGCTAGGCAAATTTGTATTTCTCACATAAACACATTAGTTATAGCTGAATTATATCTATGAACCCAGTACGTGTTGTTTTGAACCCTTTTATGTGCACCTGTGGTTTCTGCGACGTGTTCTTTGATCAAAGCTTGCTTAAATTAAATTTGTATATGCTTAATGCCGTCATACTATATTTTTTTTTTAGTTGTTTTTAATACTTTGTCTTCCTGAAAACATTTACATGTATCTACATGCACTGATCATACTTCATCCTCAGGTTGGACATTCACGTGCATAAAATTGTGTATGTTATATTTGTGGTTTAATCTGTGAATATTATCAACACCTGCTGTTTAGTATGATCCTCTCAGCCTGACTGAGATATGGGAATGGCATGTTTCCAAAGCCTGCTTCAGCTATTCATTTTCAGGTATTAGAGCTGAGGCTTCCCACAATCATGGACAACCTGGAAATATCAGAGTTGAGTTTGCAGACCTGGAAATTTCTATAGTGAATATATATATATATATATATATAATTTTTTTTTTTTTTTTTTTTAATTTAAAATATTTCATGAGCTAGATATGAATGGTGGGTAGAGCTAAACTTGTGTAAGAGCCATAGTGAAGTTCAGACAATCATTCTTTTGAGTTGGTTCTTTTGTCATGAATTGGTGAAACCGGTTTACAGAATGGTGCGATTCATTTGTTGATATAATGATTGGATCTCTATGGTGTCTGATTTTGAAGATTAATATTATAGAGATAATACATACACATACTCAAAGCCTCTGTTTCATGGAAGGTCATCAGTTTTTTTTTGTGTGCCAATTGCTTCTTTGAGTTGGTTCTTTTGTAATGAATTGGTCAAATTAGTTCGCAGAACAGTCAGAATGATTCATTAGTGAATGTCAAATTGTTTGTTAATACAATTACTGGATCTGTACAAGTGCCTGCTTTGAAGGTTAGTATTATAGAAAAGATAAAATATAAAGCCTCTCTCTATTACATGGAAGGAAAAGAGTTATGAGTTGCTTGCTTCTCTTGTAAAGAAACTGGTTCAAAAAATTGCCAGAATGATTTATTAACAAATTTGTCTTGAATCGTTTATTGATATAATTACTGGACCTCTATAAGTGTCTGCTTTTGAAGATTAGTATTATAGAGAAATAAAATATAATATCTTCAGCCAAAGCCTCTATTCTTTGCAAGATTGTTGATTTTTATTGTGAGCCAATTGTTCTTATGAACTAGTTCTTTCGTAATGAATTTATCTAACTGGTTCAGAAAATGGTCAGAATTATTTGTTTGCAAATTTGTCTTGAATTGTTAATTGATGTAATTACAGGACCTCTGAAGATTAGTATTATGGAAAAATCAAATATAATATCTTCACCCAAAGTCTCTATTATGTGTAAGGTTGTTGAGTTTTATTGTGAGCCAGTTGTTCTTATGAATTGGTTCTTTCATAATGGATAATTTGAACTGGTTCACAAAATGGTCAGAATGATACATTAGCAAATATGTCTTGAGTTAATATAGTCACTTTAAGTGCCTGCTTGGAAGATTAGTATTACAGAGAAATCAAATCTAATATCTTCACATACCCACAGCCTCTGTTCTGTGGAAGGTTTTCAATTTTATTGTGTCTTGTAATGTACTTGTAGAAGCAAGGTTCTAGCAAGCCTTGATCTGTGTTTGTTGTCTAACCGTAAGTAAAGAAACTGGATCAGGAATACAAAGTGAGCAACAAAATACATATTTTATTGAACCTGAGTCTTAACATTCATGTGTGCAACTTCATATTCCTTGCATCATAAATTACCATACAATTATTTAGTTCAGTCACAACCTCCAGAAGATCTGCTGGTTTATGACTGCCGTTCTTGCACATGCACAGTGACGCTGACTGAAGTTCATTCGTCCTTCGGGAGCTCGGGCTGCGCCTCATAAATGAGATTACAATGCTTTGGCTGAGTATTGATGTACCTGTCAGACTGTCATTAAACATGGACACTTGGGTCATTGCTTTTAAAGGATATGCGAGGCATGAAGAGTTGATGTGTCATCAAAAAAGTGCGCAGAGGATTTTAGAATTTATGATATTTGCATCACATTACAATTCTTTGTGCTTTGTACTGGATATTTAGCCCGTCCATGGGTGTCATCTGTTTGTTGGTTGAGAAATTATTTACTCAAAAATGAAAATTGTCAACATTTACTCCCCCCTCATGTAATTTCAAACCTATGCCTTTTTCTTAATTTTATTTAAAATATAATTTTTTCCCCCATACAAAGAAAGTGGTCCCATATGTGTGGTCTACTTGACTTTCAAAGTATATTTTTCAAAGTGTTCAGAGGAAGAAAGTAAGTCAAATGATGACCATAAATAAAATAAAATAAATTATTAATTAACAAATTTGGGTACAAAACTTTCCATAGTTTGCATATTGTGCTATTGGGTAAACCTTTTGCATTTCTGTGTGAAATGCACAGGGCAATTGAAATGACACTAAAAATGACAACTAAATGTAAAATTTAAAAGAATAGTTGACTCAAAAATTAAAATTCTGTCATTTACTTTACATGTTCTTCCAAATCTGTATGACTTAGAATTTACTGTATAAATTCTACATATACACAAAAATAAAGAAATTAAATAAAAATGACAAATGCATACAGCAAAATTTCAAAACTTAACATTTAAATGAAAAACAAAAAAATAAAGCTAAAAACAATTCAACATATTAAGGAACAAAAGGTGTAAGAGTATAATGATTCTATCATAACACTAAGCCAAACACCAAAAAACAACTATATAAGTACAACCACTACACATACATACATATATATATATATATATATATATATATATATATATATATATATATATACATACACATTTATAAATTATATATATATGTATAATTTCATTTACATTTAGTTTGTTGAAGTATAAAAATAACTCAAATAAAACTAAAACTTAATAAAAGACCTGACTGCACAGTGTTTTAAGAGAAACTTTTTATCATTTTTATGTTTTCAACATTTTCTGCCTTTCACAGTTAAGTGCATTGTTAGTGCATTAGGACTTTGTCAGCCACTTCCTCATGTGGTGCTCAACATAATTCGATAGACTCATAAAGCTGAAACCAGTCTCCCTGACTGGCCTTTTTCTCTCTGGTTATGGTTTACATTGGCATCCACACTTCCCAGTCTCCAGATGGGCCCAGTCCGGATCTCACAGCCTCCTGATGGGTATCAATAAACTCCAGAAGCATCACATCACAATTCAATTACCCCCCACAGATTGTTTATGTGAAAACACTTGATTCTTCTCACACAAATACTCTTTCAGTGGCTGGACTTCTGAGGTTTTTATATCTAATTATCATCTTTACTGAGCTCTGTCAGTCTTTACTGTCTTTCTTACTGGTTGTTTAGTGTTTTTGTATCTATATGCTTTAGGAGAAATGAAGTTGATTGAAGTCTTGATTGAATTGAGAGATTGAAGTCTTTCTATGATGTTAACAAAAAAAACATAAAATTGCATTTTGCTTTTCATTTTGCACTGCCCTGATTTAAGCTATTGCACAAAACAAAATAACTGTTTATTTTTATATTATTTCTGCAAGGGGGTTTATAAACTTAGGGGTTTACAAAATCACCTAAATACTAAATTTTAATGGCCCATACTTTGTGTATTGGCCATACATATAAAAATATAAGGATTCACTGCTATTTTAAATGTGGCTGTAATAAAGAAATATTCCCCAATCTACTCGGTACAATTGTCAAGCTAGTAACATTTTCTTGAAAAATGTTGCACTAAGTGAGTATTTTTAATCAAGCTGCTTTGCAGACTCTTAGAGAATAGTCTGTATTATTAGAGAATAATGTAGCCATTGAAAATCAATAAATCTAATAAGAAATACATAACACAGCTATTATTCGCCAGTTGAGACCAAAGTAGTTCAAGCTTGGCTTTATCCCTTGGATATATATTGCGTCAAACCATTACTGGGAAGTATTCTTGTATGTTATGTAACATAATTACATTATAGTCACACTAAAGCAGTGGTGGGCAAACTTGGCCCTTCCAGGACACTTTCCTGCAGAGATTTGATCCAACCCTGATAAAACTCACCAGCCTGTAGCCTTCTAGTAGTCTTGAAGACAATGATTAGCTGGTTCAGGTGTGCTTGATTAGGGTTGGAGCTAAACTCTGAAGGAAAGTGGCCTGGAAGGGCCGAGTTTGCCCACCCCTGCACTAAAGCTTATGCAAGATTGAAGGCCACGTTATAAAGTCTAAAGGATGACTGAGTTGCCATAGGGGCGCATAAATAGGTCATTCGCTTTTAATTCACCATATTTTAATTTTTTTTTTTCCCTATGTCTTAAAAGATAATGTTTCTCATAAACGTCAGCTCCTTCAAATTACCAAATTAGCATGTGATTGTTGTGGGTTATAGCAGCCGGTGCTTCTGTTCCATGTGGCCTGGCATGTGAAGTCAGTTGTAACCTTTGTGTTTGAATCCCGGCATGAGAGGAGGATGTGCGTGTGTCATAATACAGGGGTTAATATGATTCTTGCGTTATCTAGGGAGGCGCAGGACGCATGCCGCGCAGCAGATGGTGGAAGCCCAGGGCACAGGCGCTTAGGTGCAATAGTGAATGTGAGGACTATAGCAATATTTCCTTTCGGGAACAGCTTGCTTACTCTGATAGCACAGAGAAATGGTGCTGCACGCTCAAAGTAGCTTATAAAAACACTAAGCAGCCTTGTTGGGAAATTGTAACTTTATTACTATGTTAATTCCTTTTTCCACCCAGGTAGAAAATCAAGACTGGAGACTTTTTTTGAGTGTATATTTTCTTTAGGTAATCAGCATGCAGCATATCTTCTCACTTCAAAACTGAGACTTTCACTTCTTAATGAGAGAATTTATACATGGAATGACACACCAATAGGTTTATTCTGCCTGAGAAGAAATCATTTGTTGTTGTTTTCTCATTTCCTGAATGTTTCACCTTTGGATGTAGAATATCTTCTAGTAGCTTGTTATATCCAATTTAAGGAGAAAGTGGAGTAAAAAAGAGCCAACTGTCAAGACCAAACCATAATTCAGCAAATGTAACCAGTCATATTAGCCTTCACAGAACAGTTTTTGGATTTGCACTATTGCTGGTATGACCTCATTAAGTTAAGCATGCACCTTATGTACAAAAATGAATTGAAAACATTTATATTAGCAAAAATGTGATTGTCATAAATTGAGGGGCTACTTGACAATATAATCAGATATTTATCATAATCATGTGCAGATGGCTTATCTGTACTATAATTTGTCTATGTATGTATTTATGTGTGTATACATAAATTTATATTATATTTTGAAATATCATTTTAATTAGTAAGTTCTATTGTGAGTTAAAATATTTTTTATATTTATATTGTGTATTTATATTTATGAAAATATTCAGTTATATTTGTATTACATTAATATTTTTCAGTTGTAATTGTATTCCTTTTGCTGCCATTGTATTAAAATATTTGACTGTAGAATTCCATGACTGATCACAATCAATTATGTATGTTTTTAAACATGTAGAACTGACACAATTAGATCTCCTCTCTAATTCTAGTGACATGACAGATGTTTTAGTTGGATATGTTTGCTATTTATACAAAGCATCTGTTGTGCTGTTAGAATAACTAGATGATTTGTGACTATTAGACAGTTAAATGTGGAGGTACAGTTTGGAAATGGGTTTCGCACTCCTTTGATGAGATCTCTGATCTATCATGGGTTCACAGCGCAGGTCAGAAAACACAGAGAACATTAAAGCAATGTTCACCCATGTGAGATCAGACAGTTCTCTCCCTCACACACTTCCATTCACGCCGGGCGATATAATCATTGGAGATAATCCACTGAAAGCATGGATCTTTAACCTGCATCTACATCACAGAGCAACCTTCAATATTAAAATGCTTGTGTTTTCATGCTAGCGGACGGTTGTTTCATGTGGTCATATAACTTACAGCTGTGATCCTCTTCAAAGGATATGAAATGGGTGTTTTTGCATAGTCTGATTCTGAAGTATCTCTGGTCCTGCCTTTGAGTCTCATGGTAATTTATACCCTTCTGAGCATCCAGAATACTCGGTGATTAACCCTTGTGTATTAGCTTAAAAACTATTTTGCATTTCAACATTTAAAGAAATAATTCATCCTAATGCTGAAAATGTACTCACCCCCTGGCCATCCAAGATCTAGATAGGTTTATTTCTTCATCAGAACAGATTTGTAGAAATTTAGTATTGCATCACTTGCTCACCAATGGATCGTCAGCTGTGAATGGGTCCAAACAGCTGATAAAAACATCACAAAGTAATCCAGAGGACTCCAGTCCATCAGTTAACGTTTAAAAATTAAAAGCTGTTTCTAAAAAACCAAATTGATCTTTATGACCTTTTTAACTTAACTTTAAACCATTGCTTCCAACTGAAACATGAGTCCTCTTTCCATAATATTGCTTTCTTTAGTAAAAAGTGGTCTCATCTGCATCAGGAGAGAAATATGCACAGATCAAACACAGTTTAAAAGCCAAAACTGTTCTAAATAAATATGATGGTGGATTTTGATGTTAAAGGCCAACAGGAGATTAACTTTTTGTCATGTTTTTATCAGCTGTTTGGACTCTTATTCTGACGGCACCCATTCCATTGGTGAGCAAGTGATGCTAAATTTCTCAATCTGTTTTGATTATTTGATTTCTGAATAACTATTATATTATACTATATATATATTATACTTTTAACTATTATATTATACTATATATCTCTACAGAACTCACTGTTTTTCAGTCATTTGACTTTTTTATTCGCATGCAGATAAAATCATTTGCATTCTCCATGGTCGCTAGTTTAATTAATTGTTTTTCAAATGCGTGCACACAGTGCATGCACATACACGTAGATGCACTGCTCACTTTTTATTCAAATAGGTATTCAGAGTGCTCAGACCACACCAACAACTTTGTCCCACTTGTACAACACATAGAAAAAATGCATTAGTGTGGGCAGCAAGATAATATCAAAAAATCTATATTTCTGCCAGAGCAATAGACACTCTGGGTTTTGTTTCTGTGCTGCAAAAGGCCTGGGGGATAAAGACGCTGTGTATGCATTATTGTAGCAGGTCAGTGCTGACAGGAGAGGGAGGCTATGCTCCCTAAAGTCCTGTGCTGCTGGGGCCCTGCTGTCTTCTCTGCCCAGCCCCAGGGCAGCACAAATTTGTTTCGAGCTCTTTATACAGTGGAAATAAAAAAAAAATGTGTTGTTGCGCAGAGTTTTGTTGAGGGTTCTCTCAGCTCAGTCAGACCCCCGACTGACTGGCAAGGCCCAGTGAACTGCAGACTTCACATTTCATTCATCTGAGCCGTCTGACAGATTTCCTGTCTTTCTTTTTATATGCAGACTTCTCTTCCCCTGTGCTTGTAGAAAGTGTTGGCAGTGGTAGAAAATCTCCAGTTAGGATTGAGCGACCCAATATGTCTTGTCCTTTCACATCAGAAGGGGCTAAAAATGTTGACTTTGAGACCTTACACTTTCAGATCATCCACCACCTCTATCTTTCTCACTTGTTCTGTCACTCCATTTTTTCCTGTCTGTTTTTCTCTGTCTTTTTATCAGTAGCCACATACAGTACCATACTGTTCAGTTTGGGATTGGTACAATGTTTTCTTATTTTCTTTTGAAAGAAGTCTCTTATGCTCACCAAGGCTGCATTTACTGTATTCAAAATACTATAAAAATTGCACTATTGTGAAATATTAGTGCAATTTCGAATGACTGTTTTCTATTTGAATATATTTTAACATGTGATTTATTCCTGCTATGCAAAGCTGAATTTTCATCAGCCATCACTCCAGCCTTCTGTGTCACATGATCCCTCAAAAATCATTCTGATATGCTGATTTTCTCAAGAACATTCATTATTTTCATCAATGTTGAAGACAGTTGTGGTTCTTAATAGTTTTGTGGAAAATTAATAGAAATATAATTTTTTGTAACATAATAAATGTCTTTACTGTTACTTTTGATCAATTTAAAGAATCAAAAGTATAAAGTATTCATAAAAATAAAAAGTAATTATTAATTAATAATTAAACTTTACTTGTTAATTGAGTAATTTTTGAGCTAATGTTGAGCTATTATTTTCCTTCCAAATCTGAGTTTACATCTCACAATTCAGTCTGTTTTTTTCCCCCTCACAAAATAAAAGGTAACAAAGGTAATTGCGACTTTTTATCACAAGTTTCTGAATTTATTTCTTGCAATTGCAATTTTATATCTCTCAATTGTTTATATTTTGCCATTCTGATTTTATATCTCACAATTCTGACTTTTTTTCAGAATTAGAAAGAAAAAGTATGAATTGTGAGATATAAACTCATAATTGCAACAACAAAAATCTGATTTGTGAGATGAATTGAATTTTTTATCCTGTGTGGCTTCTATAAACACTTCTTTGACTTGAAAATGTTTTAATGCATTACCAAAAGTATGCACTTTCCCATGACTGACAGTAAATCTTTTTAGTGCGTACAGTAGAAGTATGCAAATTGCAATTCAGCCCACGATTTCCTGCTGAGTTCATATCCTGAACTCATTATTGAATGCGAGTTTCTGCCGTTTTGGCCTAGGGCAGGTTTTTAGCCTGCCTCTGCACTGCTACTGTAGAAGACACACAGTTGCATGCTTTAATACATACTGCGGGTCAGCTGAGTACATGTTTGACCTTGACTGCCTTCAGTTTCTCCTGTGGCTATCTGAGCAAAGGTCACACCTGTGTGAATAGAAGCAAAAAATCTTAGCAAGCTCTGCTCTGTGTAGATAAAGCTCCCACTCGCTATTATTTCATTTGCCCTCTGAGATGACTTCTTCCCATTCACTCGAATCAGCTTCCCAGTACTATCGTGTTTCTGAATCGGCTAAGCCTTCAAGGTAAACGCGCAATCAACGATAAGAAGCTCATTCAGCTTTCTCCAGTGAAACCCCCTCACACATTTTGAACTGATAGGCTCTGAGCACTGATGAATTGAGGGAATTGCAAAGAATTTTACTAGTTCAGTTCTGCTACTTGTTACCATTTCCTTAATGGTTCCACTACTGATTCGTTCACTGTTGAGGAAGAAATATTTATTTATTATTCAAGCCGGATGTGTTTGGATCAATAAAAGATACTGTTTAGAAAAGTCATTCGTAAGGTAATCGGTCATCGATCACTTCGGAAGTGATCCGAATCATAAGATTAATTTGCACAGGAATCAGACTAGACTGATTGCACTGAAATATTTTGGTGACAAAAAAGAACTGGCATGCTTTTGGGAATCAGACCAAAAAGAACCGACTTGAATTTGAATCATGAATCAGTTTTAATTTACTAAAATGAACTGTCTCATAGGAGACATTTACTAAATTTAGAACTGCGTACTGGCATACTACTCTTCCTAGTTTTACTGTATCTGTTTATAGCAGAAATAGCTATAGTTAATACGGTTCAGAATTTAGAGATTCGCTCAGCAATTGGACTAAACTGATCCACGCTAAGTCATGCTTTTGGGAATACAACCGCACTAGTCATTCTGTTTAGTTATGATTCACTAAAATGAACTGACTCATACGAGTCATTCTTTCAAGAATCAGACTAAAGAAAGAACCAACTTTGAGTCGTTAATTAAGGAATCAGACGGCACTGTTCGGGCTGTGTAGTTTTGATTCACTGAAATTAACTGACTCGCTTTATTTGGGAATCGAACTGCACATGTAGTGTTGTGTTTTCATTCACTAAAATGAACTGGCTCATACAAGTAATTTGTTAGGGATTTGAGTACACAGGTATGCATTGATGGATTAAAAAGAACTAGCTCATAAGCGTCTGACTGGAATTGCGCACGAGCCGCTCTGTAGATTGAATTTATGCAAATGAATTTATTTATTAGGATTAATTTCGCTATTCTGTTAGCATTGTCAGAAAAATGCATGTGCTTGAACTATTAACTGATGGTGAATCTGTAATTTCTTAAAAAATGGAACCCGTTCTGAATAAGAGAAGTTCTCCATTCCCAACCCAAGATGTCACTGAGATAAACTGTTCTTGTACCAGTTAGATGCATCTAATGAGTGTACTTGCCATTTGTTTGCACACCTACATTGCATTGAAGTTGTTAACTTGAGACCTTACATTGTTTGACTGACCTTTGTCTTGAACTCATTTTGTTTGCTAATGTTCCTGCTGAAAAATGGTGGTAAACTCTTTAGAAGTAGCCTGCCGGAGTTACACAGAGACATGGTTATCAATACTAATACAGTGATTAGTCCCTAATATATGATTGGAAGAGGCGTCCAGCGGTTCCACATTGCAGGAGACCCCATTAATTTGAGGAGACAGTTGATTAGTCTGCATATTTTAGATTTTTTTTATAGAAAAAAAACTTCGCTATTGATTTAATCCCAAACTAATCGCTCAGTCTAATCATAAAACTTCATTTTTATGCCAGGGAAATTTCTGCACAAAATGAACAAGGGCATTGGCATAATAATTTTTTGGTTTAGAAACTTTGGGAAGTTACATTTATTGCTTATGACCATTTACTTTTAGCTGATGTCATTTTATAAGCAGAAGTCCATGTCGTAATGGCCTGCGAAGACATTGTGGTCCTTTCTGCTACATTAAGTCCCTTTTTGAAATAAATAGTATCTTATCAGTGGACCGTTAAAGATTATTTCTGCTTTCCTTGGGTGTTTTGAGGCAGAGCGTAATGAGGGTGACCAGAGAAGAGCAGCAGGTGAATGTTTCAGTGCTCTGCTCAAATGAAGATCCATTGCTTCCACAAGAGAATATGAGGTTAAAGAAATGTGCCACTGTGGGCTATTCTCAATGCCGCTGTGATCCGCATCTACTCTCATGCGAATCCGTGTGTGCGCATCCCTCAGGGTTTCGAATCATGCTATTATCAACTCTTTATTTCTAATGAATTTTCACCTTTCCTCTCAACATCCAGCTAGCCACAATAGAGGAGCATCGAGTTGCCCAGGATTCCATTTGCAGGTGACACTCAATTCAGCTGTTGGCATATGGGTGTTTTTTTCTGGGAAAGGTCTGCACAGGATTTTGTATCAACTGGCATTGTAGTGAAAAGCAAGTTAATTTTGTTTTGTATCACCTGTGTGGAGGTGATTCTCTGTTTGAGAAGTGATTCTGGGAAGGGTTGTGCGGTTACCAGAGCTGGTAATCAAAAGGTTGTTGGTTCAAACGTACTCTGTTGTTTAAAAGTTTGAGGGCAGTATGATATTTATAAAAAATAAATAAATACACACATACTATATATATATATATATATATATATATATATATATATATATATATATATATATATATATATATATATATATATATACGCACGCACACACAGTGTTGGGAAAAGTTACTTTTAAAAGTAATGCATTACAATATTGCATTACTCCCTAAAAAAGTAACTAATTATGTTACTTAGCTACTTTTTATGGAAGGTAATGTTACGTTACTTTTGCGTTACTTTTTAAATATGAGCAGGGCTTGATTGTTTTTAATACAAGAAGTTCTAATCATATCAAATGTAAAAGCCCTTTCACACCAAAAAGTGTAATGAATAAACCTCAGGCTGAAGGAAAAGTAAATTCACGTCTGTACAGTAGAACGCAGGAGAAGAGGGTTCAACACTCTTCAGCAATAAAAAACAATGAAGCACAATTGTTAGTTTATCTAAAGTCATTTTTGCTTATTAGTATGGTTGAACTGGATCATCAAAGGTCAGCAGCAAAGACATTGGTTAATAAAATGGGATTAGATACATTTGTGCTATTTAACATATTTAATTATTGCAGGTTTGCGTCATATTCTGAGTTTGCATTTCACTGTTTTAATTCATTTTGATGAATACTAAATCTGTTTTTTGTGAGTGGGTGTTAGGAGTTTGGACTTCAGTTCCGTCTTTTTCTGTTTCATCTATATATTCCTGTTTTTCCTTAAGGTTTTGTTCCTGTTCGGTTTGGGATTAGTTTTCTTATTAGTCTTTATTAGTTAACTCCCATCACCTGTTCACCCCTCGTCAGCTGCTCTATTTAAAGTCATCTTTTCTGTTCAGTTTTTGTAAGTGATTGTTTATGTTAACAGTGTTTCTGCAACTCTGCTTTATATTTTCTTGTGTTCATTAAAGTTCTGTTTGAAGATATTCTTCAAACAGATTGATCCATTCCTGCCAGTTGATCCATTCCTTTGTACACTTTTGTGGTTTTCATCTGTTGTGGTGTTGCACAGAAGTAATTGCGGACTAGTTGCATCACTAAGATCATTCTCCCCAGTTGTAGTTACAGTCTTCACACAAATTGCAACGAGTGAGTTTAGTCTTGACAACATGTCAACACGCATCATGGTGGCGCTGGAGGGCTAAGGGCTGTTTTTACACTGATTTGAACAGAACAGAAAAATAGAGAAAATCTGAGTGAGACAGTGCTCGGTACTCAATGGCTGGTATATTCTTAGAGTCAACGCGTGCTGGAGCTGTTAGAGTTTATACTGAATACTGCTACTGTCATTATCATCTAATGTTCAAGTTAGAGCTGAATCACAGCAAGACAGCACATGGTTTTATAAAAGTCCTGCAGTTGGCCTCGCCACTTTCCACAGGTGTCCTGTGGTGTGACCATGGCCCTGGTCATCTAGCTCATTTTGACTCATTCAAATAGTCAAGTGCCTGAGCTAGTCAGCTTTAATCGTGCATGGTGAATTTATTTTTTTATTTTTTTATTGTAGACCAGTAGCAGTGTTGAGAAGAGCAGTAGCCTGCATTCATGTAAGATTTTCCCATTGAAAAAGCAAAATACAGTGCACTTATTACTCTTGTAGCAAGGATTTAGTTTCACAAAATATAAGTTTAGTGTAATTTAGTCCAATCAGAATTTGTGTTAAGAAGAACAGTGATGTTGTTCCAGGAATGTGTCCTGCTTGGTTAAATCTTAAAAAATATTAACAGTTTTGCTTGGTCATGGTGATTTTGCCAAGGAGTTTTGTGTGCCATTCAGATTGAGAATGCATTTTTTTTAAAGTCCCCATGACTTTTTTAGCTTTTATTATGAATATGTTAGCGTCTGTAAGCTAGTGTGCTCCAAAACAATGACAAAATTCACATTTAGAAGATAGAAGCATTTAAAACTTAGTCTCTCACTTCAGGCAATAGGGATCAACGATGTTGATGACATCACACTGCACTTCAGCTTCTCATCAAATTTTCTGCTCTCTAAAATCTGAAGCAAAATTACTAAAAATGCAATATATAATGAAGTATTTGATAATTGATGCTATAAAATTAGAAATATTCATAAATACTATAATAGTAGAAATATTAAAGGGTTACTCCACCCCAAAATGAAAATCTTGCCCCAAGATCACCAAGAATATTGATCCAGGAACATGTACATAAATCATGTTAAACAAGTTTGATAGTTTTGCTTAGAGCCACAATGGTGAAAACTTCTAGGATAGTTTGCAAGATTAAAGATTAAATCATCCTCAGCTCAGATCGTTAACCACTTTTAACTACTCCACGTCCTGCTGAATTACTCCTGGGCGCTTCTCTCTACTTCTCATTGTCTGCCTGGAGGATTCTTTTTACTTTGTGCTGAATTAGGGACTAAAGTTAGAAACAAGATTCACTGGATGGAGGTTTTGGCATTTGATGGAGGATTCACTTTGAGATGCTGAATAATGCTTCTGTCTGAGAGAGCCTAAAGCGAAAGGGTGTAGAGATGAGGAAATATTGGGAACACTCCACTGTGGCCTACATAAATCTCAGGAGATGATTTGATTGAGCGTCTTCCCTCCTCTTCATTCCTTTTCCAGGCTGTATATTACTTGTTTGTGCTCTCTGTTTAATATGTCTTTGTTGGCGTATGATCGTTGGATTTATGTGAATCCTTGGGATGAAATCCTCTTCACCATCTCTATGCATGCCTCTATCCTCCAGTGATTATTCGTACTAGATTATACAGTGCTGATTAATGCTATCCGAACAGCTGCCCCTCGTGCCTGGAGCAGGATCTCGTCTTGTGCACAATTTCACAAGCTGTCGGCCAGAGAGGAGTGATGAAAGGGGCCATCCATCACCTCGCATTTCATTGAGACCAAAATACTGCGTGTTTGATTGCGTTGCGGACGCAACCCTGAGCATCAGCCAGTAGTATCACGCCTTGCTTTGTGATGAATGAATGACATCACAAACCTGCCAGACACAGAAATGACAGCGTCATATCACATCAGATAATGATGTTTACACCTCAGAGAGCGCAACAGATGGAGAGATGTGGCCATATTGCACCAGGTAATTAGAAAACGGTGTGTTCCGATGAATTTTAATGGAATGTTTTGGGTTCAAAACAAGTTGCGGTCTATGTAATAATTACATGTATAAATACAAAATATTATGAATCATCCCTCAGTTTGTAAAAATAAACACAATTATTTATATAGTAACGTGCACTCTTAAAAATAAAAGTTCCAAGAATTATCTCGATCAGGGAATTTTCACAGTGATGCCATAGAAGAACCATTCCTTGGCATCAGTGATTCCACGAAGAACCTTTAACATCCATGGAACCTTTCTATTGGACAAAAGGTTCTTAAAGGTTATTTAGGTTCTTTATCAAATGTTTTTCACAATGGTTCTTTTAAGAACCAAAAATGGTTCTTTCATGGCATCACTGAAAAAAACAACATTTGGAACCCAACAGAACCATTTTTTTCTTAGACCCCGTTCATACTGGTGCGTTTTAGTTTTAAAACTGAATTTTAGAATGAAAAGGATCCTTGTCTACACTGGCGTTTCCGCTGCGTTTCAGAAACGATCTCCGTCTACACTACACAACCGAAAATGCATGTCACATGACCATTCATGCAGGTTCAACCATAAATATGTATAGGTAGATTCCCTATTATTTAGATAGCAGAAGCGTCTACGTGCTTGGAGCGGTCGAATGGGGAGTCTATCCATACATATTAATGTGTACAACAATGAGCATGATGTTACAGTGGGGAAAAAATAATTTGATCCCCCAATTTTGTACGTTTGCCCACTGTCAAAGAAGTGATCAGTCTATAATTTTAATGGTAGGTTTATTTGAACAGCGAGAGACCGAATAACAACAAAAAAATCCAGAAAAACGCATTTCAAAAAAGTTATAAATTGATTTGCATTTTAATGATTCAAATAAGTATTTGATCCCCTATCAATCAGCAAGATTTCTGGCTCCCAGGTGTCTTTTCTACAGGTAAGAAACACAAAATAACTGTCAATCTCCCTTGGTCTGGAGCTCTATGCAAGATCACCTCGTGGAGTTTCAATGATCATGAGAACGGTGAGGAATCAGCCCAGAACCACACAGGAGGATCTTGTCAATGATCTCAAGGCAGCTGGGACCATAGTCACCAAGAAAACAATTGGTAACACGCTACGCCGTGAAGGACTGAAATCCTGCAGCGCCTGCAAGGTCCCCCTGCTCAAGAAAGCACATGTACAGGCCCGTCTGAAGTTTGCCAATGAACATCTGATTGATTCAGTGGAGAACTGGGTTAAAGTGTTGTGGTCAGATGAGACTAAAATTGAGCTCTTTGGCATCATCTCAACTCGCCGTGCTTGGAGGTGGAGGAATGCTGCCTTTGACCCCAAGAACATCATCCCCACCGTCAAACATGGAGGTGGAAACATTATGCTTTGGGGGTGTTTCTCTGCTAAGGGGACAACTGCACTGCATCAAAGGGACGATGGACGGGCCATATGCCGCCAGGGCATTGAAGCCAACCAGGGCACTGAAAACAGGTTGTGGATGGGTATTCCAGCATGACAATGACCCAAAACAGACGGCCAAGGCAACAAAGGAGTGGCTCAAGAAGAAGCACATTAAGGTCCTGGAGTGGCCTAGCCAGTCACCAGACCTTAATCCCATAGAAAATCTGTGGAGGGAGCTGAAGGTTCGAGTTGCCAAACCTCAGCCTCGAAACCTTAATGACTTCGATAGGATCTGCAAAGAGTAGTGGGACAAAATCCCTCCTGAGATGTGTGCAAACCTGGTGGCCAACAACAAGAAACGTCTGACCTCTGTGATTGCCAACAAGGGTTTTGCAACCAAGTACTAAGTCATGTTTTTGCGAATCATTAAAATCCAAATAAATGTATAACTTTTTTTGAAATGCGTTTTTCTGGATTTTTTTGTTGTTATTCTGTCTCTCACGGTTCAAATAAACCTACCATTAAAATTATAGACTGATAATTTCTCTGTCAGTGGGCAAACGTACAAAATCAGCAGGGGATCAAATATTTTTTTTCCCCACTGTATGCATGGATACACAGAGAGAAAGTAGGCAGATACGCCATCATTTTCAAAAGTCTCCGTTTTGGTCCGTTTACACTGAAACGCAACCCTGGTGTTTTCAAACTAAAACGGGGTCTGTAGCGTTTTCGAAAGTCTCCGTTTTCGAGGGTCGAAAATGGCAGAGTCGTGTAAACGACAGGTGTAACAATAGCAAAAGTTACGCATTTTAAAACGAAAATGCACTAGTGTAAACAGGGCCTTAGTGGAATAACATTTTAATAATCTAAAGAACATGTTCCACTATAAAGAACTTTTTGTACAATGGAAAGGTTCTATGAATGTTAAAGGTTTTCATGGCAACATTTATTTTTTAAAAGTGTAGTTTCAAGCAAGGCAAGTATAGGGCAAGTATTTCTATAGGGCGAGTATAATAGTTGTAAAGGGACACACAAGATTGGATTTCTTTTGTGTGTGTTCCTCAAAGAACTGTGAATAGGTCTTGAAAGAACCATTTTTTTTTTTTTTGGAGAATGTTTTATTAATCTAAAGAATCTTTTGTGCTGTGGAAAGGTTCTATAGATGTCAAAGGTTATTTGTGGAACCATTGATTCTGTAAAACATTTTTTAAATGTGTAGTTTACGTGACGAGACTTGTAAAAGGGTTTAAAAGAGCAAACTATAATAACAGTTTTCATGTCTTATGTTTTGCAGCGTAATGCAGGAGAGCTCTCAGGGATATATTTAATCATTGCATTAAGTAACAGACGCGTTTCGGCTAATACACATCCAATCAG
The DNA here is from genome assembly GCF_936440315.1 of Barbus barbus. Classification (NCBI taxonomy): domain Eukaryota; kingdom Metazoa; phylum Chordata; class Actinopteri; order Cypriniformes; family Cyprinidae; genus Barbus; species Barbus barbus. Next base: position 26,118,495 of record NC_136742.1, read on the forward strand.
TGGATTTTAGCAAATGCGTAGTAATCAGCTGCAAAAATTACGTTAACGTAATCAAAGCTCTATAGCCTATGTGTGGGGGAAAAGTAAGTGAGGTAAATTACGGTGGGAGAGTAAGACTAGTGGCTCTGTTTAATATAACTTTTTCTATCACACAAGCAGCTGTGTCTAGTTGCCACGGTAACTCTCTTTTTATTTTCAAGTTAGCACTGCCAATCAGAAAGGAAACAAAGTGTGCAAATTTCCTCATTCCTCATACTGTGCATGCAATTACAGTCCACCCTGTGCTGGGCTAAATATAACAGGAATAATGACTATGACGTGAACGTTCACAGCAAGTTTATTTGGTGTTTTTTTTTTTCTTTCTTTACAGTTAAGAATTTGATTATGTGTGCTTGAATTATGTTATATTAGATGATTAGTACTTTTATTGACTGGGTGAATCTCTACATATGTGAGTGTGTTTGATTATTGCTTCATTTTGGTCTGCTCTAAATGTGACGCTACACCATTATCTGCTCAAAATTAGCTGTTACTGGAAAATGTGGTGTTTTGAAACACTAGCTACAGAAAATGTAGTTATTAACATCACATTTTAGTTGCTTCCCAACACTGTCTGTTTGGGCTGATGGTTGTTTTAAATTGTGCAGTGTCTTTCCATCAGTTAAATGGAAATGGGTCGTGGAGTTCACTGAGATTTTACACTCAGCTCTGTTCTCTTCTCTTTGACGGGCGAAATGCATTTAACTGGGCACTGAGCATTGAATCAGCACATCAGAAACATCTATTTCTCTTCTTTTTTCACTAATGACACTCTTATTAGAAACCCCATGAAATGACAAAATTTGCTTGCCCTTTTTGTAATAGAAGTGGCTTATTGGCTGACATTTGACTGATTTTACTTGACATCACAGCCTGGCAAAACAATGATGTACTACTTGCTATAGGATTTCTTTTCGATTGTAGGTGAAACCACCTCATTCTAGTGGACTCTTGTCAAGAGCATTTTATTTGACACATTTGCATGCACTCCTGTGAATAAGTTATGAGTTGTTAATATTTTGGTCTGCATTCCCAGAACATAAAGAATCTACTGGGGTTGGTGAGATTTTTATTTTTATGTTTTTGAAGAATTTTTATGTTCTTGATACTCATCAAGGCTACATTTATTTTACCCTGTTTGCTCTCCATATTTATTGAAATCATGAGTAAGTTTTTATACTGTTTTCTATGACAAGACAGATTTGTGACAAGCATTTTAATGCAGTGATCCACACTCAAAAAAAAAAATAATTGTATATAAATAAATGAAAATGCATGCATTCTCTCTGAACTACTCTACTTAAATACAGTATTACAACTATTATGCATCATATTAATTTATGTAATATTTGGTCTGTATTCCCGGAACATAAATAACCTATTGTATAAACGTTTTGGGTTCGTAAGATTTTGTTTGTTTGTTTTTAAAAGAAATCTCTTATTCTCGCCAAGGCTAACAGTAATGTTATGAATATTGTGTAATTTTGTTTTCTATTTTGAAAATGTAATTCATTTCTGTAATGGCAAAAGCTGAATTTTCAGCATCATTACTCTAGTCTTCAGTGTCACATGATCCTTCAGAAATCATTCTAATATGCTGATTTGGTGCTCAGAAATGATTTATTATTGTTATCAATGTTGAAAACAGTAGTGCCATATAATATATATTTTTTACTATTCTTTAATGAAGAGAAAGTTCAAATAAACAGCATTTATAATGTTAACAAGTTTTTTATTTATTTATTTTTAATATGAATTTTGGGGAAAAAGGTTCATATTGTGTCATAATAAGCCATTTTAACTGGCTAATCTGTAAAGTTAAACTTAAATGGAAGGTTCACCCAAAAATAAAAATTCTGTCGTTATATATAGATTTTTTTGTTAAAACAAAAATAACATTTTTTTGTTTGGAACTAGGGTTGTGACGGTGAGAATTTTCCCACCAGTTAATCGACGTGTGACAACACCGGTAATACCAGTATCACCATGGTGGGGGGGGGGAGTTTTCCCTCTTTTCCTCGGTTTTAAATAGCTTGTAAAAGCTCCATGCGCGTTTTACTTTCACTTTCAAATTAGCGGCAATTTGGCGTCAAGCAGTTTGTTTTTAGTTCCTTTTGAGTTTTCCCACTTTCCCTTACTTTCCTTTGCTTAAATAGCTTGTAAAAGCACCGTGCACATTTTACTTTCACTTTAAAATTATTTGATTGAATTCAATCAAAATTGATTGAATTCAATTCAGGCAACAACAAAATACAACGTAGAACATATCACTTATTAGCAAAACGAATAAAAATACACCATGCTATATGCCTAATATAAAATATCAAATAACTTACAAATTGTAAATAGGCTATACAAAACTGAAAATCAGTAAGGAGCAAATAATTATAATATGTAGAACATTTAACAAAAAGTTTGGAGCTCGGACTGCATACACTTTTATGTAAAACAATGGGGAAAAATGACAGAGTTTAGCAACGCCAAGCAACGCCAAGGTCATGGGTTCGATTCCCAGGGAAAGCAAGAGCTGATAAAATGAAAAAAAAAAAAAAACTGTAACTTGAATGCTATGTAAGTCGCTTTGGATAAAAGTGTCTGCTAAATGTGTAAATGTAAATGGAAGGTCAACAGGCTTTTCAAAATCCAAAATATTTTTTAAAACAGGCGCTTTTGCATTTCGTTTTGAAACACTTCTGCCATCGTCTTGTCTGTCTCGCCTTACTCTTCTTGTCAGTCAGCCAGACTCACTTTCCTCACGTGATAAATTAAATCTGATCTGTGATGCGTAGGGTTGCAAAGGGGTGGAAAATTTCCGGAAAATTTCCAAAAATCCCAGGAAGATTCCAAAAATTCCCGGAAAGTTTCCAACTTTTTGCAACCCTAGTGATGTTGTTTGTTTGTTCGGTGTGCTGCATTGAGCAGCCGCGTTCAGTTACAACTGTAGTGTCTGTTCTCTAACTGAACTAAATTATTACTATTAAAAAAAAAAATCTAAATGACGGTTCAGCACACATACGTCTGCAAGATGTCTGTTAAAGATCTCTTGATCTGGAAAGCATCTGCTGTCTGCAAACGTCTGACAGACGTCTGCAAGATGTCAGTTTTACATACATTCTAAATCATAAACATATTGGAAACATTTAATAGACGTCTATTTGACATTTAAAAGGAAACATGAGAGATGAACCTTCCATTTATCTACAAGGCTGAACTATCTCTTTACATTGCATGGCATAGATGAAAACATATGTTTTTGGATAAAGATGAAGAGATAAACGATTTATATAGACATTACTTTTATTACATCATTGGAAGCAGGACCCACAGAGGTTTTAACCCTCCTTTCTGAACAAAGAGGTTCACTTCAAAGACAGCTGCTGCTGCTCTAAAGCTGGATCATTAGCTCAGGGCCTCATAAATAACAGGCACCAGCAAACCACCAGGAGATGATGTCTCTTGTGATCTCATGTCTCTCAGCTCAGTCAAAAGATCCCCAGCAGCAGCAGTCAAGGCAGTCTCGACTGCTGCTTTACAACCGCACCCTCTATATGAAAGCAGATCTGCCCTGCTTGCAGCCCACTATATTGTGGCTCTTTTGAAAGACTATGATCATGTACTGTATAGTTGCCATGGTGATGAAGGACGGTCACTGGTTCTCCATGTGATGTGGCTGCTGAGTGACTCCTGAAGGGATAGATTCTGCTTGAATCATTGCACATGGTTGGGGAGAAGTTTGAGTAGGCTGGTTCTCTGCGCTGAGGGATAATTAGTGTTGGTCAGAGAACGGATCAGTTCATATGTATGAGTTTTCAGAGGATTTGGAAGTCTATTCCTAGTGATAACATGGAAGGTAAACTCAGATCTGTAACTGCAAGGCAATGCATTGTGAGATGAAGGCATGAACAGCAGTTACTAGTTAAAAAATTAATAAATATGAGTTGTATATTTAAACTTGTTTTATTCCAGTTGTGCCAGTGTATGAATTATAATAATGACTTTAAGTGGGGTCAGCAACTTTATAGACAAGTTGTATGTACAATCGCACACAATTTAGTACAGTTAGACAAGCATGAAGTGTTTTAACAACTTTTTAAATGAAAAGTGTTTATAGATGTGATATCTAAATTGATGATAATGATCAGATACAGACTGTAACAGAAAGTCCTTGAGCAGCAAACTGTTGCTATGTTACCTTTTTTTATAAAAGCATTATTTCTGAATTTTCAATTGACCTTTTGCTACGTTTTTTCTTTTCTTCAGTAAAATGTGTTGATAAAGTGTGATGCATATTATTTTTTTTATGTGGGCTTGAATTAATTTTGACATTGCAAAGCATTTTTATGTGGCAATTTTATTTTAAATTGTTTAAATTATGCAGTAATGTGATTAAAAAAAGGAATATGTAAAACATAAGACATTAGGACCTGGTTTCACAAATAGGGCTTAGACTAAGCCAGGATTAAGCCATAGTTCAATTAGGACATTTAATTTTTATAAACATGCTTAGAAAAAAACATTACTGGGTTGCATGTTGAGGCAAAACAAAGGAACTGATATATTTTAAGATCAGTCAGTGCAAGTTTATTTCAGTTGAAACAGCTAAGACTTACATTTTAGTCTAGGACTAGTCTTAAGTCTTGTCTGTGAAACCGGGGGTAAATTAGTAATGTTAATGTAGCTTATATACTGTATAAACACTTCTGTTAGAAAGTATAGGGTCAGCAAGTTTATTTATAAAAATTTTAATAATGGACACAACAAGGACACTAAAATTGATCAAAAGTGACAGTAAATACATTTATAATGTTACTTACAGCTATATCAACATTTCATTTGTGATTGAGGACTGATTGAACTTCTCAATTTATGTTTAGATTTGGAAAAGGCTAGAATATTGGTTGCATTCTTTGCAGCATTTTTTTTTGCATCATCTCCATAAAATTGGTTTAAAAACTCTCCAAACACAAAGATCCTCCATAGATTTGTCTGAGAAAATGGTAGACAACATTAGCTAAGGTAGGATTTGATGAGGCTCAACAAAGTGTCAATTTGGCATTAAAATATGAAAACATGTTGTCTGACACAACTTTTGTGGCTTAAGAATCACTGTCTGAAAATGCAGTAGATATTTGTTATGTATCTACAATTAAGACAGCTCTTTTAAAATCCATTGCATTGTGCAAGCTTTAATTAGGAGAGTCAAACCTCCCCAAAATCCCTGTAACTTGATTTTGGTGAGTGAATGCAAACGTTTACGATGTCAGAAACACATTGCAATTCTAAGGTTTTTCCACTGAATGCTCAGCACATTTTATTCTCTTCAGAAACACTCAGAGGCACAGTGACCATGAGACCGTGTCTTCTAATGTAGCTCATAAACCATGAGAGATTGAATCTATTTTAAACATCACTGCTCCAATCAAAGGCTCAAAGATGTTGTGAAATAACCTTATAACATTGTGACTCTTGTTCATTAAATTTATAGTCCAGTTTACTCACTAAAAGATGATTCTGTGTCTCTTCCATTCAGTGTTTGCAGGGTTTTTGTAATGAGATTCAGTCATTTGTGAGTCCTTGGGGTTTAGAGAGAGACATGGCTGGCAAACAGATGCACAGGCCTGGAGATGCACCTGTTGCTGTACTTTGGGACCTGGCCTTCATACCTTCTGCATTTCAGATTGTTCTGGGCTATGGAAGGCACCAGAGCAAATATGTATCATCATTTTCTGCTTGGTTTGTCAGGCTGTCGTTGCCACATACATCTTTGGATACAAAGTTGTTTTTTTTTCTTTTTAGAGAAAAAGGAGCAAGGATCCCTACAATGACCAGACATATATCAAATAATCGGCTTGTTTTTGTAAAACTATAGGTGGGATTGAGTATTAATTCCCAATTTATTTGCCATTCATGAGTTCTTAAATTCTGATTAATTTGTGAACCTGCATATTGTCTCTGATATATTGTATATAATCCTTCCATCCATTTATAAAATATCCCATCACTGTTAGTAATGATAACTTGATGTTATTGTGTAAACACACTGATGGATTCATAGAAGGATTTTTCAAATGATAATTTTTGAGTCTTTTTGGTTCATTAGAAAAGCCAGATTGAAAGAACTGAGCTACACTGGTTGCACTATGTCTTTGATTCACTAAAAAGAAAGGTTAATATGAATAATTTGCTTATGAATCAGACCATACTGGTTGTGTCGTATGCATTTGATTCCATGAAAAGAACCAGTTCATCAGAATCACTTGTTCATGGATTGGACAACATTGGTTGTGATGTATTTTTCTGGTTTACTTAAAAGAACAGGTTCATAAGAATCATTCGTTTATAAATTACACCACACTGGTTGCACTGTGTTTTTGAGTCACTAAAAAGAGCTGGTTCATAACAATAACAAATTTATTAATCGGACCATACTGGTTGAGCGGTATGTTTTTGATTCATTAAAAATATTTTTTTGTTCATCAATATGACTACACAATGTAGTCCTGTTCATGAACAACTGACTCTGTCATTGCTTGAATCTCACAAGGACAACTTAATGGAGTTAAGTTGCCAACATTTTGCAGTGCATGACTTTTTATCTCACTGCATTCAATTCCTAATGCAAAATAAGGTAAAATATGATTAGATTCAGCAGTGCATGAAACGCCAGCATAGAGCATAAGATCAATCTTGGGTTTTTCAAGATTATTCAACCGAAGAATTGGAAAAATCAATATTTTTACCCAGCCCAAACTCTAGATAGATTGGTATACATACATTACTTGTTCCTAAATTCTCACTATACATGCACATCACCCTCAGCAAATAATTTCTTAGGAAAAAGTATGAAATCATTATGGGGTCAGTGAATGGAAGAAAGTAACCTTGTCCAATGTCATTCCTCCTTGCTGCCAGTGGGACAATGCAGGTGGACAGATGGCACTGTACAGCCTGTTGGCACCAGGAAAGAAGAATCCCCAGTAGCACTTCTTAGAGCACCATGCTGGAATAAACCCTGGCTAAAGGTCCTCTAAGATGCCACACTGTTCATTATAGACTCCAATTTGGCCGCCATCCTGTTCCCTGCTTTGTCTCCAGTGAGTTAAAAGTGAGTGCGGTATCAAAGGTGGCCTTCCTGATTGGTTTGTTCGGGTCTTTGGAAACATCTTGTATAGCATTTGGACCAATCAGACACAGAACTATTTGTTATATTTAACAAATAATCTCTTATGCCCCCTCACCTAACTGTAGAATATCAGAGACTGAATCAGACAAATTTAAGATGCGATCAGAACATTGAAACATGAGAAGCTGGAATTCCACCGAGAGGCCCAAGGAAACAGGATGCCGTAAATCAGATTCCTAGCTCCAACTAGTCTAAAGCAAGCACACTAACCAGCAAGCCTCTTTCACAAAACAGCTTACAACCTTGAGACAAAAGAACACTTATTGATAATTCCAATTCAGGAAGGAGACCGTCAAATTTGGGGCAAATAATCAAGACTGATGGTCAAAGAGATGGCCGTCACATGTTCCACGATTGAATTCATGAGCTTCCTTAGACTGACTTCTCCCCCACATAGAAGACAGACCAAACCAAAATTCCTTTATCTAAAGAACATGCCTTCGTTCTCCATAGAACTATACAAAGACTTTCTTTTTCATATGCACATAAAATCATCCTAAAAGGACATTTCTATGCAGAACTCCATATTATGTTTGTAACCCACATATTAGACTATCAGGTTTTAATAAAATATTATGTATGTTTTTTTTAATCATTATTGAATAGCTAAAGGATTCATATGCGTGTTTGGTATGTATGAGTGTGAAAAATCATGCTTTAAATGTTTCTTCCAATCAATTCTTTGTCAAATGTATCATATTCTGGTTCTAGAAATCACATCCAAACTTATACTTTGCAAGAGTGTGTAAAATTCAGACCATGTGACTGATAACATGATTTATGATGGAAGGAACATTTTCTTTTCCATTATGTGAGTTTCGTGTAATCAGTTAAGTTTTGCCGCCACGCATCGTCTCTGAGTTCAATTGGAGTCTGTGACCGCCTCAAAACTTCTACCAGCCACAACTCCATTGGCTTCCCAAAACGTCACTTCACGACTACTGAACTCTCAACCAGTCAGACACTTTGGGGAACCCCCCTGTCTGAACGACTACGACGACAAAAGGGATTCTCTTAGCAAAGCAAGCAAGTAACACCTCCAGGTTCTAACTGAATCAGGTGCAGTTAACATAAATTTTAGTCTCATTGAGAAACTCAAAACGAGGGTTAAATAAGTGGTTGATGGTTGTTAAGGTCTATGCAATTGAACATATTGCTATAAACTTGGGATATCACATTTCCATTCTCTTAAACTCATCCTTTCCTTACTTTCTCTCTTTCTGCAACGTGTGAATGTGTGAATGCTTGTGTTCATGTGTTAGATTAGTTTATGTCTTGGGTTTATATAAATAAAATCTTACTTATATTGAAAAGAGAAGTATCTTGTGTTTACTGCTCACAAGTTAATGTCTTAAACTGCCGATCTTGTTACTGTGCTATTAAATAGTGTTTTCACTATATTTTGGATTTTAATATCCAGTGCAGAGTTTGTTATACGGCTCGTTCAGTGAATCGCTGTAACAGTGATTCTGTTCAAATTCCTTATAAAATCATAAATGATTCCCTTTGAGCTAAATTAAACTATTTCTTTAAATTACATATTAATATTACGTTTTTTATTATGTTACATAACCAAAGGGCCAACTATGAGGGTCTGTGGACCCTTCCCCCAAAATGCATCTAACACCTAAGAAAGGCAAGAACAGGCCTCTGGTTCCATGGCAACCCATCTGATAACACTTGTTTTATTGCTCAAAGGAATGTGGGCAGAGCAACTCACTTCATTTACCCTTAGGAAAAAGACATTATGCCATAAAAATTGACTCTTCTCTAATTAATTCAAAGAAAAACCTTTCTTTGAATGAACTTGCATATCTTCAGGTCATTGTGTATATTATTACTGTTCTTGTATATGTTTTTGTGTATTGTATACTGTTTTATGCATGCTTACGATAGATCACTAGTTAATATCACTTTAGCTGTACCATGTTTAGTCTCTATCAATTCGTCTTCGGATTATCTAATTGAGAGTGAACATTACATGTTGATACCTATGCAACATATTAGTGTCCTAAGAATCTTTAGTAGTTTGACCATGGTAATTTGCATAGGTAATTCGCCTGGGTTAATGCACAGAGACAAAGAGTCGTAAAACTTTCCCTCCAAAAATTCAGGACTCCATTGGCTATTTGACACCCCAGAGGTGTGACCTCTATAGCAGATAAAGCTCTCACATCAGTGACGCCCCTGCAGTCTGCGGTTCTGTTAGATCCTAAGAGGATGAGGAGGATGTGAGCTAGAACTCTCCTGGACCCTTAAGTTTTTGTGCCAGACCTTGCGGCCTTGACTCTCCATTCAACAAAGGATCCTCGGATCTCAGCAGATCTCTTTCTTAGCTCTTTTTCTCTTTTCTACCTGGGAAGAAACTCCCAATTACCACCAAGCCAGAATAACATCTTTTAGAGTTCATCACCCTTCAAACCTGGAAGAACTTGAAGAACTCCAACACCACCAAACCTTCAAACCATCAGAACTTTCCTCCGAGAGTGCATTCGGACACTCGTTCAATGACCAAAGGCATTGCAAGTATCGTAATTTTAACTAAACGAAACAGATGTTAGCTAGTTAGGTGGTTAACTGACTCTTTTCATAGCTTCATTCTCTGGTTTCCTGATGGTTTCATCCATCAACTCTCATTTGCCCTTTCCCCATGTATGAGTGATTAGATGTTTGTTTGTTAGACTAGTTTGCGTTAGTGTTTAGTTAATAAAACTCTTATGCACAAATTACATGTGTTTCTGATTCTGTCTTGCAAATTAATGTCCCTTTACGATTTTTGATCCTTACTACATGCACTAATGTATTAATAATTAGGAAAGTATTTTCTGTGGCCAAGAAAATATCCTTTCTTAGAGTTGATATGAACTTACACTGAATGTTTGCTGGACGAACAGATTAGTTGATAGCAATTTATTTCTGCTACAGTTATTACTGTCAGCCAATATAAATAATTGTATTTAATCATAATTAATTGTAATTATTTATATACAATTCCCTTTTGAGCTAATTTGCTACAATCTGAAAAGCTATTGTTCCCATAGCAGATGACCGCATTGAAAAACAAGCCATTATGCTTGCACATCGCTAACGGCTTGCTGCACACGAGAGATCTGAGCCATGTCAGATAGTTCGGTCTGCTCTGGCCTTTCTTTCACAACACGGCTGTGTTGTGAACAGTTCCCTGGGGTTCCTTAGGGCTGCTCAACACCTTCTCTGATACATAGTTCAAGTTTATTTGTATAGCGCTTTTTACGATACAAATCGTTGCAAAGCAGCTCTACGGGAAATTAAGTTTCCACAATATATTTATATATTGCAGAAACTTAATATATTTAACTTATGGCAAAATTTGGTAATTCTGTATGTTGTCTGAGCGTTGGCATCCTCTGAGGTCCTCTGAGGGGTTGACATCATCTCTTCTCATAGCTTAGTTAACTGCTATGTATTGTAGGTATGGTAGAACGAAGATCTGGAAGAATTTGCAGGTGTCCACTTGCATTGCTCTGAGCTTCCTCCTAAAGTCAGATTGGCAGGATGGTTTTGTAGTCACTGGAGAATTTAAAGAACATCTGATCCATCAAGCCAGTCTTATCCAGGTGGTGCCGGTCTCTATGGAACACGTAAGAATATCCTAATCAGGAAGCCAAAGGAATGAAGCTGAAGAACAGACAGTAAGAGCGGGTTTTGAAGATCCGCACAGATGGGCTGTCACCTGTCCTGAGTTTCTTGGGATTGATTTGTTTCTAATCAAAACCCCTAGAGGTCTACGAAAAAAGATTTGGGCATAATTCAGACATAAAGAACTGGCTCCCATTCATGAGTGTCAGTGTGAATGTGAATTTTAACCAAACATTTAGTTGACTTGTGTTTTGAATTAAAATGACAGGAAAGGTAACTCTATTCTTTCTATCTGTAATATCTATCTATCTGTCTGTCTGTCTGTCTGTCTGTCTGTCTCTTTTTCGATTGTTGTTGTATCTATCATTCTAACGTTCTAATGTTCTATTGTTCCATCTGTCGTTCTATCATTCAGTCTATCTTTCGTTCTCTCTGTCTCTATCAATCATTCAGTCTATATTTCTTTCTCTGTCTATCTGTCTGTCTATCTGTTGTTCTATCTATTGTTCTGTCATTCATTTAATCATTCTGTCATGTTATAGTATCTAGCATTCTAGCTATCTTTTTTGTTCAATCTGTATATCTCTGTCTGCCATTCTATCTATCTATAATTCTATCTTTATGTCTACCTGTCTGTCGGTCTTGCCAACATTAAAAACAATTAGCTACAAAATTATATAAAACATCCAAATTCAAAAAGCAATTTTGCATTTCGTTTGCTACTTCAGTTCAGTTCAAATTTATGAATTAAAGTATTTTCAGTTCAAATCTGAATGACGTACAACCATGCTAGGGAGTCATAAATTTAACACTGAACACTTTTCTCAGCTCCATTTGTTTTTCACAGTCATTTGTGAATATCAAGTTCACAGAAGGACAAATAATGCCTGTGGTACGAGCTGCAAGGATCACTACGCACTTTCTCAGAAGGTCTTTTTGAGATGGAGATGTTGATTTTTAAGTGCTCTGAAGTCTGATTTAAAACATCTCCTACAGGTTTAAATTCCACTGGTGTAAATCTCAGCCTGCAAATAGTTCTCCTCACCTTGATTTTTCTGTCGTTACTGCCCATCAAAGCTCTGACCCCACTTGTTCAGCTTTCAGAGTTGGCTTGCTCCAACTTCTCTTATGCCCTCATTTGGTACTTTTTCTTTCTTATAGAAGAAAACTTTCGATGGCACCTATTCCTCACATTGTGCTTGCTTTTTCCTTTTATTTTTTCACCAGGTGGTGTTGTTTCTTCAGATTCTAGAACTTAGACTAATTAGTAGCTGTAATCTTTAATCTCTAGAGGAATGATGCCAATAGTATTGCATAATACCCTCTGGTATCTATAGTTTGATTGCTGGTGAAGAAGTGGAGATGTAGTATAAGAAGGTTATGAGAAAACCGAGGAAGATTACAGCTCACGTAGGAGGCACGGTTTCAAGCCTAATATTCTACATGGTATGGAAGCCTGTTTCGCTTTAAAGTAAAAAGTCAGAAGATACTTAGATAAATTTTGAAAAAAAAAATAGATAGATATAAACAGTAAAATTACAAGATAAACAGTCACAAATCCAAGAAACAAAGTCACCTAGCAAGATGTAAAATCACATTGTGATATATAAACAGGAAATTACAAGATATGAATTCACAATTGGACGATATAAAGCTTTTACGAAAAATATTAAATGCTTCCATAACCTGGGCCACAGGGACGCTGATTAATGAGTATAACACCTTTGTGTCACATATCCCTGACTTACCTTCAAATAGCAGTGTCTTTTTAATTTATTATCTTGCTCAAGAGTGCCATTGATATTTACAGTAGGCTCTGCCAATATCTGTAACTTTGGTGCATGCGTTAGCTTAACCCAAAGATGCTTGGTGCAGCAAACTTTCCAGGGCATTGAACAAGCACTGCCACCCTTTCTAAACGCACTTTATGTCCTTCTGTCCTCAGGAGTAACATGAACCAAATCGGCTGTTGTGCAGAAAGACTGTTTTTGCAGATAACAGCTTGGAAACTGAAGGAGTGACCTACCTATTTTCCTTAAAAGTACGAAGAAATCCATTTGTTATTGCAAAACTGCAGATTGACCTTTTTTCCCCTCCTCCAAAGACAAAACGAAAAGAAAAAGCAAGTGTTACCTTAAAAGTGGATTACTGTGTTCTGATAGTTTTTAGTGTGCAGATCAGACTTAAACATAAGCTAATGAACCTCCTGTAGATCTTGTACCATTTATCTTATTTTATGTCATGTTAGAGGGCAACTTTTGAAGTTAGTTGTGCTTTATTAGATTCAACAGGCCTGACTTTGGCTCTCTGAGGAGACTTTAAAAGTTTTGAGGAGTTTTATTTGGCTGTTAAGTTTATAGCCTCAGAAAGCAGCCACGAAGAGCAGTTAAACTGAAGTGTGAATATTCATGTCAAACTGAGATTCGGAGGAAGTCTAGGATAAAACAAACACTTGAAATGGAGAGCCATGCACTGATCCATCCAGCACATCCAGAAATCCTCTATTCATACACTTCTGTCTGGATTGAACATGCAACAGACGTGACGAGAAACTTTGTTTAGTTAACAAGTAAATATTTGATGATACCGTAGGCATTTTTATAGGGTGATAACTGCCAGGGATCATGCAATGTTTATTATATATTTTAATTAAATTTATTTGGGGTCGGTACGTTTTTTTTTTTTAGTTTTTTTTCCAAGAAATTAATACTTAATACGTAATTATTCAGCATTGATGCATTAAACTGATAAAAAAAAATAACTATAAAGACATTTATAATGTTACAAAAGATTCTATTTCAAATTAATGCTGTTCTTTTGAACTTTATGTACATGAAATATTAAGCAGCAGAACTTTTTAATATTGACATTATATAATATTGTTTTTTTAGCAAATCAGCATATTATAATGATTTCTGAAGGATCATGTGACACTGAGGACTAGAGTACGATGTTGAATGTTATGCTGTGCCATCACAGGAATAAATTGCATTTTAAAATAGTACATTTGTATGGAGGCCCTTTTTGGATGTTTCAGGAACTGGAACATTTGACTCTTTGACTAGAGAAGAGTTTCGTTAACTTTACATTTCTTCCGAGGTTCCACAAATGTTGTAGAGATGTATTCACAGCATTCTCACACCCTGTAGATTTGATTTCAGACTGGCTTTGTAAACAGGCCTGACAGCTTTAGCTATTGACTGTAGCACCCGAGGCAAAGGCAGCACATGGAATTTAAAGTGAGCTTATTTTTCAATGTACGACCCCTTCATTGAATATGTTCAAAAACACTGTAAATATCATAGATATTCTACGAGCCCTCATGGAGAATTTCAGAAATATTTTCTTGAACTGACCTCATCCGGGCAGGAGTATTTCATCACAACCATACATTTCTCTTACTATTGTGTAGTCATGCTTTCCCCAATATTCAATACAAATAAATATTTATTTTTTTCAATTGTAATACACTTTGTAACTAGAAAAACAAATTTTCCCAAAGGAATGAATGTACCCTGCTTTATCTTTCTTTGTAATTTTAGTGGAGCTGCTCTTATGCGTGACTGTGATGCACACATGCATCCCAATGTGTCAGAATTTCTCCATATGCTCATATGCAAATGTTAGAGAGAGATACTGAGATTTGTTATCTACTGTATATTTGGATTATGATAAGATATGATTATTTTCGAGCTGTGGTAGTCCGTATTTTGTAATGCACTATAGTATTTTAAAGCATATACAGTATTTGTCAACAGTAGATTTCTTGCGAATTCTCTGAATTTATGTTGAGACGAATGCAATTTTTCACCATAACAGTTTTTCCTTGATACTCACAAGATAATCCCATACAATCGCAAAATTTCACGCCTTGTCATTGCAGCATGTAGTAGTGCAGGTGACAAAATACCCTGAGTAATCTTGCATTCACAGTTTATTTTTTTTTTTTCTTTTACTTTTTTGCCGTTGTCTTTTCAAGGCAGTTGCTGTGTGAGATATTACAGATCCCCCCCCCCATGATTAAAAGTGTCAAAGTGTCTGCTAAATGGTTAAATATAAATGTATTGGAAACATGCTCCACTTTTACTACATCAAATGAAGATATATATTTTTCACACGTTGCTGAATGAAGAAGACAATATATGCATTATGATATTTTGTTTTATAATTGCATTTACACAGCTACTGTATCTACGTATATATTATATCTTAATATAGTAATTTGCTGGTTGTTTATTAAAAAATGTAGAGGCTGTAGAGGCTGTTTTTTTAAAGAAGTCTCTCATGACTGATGGTTGGAAGACCCGCGTTCTTGTTTTCAGTCTGTGTACAATACAAAGCAAAATGAATGCAGTAGATTATCAGTAGCTGTGTGAAACACAACTAACAGTTAAGAAGTAACAACCAACCAACCTTGTAATTAGAAACTCTGAGGAGCCAAAACTAGGTGTTTTTTCAACAGTGGAACTTCTAGAAATTAGACTCCCCCACACACACACCCTTTGTGTAATGAAAAGGAAATTGAAATTTTTAAAGTTGAAGAAACACTCTGCTATGAAACCAAAGGGAACAAACATAACTATATTTCACACCTCCAGGTTCACTGCAGCCATTGCCCATTTTTGTAGCAGGAAATTAGAGCTACAAAACCCTTTATGAGCCTTTTAATCACGTTTAATGTACATGGTATAACAAGAAGTTCTTTTCGTTTCCAAGTTTTCCTTCCAGACTGAACTGTTATTTTCAACTGCTTTAATTACCTCTTCGTTGAAGGTGTGCCTTGCAGTTTAGTAGATACCATGCATATAATTACACTAATTAGCACTCTCTCAACTTCATTATAACCCATTTCCTCACTTAATGCATATTCATAAGCCTGCCAGTTACGATCTGATCCCATGTGCCTGAGAATGCAGAATCTGTGGAGAAAGAGATGGAGTGAATGGTGGATATATTTATTTTACACGGTCCATCATTCTTTAAAACACAAAATATATTATAAATATAACTGGTCAAAGCTAAGTCGATAGCTGTAAGGAAAGCTCTTGTTGCACATTACAGACCCGTTTTAATCTTCAACCGAGGCACATCTTGTGAAACAGGCTGTGATTGAAGCCGCACAATAGCCCCCTACGTCGCCCCAAAAGTGATCTGGACCAATTTACAGACAGCCTTTATACACTGAACAATATGCTGTTCTCTCTGCACCATTGCAAATGACTGTAATTATCATCATTATCATGGTCTTGGTCTTATTGGCTGATATTGGAACAGTTGTAATGACTCAGATTCAAGTACAAAATGATTAAGACTTCGCAGTATTGTGGGAGTTAA
Source organism: Barbus barbus (assembly GCF_936440315.1). Taxonomy (NCBI): domain Eukaryota; kingdom Metazoa; phylum Chordata; class Actinopteri; order Cypriniformes; family Cyprinidae; genus Barbus; species Barbus barbus. Next base: position 26,134,669 of record NC_136742.1, read on the forward strand.
TGGGTTTTCTCATATTCCAGTTCGGAGTGGGCTGAAATCTCACATCCTGCCAGATTCGTTGCATATATTCAGAACTAACGATTGAGCCGATGTGGCAAATCAAAAAAGACAATGCAGTTTTGTTAAACCCCTCATTACAAAGACTTCTAAGCCCTCGAGAGCTGCCTTGATGGATGTTTTAGGCAGATGTTAACCGAATCTTTGCATATTTTATGTCAATGCAAACATTTCTAACTACAGAACTCAATTCATAACACAACTCAAATATTTGAAAGTTACGTAGTCCTTTGGGCTGTCAAAACAAATTTGAATTTCAAATATTCGTCGAATTTCAAGTAAAAAAAAAATGTTGCATTCGAATTTTAGGTGTGCGTAAGTCAGCCTTATCAGTGGCACACAAGGTGTCATGTGACAATGTAGGTGTCTTTGCATTTTAATGCTTTTTTTTTAGCCTATCCAGTTTAAGAAGTGAAGTGACATGTGGCCAAGTATGGTTATAGTATGGTATGGTTGCAATTCTGTCAGAAAATGCAACCCTTCTCTCAGAAAATTGTTGTAGTTGCAAATGTTTTGGTACTCACATGTTTTTTTTATTTTTTGCATTGGAACAACACAAAAAAACAGAGAAGAAAAGTCAAATCTGATACAATTCCACACAGAACCCAAAAAATGCACTGGACATAATTATTGGCACACTTAATATTTGGTAACACCCCCTTTTGGAAAAAATAACTGAAATCAAATGCTTCCTGTAACCATGAATGAGTTTCTTACACCTCTCTGCTGTAATATGGACCACTCTTCTTTTGCAGACTGCTCCAGGTCATTCAGATTTGAAGGATGCCTTCTCCCAACTGCTGTTTTGAGTTCTCTCCACACGTGTTCTATGGGATTCAGATCTGGACTCATTGCTGGCCATTTCAGAACTCTCCAGCACTTTGTTTGTAACCATTTCTGAGTGCTTTTTGAAGTGTGTTTCGGGTCATTGTCCAGCTGGAAGACCCATGACCTCTGGTGGAGACGCAGCTTTCTGACACTGGCCACTACGTTGCACCCCAAAAATCATGATCATGATACCGTTCACAGTCAAGGCATCCAGTGCCAGAAGCAGCAAAGCAACCCCAAAACATCTTTGAACCTCCACCATGTTTGACTGGAGGGACTGTGTTCTTTTCTTTGAAGGCATTATTTCTTTTTCTTTTTTTTTAAACAGAGCCATGTTGTCCTTTACCAAAAAGCTCTACTTTTGTCTCATCTGTCCACAATACGTTCTCTTCTCCCAGAGGGATTGTGGTTTTGCCACATACGTTTTGACAAACTCCAGTATTGATTTATTTATTTATTTTATGCCTTTGTGTCAGCAGTGGTGTCCTCCTGGGTCTCCTACCATAGCGTCCCTTTTCATTCAGATGGCGACGGATAGTGCGAGCTGACACTGTTGTACCCTGTGTCTGCAGATCAGCTTGAATTTGTTTGGAAGTTAATTGGAGTTCTTTATCCACCATTCGAACAATGCCTCGTTATAATTTTTCATTAATTTTGCTCTTCCGTCCACGTCCAGGGATGTTAGCTACAGTGCCATGGGCTGTAAATCTCTTGATGATATTGCGCACAGTGGACACAGGAACATTACGATCTCTGGAGATGGACTTGTAGCCTTGAGATTGTCCATGTTTTTCCACAATTTTTTCTCTCAAATCCACAGACAACTCTTGACACTTCTTTCTTTCCTCCATGCTCAGTGTGACACACAACACAAAGGTTGAGTCAACCTTTCTCCATTTTAACTGGTTGCAAGTGTGTTGCAAGTGTTACTTGCCACAGGTGTGTCTAAATACAAATTACAGGAGCATCACATGCTTGAAAAGCAATTATTTTTTATAATTTTGACAAGGTGCCAATAATTTTGTCCAGTCTATTTTTGAGTTCTGTGTGAATTTTTTTTTGTGTTGTTGCAGTGCAAACAAAAACAATAAGCACGTAAATACCAAAACATTTTCAATTGGAACAATTTTCTGAGAGAAGTGTTGCATTTTCAGACAGATTTGCAAGGGTGCCGATATTTGTCCATGACTACTCTGACAAAATATGAATGTTTGTGGCTGATTCAGTCGATAGTATTTCTAACAACAAAAAAAACATACTCAATGCACATACATAGTCAAGTTAAACCTAGTCAAATGATAAACCCAGTCAAACTTGTTGTTAGAAGAGACATCACAACAGAAGTATACTTTTGATGCCTTAAAATCTTGATGACAGACTCTATTATGTGCACAGAGCTCATGACCGCGGCTTTTATTTACAGCATAATAGCAATTTTTAGCACTGTACTGGAATGCACCAATTGAACATATTAGTCAAATTGACTCTCTTTGCAAGTGAAATTGCTAGACCATTCGAGGAGTATTTTTCTCAGCATCAGTCAGTGCATATCAGGGTGAGTAACTTCCAGGGTGTTCTGAGATTTAAAATGAACGCTGACACTCTAAATGCCTCCTGAATCTTAATATAGTCCTATACAGGATGGCTGCCACTTTCATTTCATAAGCAAATGAAATGTTTTGTTTTGCTTCTTACTGTAGACTATTGCACAATTAGATAAGTAGTGCTATTCTCTGCACATTCTTCCAAGAAAAGGTCTTCAGGATGCATGATGCATACATGAGCTGAAAATATGCATTGTTCTTCCTAGAAAGAGTCATTTATTCCCTCAAGAAGAGTTAGAAGTGTCATCATTATGAGTTACACTATTGTGCAATAAGTTGAAATTTCATTTATGAATGTATTTATTTTGGGAAAGAAATTAATAATTTTATTTACACTGGTGTAGAAACTGTTTTCACTGTCTCAGAAATTGATTAGTAAATTTCACAATAAATTTAAAGAAACTGCAAATTCATATTGAATTGAAAATGAAATTTTGAAGTAGACTGAAATAGAATTATTTTTTTAAACATATAAAGTATTTTTTTAATATTGGTTTATTAGTAAATCTTTTTTAAACAATGCACAGGGATGCATTGCATTGTGAACTTATTCGTATTTCAAATAATTTCTGCTTTTGTAAACTTTCTGTTCATCAGTATTAAGGTTTTTTACAAATTTAAATTAAATTACAAGTGAATAGTTTCATGCTTTTATTTTTATTTATTTCCATTACTGTTTTTCACTAAAATTTAAAGGGCTTTTGCTCAACTCATATTTTATATTATATGCTTAAACTTTTTATATTAATGCTGTTGCATTTAAATTTATTCATATGCATTTTAATATGAATATTAATTAACTTTGAACAGTAGTAATCTACATTTAAGCTACATTTTAATAAATAAATAAAAAATATTCTTAAATTGTTCATTGTTAATTCATATCTAACACATTAACTGATGTTTAAAAAGATTAAACTTATCTTGAAGTGCACAAGCAGAATAAGCTTAAGTCAGTCAGTTGGATCACCATATTGGACAACAGACCAATTATCGGTTTGGTTCCGATAAGGTTGAAACAAAGGTTGAAACCAGTGCAACAGGACTATTTGAACAGGTTGTGAGGATTTTCTCCACTTTCACACAGTAAATGAGCAGATAACACAACAGATACAGCTAGTTTTTGCACATCGCTCGGGATCGACTCCAGGCATCGACATGCATTGACTGAGAGAGAGCAAACATAGTCAAAGTAACCAAACCGCCGATTCTTTTGTGTCCACTGCTGCCCTTATCAGCTCATTTTAGTCTGGCTGAGAGAATGAACTGTGTGAATAGTGTGTGAAAGAAAACTGGAGAATAATGGAATCCTCTGTGGTCAATCCTGGGAGAAAGTCGGCTATAGATGATGAGAGTAGCACATACGTCTCCGCCGGAGTCACGGTTTCTCACAGAGCAGGATTTGTAAAGGAGATAACTCTATTGTGCCGCTCTCAGGTGGCCAAACAGCTCTCTCCTAATCAGATGTCTAGACAGTTATGGAAATGAATTGGGAGCCGGACAAACAAAGCATGAGAATTGCAGTCAAAGGTCACTTTGTTTTCAAATAATCAAGCAGGGGAATAGCTTTTCTGAGAAGAAATAAGAGCTATTTATTTTGGCTTTTTATGTGTCATTGTTGTTTTAACACTGAAATAGCATTTTCTGGGGGGGGGGGGGGTTTGTGGACATGTTTATGCGAATTTGTGCGCTGATTTAAAATCCGGGGAGTTTATCTCGTGATCTCTGTGTGATACTTATCAAAACCATCAAAAAGATAGTGTTAAATTATTTGTGCATAACGTAATATTCATGAGCTAAGATTTCATGTCTGTAATTTTATTAGAAATTTTAATAAAATAACAAAAATATTCATGAGCGGCCCAAAGCTTTATTTCGTGAAGGCAATCTCAGACCCATTTTTGGGGACTTTCAAGCTCTCTCCCTAGTAACTGAGGGAATTAAAAATTAAAAACGTGTCTGAAAATGTATCTCTAGTTTTTGTGCACTGTTTCATATAGCTTTCTTAAAGGAAGTGATGCATTAGCAAACTCATTCATGCTATAAAAAACTAAATAATGTATCCTTTTAATAATTAATCATTCTGGACAAGGTAGTTCTCAGCTGGTGGGTTGCAACTTAAAAATGGGTCACATTTCTGTAATAAAAGGGTCACAGACAACAGGGAAACTCTAACAAATTGCACCTAACCATGCAATTATACATCCTAATTGCATAGCGAAGAGAAACAATAATAATTATAATTATTATTTTGTTGCTGACATCAAAGGTAAAACATCCAATTACGTGTAAGTTTGTATAAGTAACCAAATTAGGCAGAGGACAACATCTGGCATCCTCTCATCTTCAAAAACCATGAATGAAAATATTACAATGAAAATTGTGTTTTTGTGTAGTTGTTTAATTTTTATGTATTAATTTACATGTTTTCAAGCCTATTGTTATGTTTTTGATGTGCAGTTTTGGTACTTTTTGTGGTCACTTGATACAACCACTACAGAATAAGTATAGCACAAAACAGAAAAGTTTTGTTGTAAATAAGGTGTTATCCTATAAATACAACATTTCAAAGTATAATGGAAAAGCTTTTCCCATATTTGAGCTGGTCATACATCTTCTGGATTTAAAGGTCAGTCAATGAAAGCTTGCTGCAATGAAAGTGTATCAGTTCCTTGGTTTGGCTTTACATGTGTAATGCATTGAAAACAAACGCTCTAGATCAGCAAAACAGTGTTTACTTAACCTTTAACATTAAGTTCTGTTCTGTTCTGTGGCATTTCTCAACCTTTTAATCTGTCATAGACTGAGCAAATGCAAGTTCTTGTTTCCTAGAAGGTTCTAGAAGATGATGCAACTATTTGATTTAAGTCTCAGTTGCAATGAATTCTCCATTCTTTCGCCTTTCCAGGTGATCTACGCCCTCAACACCAAGAACGACGAGCACGAAGCGGCCATCCAAACGCTGAAGGAGGCCCACGAGGAGGAGGTGCAGCAGATCCTCTCGGAAACGCGGGAGAAGATCATGCAGTACAAGAGCAAGATCAGCGACGAGATGGACTTGAAGCGGCGCATTCAGTCTCTGGAGGAGTCCATGGAGCTGCACGAGCGGATGAAGAGGCAGGCCCTGACGGAGTTCGAGACGTACCGCCAGCGGGTGGAGGACATGCAGCTGTGCACGGAGGCGCAGCACACGCAGCGCGTGGTCACCATGTCCCGCGAGGTGGAGGAAATGCGACGCTCTTTCGAGGAGAAGCTCCGATCCTTTGGACAGTTGCAGTCCCAGTTTGAGCAAGAGAAACAGCAGGTTCTTGAGGAGCTACGTGCCGCACATCGGCAGGAGGTGCGTAGACTGTTTTGTTGTGGATTGTACCTCTGGAGCAACCTTGGGTTAAGTGCCATGGTCAAGGTCATTGTGGCTAAAGTTCATATACTGACCCTTGTGGGGTTCTAGGTTGCCAGCTTAGATCTTAAATCAAAGGCTACTACAGTAATGAAGCAAAAAATTATGTGTTTGTTAAAATCCTGCCCTGATAACTGTACATTAAACATCAAATAACTTCCAATTGGCCATACATTTGTCAGGCTCTGTAGCATTTTCATATTCAGTAACAGACAAATTGTTTGTCGCTGGTTAGGAAGTAGCAAGTGTTTTGCACTCATTTAAAAAAAAAAAAAAACTCAAATAAATGTTGTATTCGCAGGTCCAAGAACTGCTTCGTTCACACCAAAGCCAGAATGCCAACTACAGCAAAGACCAAGAGAAACTGGGACAGCTTCATAAAGCGGAGGTGGATTCACTGACTGAAAGACTTGAGGAACTGAAACAGGACAAGAAGCGTCTGGTGGAGGAGTACGAGGCCAAGCTAAATAAAGCCCAGGCTTTCTATGAACGGGAACTGGAGGCCATGAAGCGCACGCAACAGATGACCGCAGAGAACCTGCTGGCCTGGAAGAAGACTGAAGCCGAGCTGAGAAAGGAGTTCCAGGCGCAGGAAGCGGCGCTGCAGAAGACTCTGGGGAAGCTGCGCAGTGAACTGCAGCGGGTGCAGGAGGAGTCCAGGGAGAGCAGGGACAAATCCCACAAACTGCAGGCCTCCCTCATTGCTGCAGAGAACAACATCAAGGTAAAGGCCACCAGATGCATCACATGTCCTTGAAATAAAATAATAGGGGCTAGATGCAACATAGCACTTTATTGCTCTTTTATCTTTTCTTTTATCTTCTTTTTTTATTTTATTTAATTTTATTAAGTTTAATTTTTAACAAAAAATATATTTCATTTAAAATTTACTTTAATTTAATGATATTGTTCATCCAAAAATGAAAATTGTGGCATCATTTACTCACCCTGGTCACACTTTAGTTTGGGGACCGATTCTCACTATTAACTAACTATTAACTATGACTTTTGCCTCAATAAACTCCTAATTTTTCTACTTGTTAATTGTTAGTAGAAATCATATTGGTTAGTAGTACCAATATGATTAGTAATATGCATGCTAATAAGCAACTAGTTAATAGTGAGAATTGGTCCCTAAACTGAAGTGTTACCAGATTTCTTACTTTTGATATTTAGTGAAGAGTTTATTCGCAAAAACAGATAACTCCAAATGTTCAAATATCATGTTTTTTATTTTGTTATCATGTTTTTATCATGTTTTATTGTGTTAGTTGTTTTTTTTGTTTAGCTGGGGGGTTTTTTGTTCTTTTTTAACCGTCAAAAAACAACAACTGCAGTTTCTTTGAGATTAATTGGAATGCACAATGAAAAAACGTGATTTTTGAGAATTGTTATAAAGGAGTTATCAGTTTTTGCAAATGATCTCTTCATATAGTGAAGCAAGTTTGTAATCACAGTTTCATTGACTTCCATTGTATTTTTCCATACATTCTTTAGTGGCCTTTTAATTAAATTTATTGAATGTAACACTTTATAATAAGGTTCCATTTGTTAACTGTATTTAATGCATTAACTACCAGTGAGCAATACATTTGTTCTGGTATTTATTAATCTTTATTAACATTAGTTAATTAAAATACAACTGTTCATTTTTAAGGTCAATGCACACTGAGTCTGAAATTTTCATCCGAAATTTCTGCTTGTTAAAAAATAAATATGACTTCACGTTGTGTCAATCATGTTTACACACTGCCTCCGAAACTTTTGTCCGTCATAAAAAAAATTGGATCAAGTTTGATTTTCTGCATTTTCGCATCCATAGCAAGCATTTTGATAGGAAAGGATACGAAAAACAAAACAAAGAAATGGAAAAACGCATACAAAAATTTCGGACTCCGTGTGCATGGACCTTCAGTCCATGTTAGTTCAGGTCTATTAATTAACATTAATAGATACAATTTTTTATTTTAATAATGTATTAGTAAATGTTGGAATCAACATTAACTAAGAGCAATAAATGCTTTAAAAGTATTTTTCATTGTTAGTTTGTTAACTTATGTTAACAAATGGAACCTGTGTTACCTTACTGAATTATTTTTTTTTATTAAACTCTGATTGGCTTTGTGCAGAATTTTACTTTCATAAAGAAAAGTACATTTGTTGATGCTTAACTTGTGTTGCACATTTAATCTCATTTTCTAATTCATCTAATGAGAATCATCTAATCTTAATAGTTAAAATGACAGCTAAATTCACAACTCATTTCCTAACAGGTTCCTGGCCGCTGGTCTCATTTTTAATTAACTGCTCTACATGTTTTTTCTTGTTTAAATGCGTCACATTATGGTACTAACATGGGTTAAAATTCAGTTTGATGTTAATTTTAAAAAGTTTAATTTACAAGTCATTTACAAACATATGTTAGAACAAATACAGTATTTCTTTAACCCTCTGCAGTGTATTTTAAATAATTCAAATGGCGTACAGAGAACATCGTAGCAGTGAAAGTCAAACTATTGTAGTGTTTTGGTTTCTCTGAACACATCAGATTTTCAGACACATTTACAGAAGAGACTTCAAACGCGGTGGCACACATCCTGAACTCTGAATTGTCTTTCAAATATCTTTGAAGAAAAAAGCCAGTCAGCCAGCATGGCCCTCCAAGGCATTTCTTGGACTTGTTTCTGAATGGAAGAACTGACGAAATGTAATTTATGGGTGTCATCAAAAGATCCATGCTTGGCTTGATTTATAATATGGTCGTTCAAATGAACAATGATGGCCAGTTTAATATTATGTTTGTCTTACATAAATTCTTGCTTTTATGACACATTATAATGACTATTTAATGGCAATGTGCTGAGCCTCTTTAGCTCCACACACACACACAGAGAGCAGATCTTTAATAGAATCGATCTTTAGTCAATGTGACATTTTCAGCTCTGGAGCTGGAGTTCATAATGATCCGACTCCCTGGGGTATGTGCTAGTTTTTCTTAATCTTTGCTGATCAAATGCTGAATTACTCAGGTGAGAGATCCACGTCACATACTTGGAGCATTTAGTTTAAACAAAAAGAGGTAAAATCATTGAAGTCAGTCCGAGGTCAAATAGCCTGCAGTCACAGTTTGGCAAATCAGACATGCTTCAATCAAAGACCATTTAGATTCCCCAGGTGCTGATTTTCACTCAATTACATGCTGCCGTTTTCCAGATGAGACTCCTGTCACCTTATTAAAAGATTTCACAGGTCACTTTACAAGGGCATTTTTAGTATAGCACCAGACATTGCTTAAAAAAAATACAATTAAAAATTCAGTGAAAGCAATACTATAATACTAAAAACAAGAAAATTATAACAATTTAAAGCAACAGCCTTTAAATGTAAAATGAATCATTCTAATATCCTGATTTGGGGCTCAAGAAACACTTTTCTTCTTATCAATGTTGAAAACAGTTGTGCTTGAAATGTTGAATTGATTATTATAAGGCAGCAGCTGTTTGCAGTGAAAATACCATATTTTCTTAGGGTTCTGTTTACATTGCAAATAGTGATAGATTTTATTTACACTGTAAAAATAGAAGTATTGTCTTTGCAATAATATTAGTTAGATGCTATTTTTACTACTTAGTGCAAGTGGCAGATATTTGCACCTCAGTATTGTAGATTACATTATAAAACAGTATGTAATAATGAGAGCATAATTAGCATTTTTGTTAAAATTATTGAATGGATGCCGCTTTATTGGGACAATAAAGCCCTCCCTACACCGAATCCTAACTCTAACCCTAACCGATAAACACCAGTGAGACACTTTTTGATTATTTCCTTAATTTTATTGAAAATAAATGCCTTTCCAATTTAATATGTGATGTGAAAAGGGAGAAGAATGAGTTTGGCGAAACTCCAAAACTTCAAGATTATGTTTTAATAGTACATTTCAAACAGCAATAAAATCTGACAACCGTGGCGTTAAATTTATTTTTTTTCAGTTCTGCACTAAAATAATGTATTTTTCATGTTGTGCATGTTCGTTCGACCAAAAAGTCTCTATATGTAGTATTCTAATGCTTACATTTTCCTACAAGTGGTTCATTTCTTTCTCTTTGTGCTGTCTTTGCTATAAGAAGAACAAAATACATTGAATGAATTAATTCAGTGGAAAAGTCGATGATTTGAACATGAGCTCCACAATGGTGGAAGTGAAGGAAAAAGTTAGCGAGACAATGAGCGATGGAAGCTGAGAGAAGTTCTTTTAGAAGGCGACGGAGGAAACTGACCGAGAGAGCAGAGATGAAAGGGAGAAAAAGCTAATGTGTACATGCACAATTAATGAGGATGAATTTGAGAACAGAGGAGACCGTGTGAGAGGAGCAAAAATGGAAAAAGTGACATGAGTGAAAGAGAGAGAGAGACAAAGCAAGAAACCTCATGATGGTTAAATATAGAGAGGCAGTTCTCAGAAATGAACAGAGATAGAGAGGTTTATGTGAAGTGTTGCGGTCGTTTTGTTGATTGATTGGTGTGTGTGCGTCTGCAGGAGCTGCATAAACAGTTGGAGGAGGTGACTAAGGACACGGAGATTGTGGAAATCAGGCAGAGGGAGGCGGAGTGTGAGCTGGAGGCATCCAGAGACCGAGTGCAACAGCAGGCCACGGAGATCCTGCTCAAAGCCAGTGAGATACGCACATGCTCTCCCATCACCTTTGTTCAATCCCACTCCACTCACTTTCATTGATTCATCCTTCTACACTGCTGTAGGCTACTAATCCATTACCAGCATGCACAGCAGGATTGCTCGAGATTCAGAATTAAATGCAGAGTGCCTTTAGGTTCCAACTGATCTCCTCCCTTTGAATTGAATTGAAACAAGGTACAGAACTGTAATTCAATTAAAATGTAAAATGATTTGTAAAGTAATTAATTGAAATTGAAATTCATAGAGGTTAACAGTTTGTATAGTTTCTAAGAATATTTTATTAGTCATGTTTTTTAAATTATTATTATTATGATTTTTATATTAAAATAATTATTATTAATATTACAAATACATGTTTGAAGTGTATGCACTAAAATAATTGTAACTATTTTTGAGGTTAAAATCTATCATCATCATCATCAATATTGCAAATTAATTTTTGAAATGGACTAAATGGGTAAATTATTATTATTATAAATATTGAAAACTGATCTTAGAAGTTTATGGGTTAAAATAACTATTTATATTTAATAACTACTTCTATTTATCATCATGTATTATATTGCAAATCAATGTTTTAATGCATGGGTTAAATTAATTGTAACTTTTTTTAGGTTAAAATAATAATGATGATATCATCCTATTATCATCCTCATCATAAATATTGCCATTCAGATTTTGAAAATCATGGTTTAAAATAACTGCTACAAGTGGTTAAAATCTGTTGTAGCTTTACAGATAAGACGTAATTCAGTTTTTATTTTTATTCATCTAATTGTTCAGGAATTTCAGGATATAGGTTTTAGATCCTTATTTTCTTGATACATTTTTCATTGTCATATTCAAACCAAAACAATTGATTATTGGCTAGTGATATTTAAAAAAGAGAAAAAAAATTATTGGCATATAATTGGGTAACATGAAATTAAATTTAAAGCATGTATTTTATAATTATTGCTGTTGCTGCTGTTATATTTGATGTTAATATGAATTATCATTAATTATACAAATAATTTTTTTTAATCCATGGGTTAAATTAATGACTAATTATTATAATTACTTTTTGAGGTTAAATTCTATTGTCACTTCTTATTTTAAAAACTGATTCAGCTAAAAAGACTTAAATGTCAAAAAAAATTATCAAAAATTACAGACACAGCTCCAACTGCAAGGCACCATTGCTGTTGACAGGAAAGTTTGGGGTGACTGATCGGCTCCTGGTATCCTGGCAACAGCAGCTGTGTGTCGTAGCAGTGTTCATCTCCCACATTCTGGAATGTTGCCTGAGGGAGGCAGAGCCCAGCTGGGTCTGTCACACCTAAATGTCAAACACACTTCTGATCTCTTATCTGGGGAAAAACAATAGGTGTTTAAGCACATTAGATTCACACTCTGTGTTTGTGTTTATGTGCGTTCTGCACTGCATTAGTGAATTTAACTAATTTAATTAATTGGAATTAGAAATGCTAAATAACCATTTTATTTCTGAGGTGACAACTGAAATTCCTGAATTAAACATACAGCATAATTTACTTTTATACTGTTCGACATACTATTTTTAATAAATAATATGCAGTCTACAGCATGTACTGTGCAGTATGCAGTAAGCGTGCTATTATTCCGTTATTAACATAGCCATAGACAGATCTTCAAGACACATTAAATCTGGTGAAGAGTAGGCAAGCTGTTGAACACTGAGGTTTATTTGCAGCGTGCAAGTTCACAGTATTGGCAGCTGGAAAGGATCTTTGTCTGCGTTAGATGACATTCAAAGCATTGACCCTCCTCTACAGTTCTGTCTCCGGCTTTCTCTCTGCCGTCCAGGTCAGATCGGAAGCCTGCAGGCCACCCAGATGACTCACGAGGCGGTCATTCGGGATCTGGAATCAGAAAAGTCTCGTCTGAAGGACAAGGTGTTGCGTCTGGAGGAGGAACGAGGGGCGTTGCAGAAGAAATGTCAGACTCTGGACGAGAGGCAGAGACAACAGATCCTCTCCCTGGAGAAGGTACGGATCAATCCCATTCAGTTTAGTGAATATGGATCAGTTTGGGCCCACTTGGAATGTTTGGACACTTTGTATCACAACCTACTTTTTTTGTTTAGGATTCTTTGGACACTTTCTGGTTGTCAAAAATCACAAACATGACGCTAGTTGGTTTTATACAGAATAAATGACTCAGATTACTAAAGTTAAGAAAAGCTTTAGCAGGTTTTTTTTTTTTTTCAGATGCCACTTGGATTGATATTTTATATTCTAATCATTTTTAGTGTCCAGATATTTTTGAGCAGCATTATTTGTATTGTACCATATAAAGAACAATTTAGAAGAACATTTTTCTATTCCAGTGTATTTTAAAATATAATTTATTCTATTATTTATTAACGGCAAACCTGAATTTTCAGCATCATTACTCTGAAGTTAAGAAAAGCTTTTAATTACTACTACATTTTATTATATATAATAATAATAATAATAATAATAATTTTATTAGTTTTAATTTTTTTAATATTTTATACCAATTTAATGATGTGTTTTGATTATTATCATTTATTATTGCACCATATCAAAAAAAAAATTTTAAAAGATCTATTTTCTATTTGAATATATTTGAAAATGTATTTTATTCCTGTGATGGCAAAGTAAAATTTTCAGCATCATTACTCCAGTCTTCAGTGTCACATGATCCTTCAGAAATCATTCTAATATGCTAATTTGGTGCTCAAGAATATTTTTTTTCTTATTATTATCAGAAAACCATTATACATTTTTGGGATTCTTTGGAAACTTTCTGGTTGCTCTAACTGCAGTTTGTGCAAATGCCACTTGGTTTAATATTTGTTTCCATTGCAATGACATTTTCAAGTGTCCAAATATGTTTTGGGGGCACAATTTGTACTGTACCATAAGATCTTGAAGCCTGGTTGATGTGTCTTAAGAGATGAAGCAAGGAAAAACAGCTCAAGTTTGCAGAATCTGTCTGTCCATGGCTTAAACATCAGTCTTCTGCAGAAACATTTTTTTCACATGAGTTCCTCTGAGACATCATTAGCTTAAGCTTTAAGCATATACAAGCCCATCTCTCATGTTAACACTAGCTGCTTTATCACAGCCAAATCCAGACCTCTATGTTTAATTCAAAACGCTCCATCCTCACTGCAGAGAGCTCGAGACCTCAGAAAATATGTCTCTTTGTGGACGGCCGGTTTGATTGAAAGGGAATTCTTATTTCTCAGTGGTTTCACTCAGCCTGGCAATCATTTTTTCTTGTGCGGAGACAGCATGGCTATTTATTTGACTCGCCACAGTATGGCATTTCGTGCTGTTTTCACGCAACAATCTGCTCTAGCAGTTTGGCTTTTTGGCTGTCCTGTCGCATTTAGGTTTTCTTCCATTATTAATACGTTGAAAGCCCCAATAAACAGATTGTGTCCTCTCTTCATAGCTTCCTGTCAATCTCCACTGTTTTGACTAATGAAGAAGGCATGACGACATGACAGAGGGAGCTCAACAAAAGCTCAACAAAAATTTCAGCTGAATTTTTAATTTACAGCTTCAGAAAAGGCCATGAAACAAGAGAACAGCCTCACAACGGAGTAATCCATGTACATGTAAACACACTATTGTTCTAAATAAATAAATAAATGGTGGGTAGTACTGTACTATATATAATATTCCTATTTTTGTTTCTCTATGTTTCCATTTCCAAGAGTACCGTTTGCTGGAGTATCAAAAACTATTTTGAGTTAACTACTGTACTATAGGGATGGATGACAAGTGTCCAGCAACTGACTATTTGATTAGTAAAATCAACTAATTATTTATTTTTGATTTATTTGTTTGTTTATTTATTTTTACATTTTATTTTTTGTCAAGTTAAAAATCAACTCTAAACATCTCTCAATGCTAAAAAAATATTTGTCTTATTTTAAGATTTATGTATTTTAATTGCATTGAATTTGAATTTTGCAAGTTTTAACACAAACTAATATGTCAAACTAACTTCATATGATGCATATTTGTCAGTCATAAAATAAATTAACGGGTCAGATTTCTGCACTCAAAAATGTATTTATTTATTTATTTGATTGTTTGTTTGTTTTTACATTTTATATTTATTTATTTTATTTATTTTTGTCAAGGTAAAAAATAACTTAAAAACATCTCTCAACACTCCAAAAATATTTGTCTAATTTTAGGATTTATGTATTTGAATTGCACTGAATTTGGATTTCATCCATTTGGGTTATAAGTTTTAACATAAACTAATGTTTTAAACTAACCTCATATGATACATATTTGTCAGTCATAAAATAAATAAAATGTGAAAGATTTCTACACTCAAATAAAATTAAATTAGACATGGCATTATTATTATTTTTTATATTTTCATATTTTATTCAGTTAAAAAGTTTGAACATGATTATAATATGGCTAACAATATTGTTAATATGTTAAAGATGATAAAACCCAATTGGAATTCAAATACATAAAGCTTAAATGTAGGGCTAAATTAATTTATTTATTTCAGAAGACTCCTGTCCTCTGTGAACATTAGCCTAATAAACACGTCAGAAGGGGTTCAGCTGAAACCAGCCTAAATTCAGCAATTCCCTAAAACCAACTTGTCAAAAATGTAGTATGTAGAACATATAAAGTACCATGGTATTATCTCTTGTGTGCGGATCTCAGGATAATTCAAGCTTTCTCTGTTTGGTTCTGTAGCCAGCACTCACCAAATAGAGCAGGAAAGCATTGTGGAGTGATTCACTCTGCCGACACTTCTGCTGGTCCTATAACGGGACGTTTATTTACTTGCTTTGCAGTGTCAGTGTGGGCTTTCAGCTTTCACTGTTCTGCTTTTAGATTGGATTCATAACATTTCTGAACAAGAGACAGTGTCCTTTATTGATGCCTGTTTGCGCTCTTTTCACAAACCATGCTCCGCTTTCACAGACACACTTTCGCTTTGTGGAAAGGCAAGATATATAAATTTCCCATAAAAACTTTCAAAACTCTTCCTTCTCAATCCAAAAAGATCTTTTGTTGAAACCAAAATGCAAAAACCACTTACAAACCTTTATGGGGTCAGTATTATTTGTTTGTTGTATTGAAAGAAATGATTACTTTTCAGCAAAGACACATTAAATTGATCAAAAGTGACAGTTAAGGCTGATTAATGCTGTTCTTTTTTTGTTCAAAGAAAGAATCAAAGAACCCTGAAAAAATGTGTCATGTGTCATGGTTTCCACAAAAATATTAAGCAGCACAACTGTTATCAACATTAATAATAATAAATGTTTCTTGAGCAGCAAAACAGCATATTAGAATGATTTCTGAAGGATCATGTGACACTGAAGACTTGGCTGAAAATTCAGCTTTGCATCACAGGAATAAATTACTTTTTAAAATGTATTGAAACTGAAAACAGTTATTTTAAATTGTAATAATATTTCATAATATTACTGTTTTTTTTAATCAAATAAATATAGCCTTGATGAGCATAAAATAAATTTTTCAAAAACCTTACCAACCCCAATTTTTTTTGAATGAGTGTGTCAATAGTCATGTAATATAATAAATAGCATATTTAATATTGAAATAATAAGGGATAATCAATTAATACAAATGCAGCAGATGGGTAATAATGAAATTTATGTTTGAAGTTTTTCGTATTTCTATACAATATGTAATTAAAGATATATTTAAAAAATAATAATTATATAAGCATCAGATCATCTTTTAAGGACATTTGTCTTTGATTTTTTTTCCCTCAACAGTCAATTCGAGAGGAAAAGCAGATCTATGAGAAGGAGCTCATGAACTTGCGTGCCAAATATGAAGAAGACACTGCTCACTTTAAGGATTCCCACAGCCGGGCGCTGGACGAACTCTCCAGGAAGCACCGGGCCGCTCTAGAAAACACCCAGAGCGTCTCCGAGAAAGAGAGGAACCGACTCCTGTCCGTGAGTGAACTCTGTCACAACACCCACTGGCTGTCAGCCTGGGCCCACATACAACTTTCTCAAGACTCCCAGAGCTGTCCTGTTGAGATATCAGCATGACTGCGCTTCTCGTTAGCTTCAGACTGAAGAGTAACTCGCTGTCTGGCGTCAGTCAGGAGGTGTCACCTCGAGAAAGAACAAGAAGTACCTTTGAGCTCAAGTGGAAGATCAGAGAGAACAATTGTTACCGGTTCAGGGTTGGAGGACATAATTATTTGACAAACTAGACTTAAAATATACAAGTTTTGAAAAAAACAAACAAAAAAACACATTTATTGGTATTTATTTACAAGCACAAGAATCTGTCTGTTGAGATAATAATTAGGAACTGACAGATGAAAGATGTAAAATATTGTTGCTGTAGATGCTGTGATGCAAAGGTGTATGTTTTATACACTATTCATTCATAAATTCATTCATTCTAGTTTTGCTAATTGTTGACTAAAACTATTAAAATTGTTTTTAGAATTTGAAATAAAGCTGAAATTAAATAAAATAAAATATAAATATTGTATAAAAAATTATATATAAAAATTATATATAATCATAATAATAATTAATAATAAATTAATAATTAATATAATAATTAATTAAAGCTAAAAATGACAAAAGCACATGGCAAAATTACTAAAACTTAAACTAAAATGAATATGAAAACTGTAAATATAGTAATTCTAATAAAGCTAATTCTAAAATAATACATACTATAATATTATATGAATAATACTAAACTAGCTCTGGTTAGAGTTGTTTAAACTTTTCGATTTATTCATTCATTTAATTTCAGTGTTGTTGTTGTTAATTAAAACCATTATTATAATTATATATTTTTTTGGTAATAGAAATAAAGATGAACTAAAATATAAATATTAGATGCAAATATTGAAAAAATGTTGACTGATAAGAAGTTGAAGTTAACAAAATTACTAAAGCTAAAATGAAAATGAAAATGAAACCATAATAATAAAAGATGATTCAAAATATTAATAAATATGGAAATATTAATAAAATAAAATTGGGTAAACTGGTTTACACTTTCAGATTAATTAATTAATTTTATTTTATTTATTCTTTGATTTTGAAAACGCATGAATTTGCAGCAAAAACTTGATATATCAAAATATTAAATGCTAATTAATTGGACATCAACAGCAAAGGAGAGGGAATTTACTTTGTATTTCCTTACCTTTTAAAGTTTTATTTTTCTGTCCCATCCATGCGGGTCCCCTTTGCCTGTCTTAAATGTCAACTGCACTGCTAGCCTACCATATCTTACACTTAAATAAATAACTACCAAGTTGTTAAGTTTTTTCTTCCCTCCCTTTTGTCAAGTGAACCAGAACTGCCAGTTCAAACAAAAAAAAAACAGGTGCATGATGCCTCTGAAAGCACCGGCTGATTTTCTAAAGAACCAGAGAATCAAAGTAACATGTGAAACTTTAAAAGATTCTCCAATGAAATCAGGCAATAACTGTGTGTATGTGTGAGAGAGAAAAAACCGCTAAACCTACAGACAGTAAAAGGAGAAGCGCAGGTGCCTCAGCTCCAGGAGGTTTGTTAGAAAGAAAGAGGGCGGTATGCAGCTTGGCAACCATGGTTCGTTAGGCACAGCAGTGCAAATTCATTTCTCACACACCTCTATCCTGCTCAAGGTGTCCCAGGCACACTCAAGCTTTATTGATTTTAAAAATGAAAGTCATATCTATTATTTCCCTCATCAGTGGAGACAGGCTGGTGAATGGCAAACGTCATGACTAAACCGTCTGTTTTGATTCCGCTAGCTGATAGCATATGAAATAAAAGCATACAAAGCTGCACGGGATTGACTCAGTCGGAGCACAATCTGTCACCCTCCCCAAAATAGGCAGCTGCCACCAGACCGGCACATCCAAACGCTTCACAACTTCATATTTTTGTAATAATAAATCACGCGTCGCAGAGTAGCGGTGGGTTATTTCTCTTTCCTGTTCGGAGAGCATGCCTGCAGTTATGGTGTTCCCAGGGTGTGCGTTCATTTTCAGGTCACTGAAGCCAAGGTCTAACGAGGATGTTGACTCATGCCAAGGAGGTTTGGAGTACCTGGAGAGACATGCAGAAGGAGACGCGTTTTCTGACTCGTTACAAATTTGCTAAATCTAGCTGGCTAGGTTTTGTCCAAATTCTAATTGGAACTTCTCTTGGAAGCATATCCGTACTGTTTTGATTTTAAATTTGATCCCATTCTTAAAGTTTTCACACATGAAAAATAACATCATTTTTCAGTGTTTAAGTATTTATGAATATAAGCGTTAAGTAATTAAAATAACTATAATTTCCAAGTATTATTTTCTTTGTACTAAAAAATTAAACACTAATGTTCAAAAGCTTGGGGTCAGTGCAGTCCCGGCGCCATGGGCGGGCAATGGGGGGCCTGGCCCGCCCTGTGAGTCACTAGTGCCCGCCCTGGACGAGCCTGCTGAGTAAAGAAAACTTTGTACTATTCAAACATCAGTTATTATTTATTTACCCTTGCATTGAGAAAAAGCGGAGATCTGTTTCCTCCAGGCAGTGCGCGGCGCTCAATCTGAAAGGAGGCGGGGTGGAGTTACGAGTAGAGCCCTGCATTTCGGCCCTGGCCCGACGGGCAACGACTTTTTTACGCCTCTAGGGCCGGGCTTCGGGCCAATTTCCACGTCATAGTTCAGACGCGGGCCGGGCATCGGGCCTGTTTTGGGTTTCCCCTTATTTTATATTGTAGACATCTATCCATTGGCGATGAAAAAAATTGCCGCGCTGGTGGAAACAACAGGAGACCGTGCCGCGACTGAGAGCAGCTCGATGGTGTTTAGTGTCCCGCAGCAGCAGGTGCGCAAGTGACTTCAGCGCAGCGGAATAGTTCTGCGTTCAAATGCATGCAATAGGCTAAAGCTTGCTGCAAAACCCCAGCAAACATAACCATGAATGTGTCTGCGGGAAATAGTAAGGAGAGATTTGAATTATTTACTAATAAACTAATGTTTTCTGAGTCTGTGTCGCAAGGATGAAGTTGCTGATCCTGACTCGCCGTCTCCTCATTAGACACGCCTTTAGAGAGAAATGCATCTTTATTGATTATGATTAAAATTATAATAAACGAGTTTTTGTTTTCATTTTTTTTTTTCGTTAATTGATAATTTAAAGCTTTCTATAGATATATTTATCATGTCTGTGAGGCATGTATTCTCTGCTGAAGCTCCTGTTCAAGACGCAGAAAGCGCATTATGTTTGTTTCCTTTGTTTTATAAAAGATCTACATTTCGTTGGCATTGTGAGTGCACACAAATACAAGACCCTTTACAGGTCCGAATGATGTATTACTCTTACCTTTATCAAAAAAAATTAATAAAAAATGACGGCGTAGGCTATTTTAATTAGTTTCCACTGAAAGCAATGCAAGTGTTTGCTGGTGCCTCCATGTCCTGCAGAGCGCGCTTTAGCTTCCTCTCTCCGCACAAACTAGATATATGCTAGCACACATTATTATTATAGCGCAGGTTTAATGTTTAAACATTGGTATATGCTTGAACTGTTTTAGTATATCTATAGACTTTATTTTAGGCACGTCGTGATGAGAAGGCTAAATTGATCAAACATAGGCTATGATCAGCTCGTGCCGCTGGCTGCTTGGTCGTTACTTTAAAACAAAAAAACTTATAGGCTATTTAACGAACAAAAATGCTCCAAACGTTTTTCTAAATTAACTTAATAAAAAAACAAAACGAAATATGATCATTTTGCCATTACACACAAAACTGAACAATTTTAATTGCCGAAACTGTTTTAGGAGAAGGGAAAAAAAAAAGACGGGCTCGGATCGGCCTCGGGCCAGTAATTCTGATAAGCTGTCGGATGTGGGCTGGGCTAGGGCCTAAATTTGAGGCCAATTCAGGGCTCTAGTGCCCCCCCCCCCCCCAAAACGAGTTACCGTGCTCCCACTTTCCATCCTCTCCACTCCTTGCTGAAAGTGATCGATTTCAAAAGAGAAAGTGAAACCAATACAACAGCGCACATAAGAAAGCGATTGCATGCTTTAGCGAGCGTCAGCGACTCACCCCCCCCCCCCCCCCCCCCCCCCCCCCCAACACACACACACACACACACACACACACACGTGATTTGTGCCCCCCCTGGAAATTCAAATGCCCCCCTGATGGAGGTGCCCTGGCGCCGGCTCTGGGTCAGTGAGATCTTTGAATATTTTTCTTTCTTTGTTTATTTTTTGAACATCTCTTACTTAACAAGGCTGCATTTATTTGATAAAAATAATACAGTAAAACTAATAGTATGAAATATTATTACAGTTTAAAATAACTATTTGAATACATTTTAAAAGGATTTTAATATTTCAAAATGTATTCCTGTGATAGCAAAGCAAATTTTTCAGCTTCATTACTCAGCTGATTTGCATAAACAATTATTTTGACCAATGTTTAAAATAGTTGTGCTGCTTAATTTTTTATTTTTTGGAAACCAAGATACATGTTTGTTTGTTTTCTAGGATTCATTAATTAATAGAAAGTTAATAAAAAAAAAAAATAATAATAAAAATAGAAATCTTTTGTAACAATGTAAAAGTTAATTTAATATGTCCTCCTAAGTAAAGTTATTTTATTTGTATTAATTTTGTTTATTTTCTTATTTTATTTTATTTATAAATATATTATTTTGACCATAAGGGAAACTTCTTTCAAGGTTTTTTATTTTTATTTTATTTTTATTTTTTTTATTAAAAACAAACTTCTCTCTGACCCAATCCTGTTGAATGGGTAGTGAATGTGTAAATAATGTGCAATAATATGCAAATTAAATAAAAAAAATTATTAAAAAAATATATATTTAAAAAAAATTACATTTAGAAATGCATAAAGGATAAAAAGTATAAAATGATCTTAATGATCAGAAAAGAGCAGATAAATCACATAGTGTATGATGGTCTCAGACTGTTTTTAGCTTCAGACAGATTCCATCCATTATTTTTTGAGCCGATTTTAGAACACATTGTTTTCATTTGGCATGCGTCGTCTAGCAACAAGGCATGTGTTTCTGCATGAGTTTGTTGTGTTTGAACTAGTGTTGTCTCAAAATAGCATTTTGTAATTGTAACTGTAATTTTAAAAACGTCCATTTCCCGCTAACATTTGAGCGCTGTTGAGCAGATTCTTAAACACCGTTGATTGGCCATAGTATTCACCCGCTCAACAGATATGACTGTGATTGGCTTCAATTATAGTCGCTTCATGCTCTTCAGCGAATGCTCTTCAGCCTTGTCTATCAGCTGACAGATGTCTGTTTTCAAACGCTACTAGGAATGGATGTTTTTAAAATTACAGTACCGACTGTTATCGCGGTAGCTACTTTTGACAACACTAGTTTGGACTGACTTGAAGGTCTGGTAGTTGTTTAGTTGTTGCCCAGTTTTTCCTCTGTAACTATTTACAAAGTCGTCAAGTGTATAATGCCTTGTTTTAAAATCTTTTCAGATTTTAAAAGTTGTGTATTCCATCCTTAACAAGCTGAGCAGTGAGTTTCTTACAGAGATTAAACCTGCCCAAAGCTGGCATGCTCCATCTTTATCACGTGCTGTCAAACGCGTGCGACCCTTCAGCCAGAGCAGCCGACGGTTAATCACATTACAGCGTGGCTGTTTTGGACTTATCACGCCGCCGGCATAGTGCCCGCCGCTCTCAGAAATGGAAATGCAGTTTGAAAAATTGAGGCGCGGATGAATAATCAATGAGAGTGGCCTCTGTTCGAGTGTGCCGCTGACTCACTGCCTTGTACAGAAGCAGCGTGACGACCGCACTGATGTCCTATTTTAGATTAAACCTAGGGCCTTCCACTCTCTTTCTTTATCTTTCTTTTCCAGAGCGCATTCGGTTTCTACTGTGTGTCCAAAGTGCTGACTCACTCCTCTGATGACAGACCCTCAGAGCATTAGAGGAACCTTTATTTTGGGAACCTCCACAGAGTAGAGCCGCTGTAGGCGAGCATGTATTTCATATTTTCTGGGAGGGTTTTTATTTTATTTGACATGAATCACAGCATGGATCCATTTTTACTGTCATAACGCACATCTTGTGTCACCGAGGCACAAGTGAGACACTCAAGAGGTGGCATTTGCATACTTGTGTGGCTTCTATTAGGGATGGAGTGAATTATGCACACATGACGGCTATACTGAGCGCGCGGCCCATTTGTTCGTCTGTGCTAACCATCAATTTTTTAAACGGGCTTACTTAAGGCCTCTTTCTCCTCAAGGCCCACGCACCCACAAACGCACAGGCATTTCACAGCGCGTTCCTTCAGGTGGTGTGTGTATGAATATGTGACGTGGATTGAATTCGATGTGGACTTCACTTTAATCAACATGGGCAAGGAGCTCGCTGCTGCTCTTATAAGATAAGAGGAAGAGATGATCTCATCTCTTTCATCTTTAATTTGTCAGCATCTATCGCTCTCCACTTTTATGTTACCAATTTGGTTCACGCTTGCTGTTGTTTTAAGACATATCTTGTTATCATGCATCAATGATATCTATCTTAATCTGTATATAGTATATAGTATCATGTAGCTAATGATGCCATTTTTGTAGAAATTTAAAGGGATAATTCACCCCAAAAAAAAAAAATTCTTTAAATTTCTTTAAAATTCATTAATTACTAGTGCTGTCAATTGATTAAAAAAATTATTATCATGGACTGTGATTAATCACGTTTAATCGCAAATTTAAAATACTAGGATTTACCTGTAAATGTGTTGAAATAAAGAAATGCATGACAAAGGAAACAGAACCTTTCACACCTCCGCTGGGTATGAGACATAATCCTTATTCTTCAGCCATTATCAGCCTTTATACTGGCAATAAAACGTTTACCAAGCCACATCGCTTCAATCCCAGTATACATTTACCCAACTATTATCAAATGTATTTCTAAATAAATACAACAATACATTTTCTTGAGACCTTACATGAAGTAATATGACAAAATGCATTATGAAGAAGAATTGGTTCTTCATAGTTCTGCAGGTGCATTAGAGCTAACATTAGCATCATGCTACATAAGACAATTTATGAGATTAATAGTACACTTTTACTCAGAACTCACTTTAAACCACCATCGAGTGTTTGTAATAACTTCCTTTTGCGGTAAAGTGTATATATACACTTTGGGCGGCCGCGATACATTATAAAAGTAGCCCAAAAAAACCGCAACCCAAGGCTCTGTCATTTTTTCCCGCAACTGTATTTTCAAAATAGCCTAATTGTGCGGGAAAACCTGTTGACCCTGGCAACAATTACTCACCCTCATGTCGTTCCAAACCCGTAAGACCTTCATTCATCTTCAGAACACAAATTAAGATATTTTTGATAAAATCTCAGGGTTGATTTATGGTTTGAGGTCAGTAAATTTTAAAAAAATTTAAAAGGAATTAATACCTTTTAGCAAGGATGTATTAAATATATCAAAAGATACAGTAAAGACTTTTGCAGTAAAAAAACAAAAAAATAACTTTCTTTATAAAGAATACTGGAAATAAATTCCACAAAAATATTAAACGGCTCCTTTCCTCTTGTTTTCACCATTGATAATGATAATAAATATTTGCCCTGTAATGTATATTTCTTTCATGTCCCTTTTTTATAGAAAGAAAGGCATGAGAAAATACATATAATAGCTGAAACATTCTGTGAGTTAATGTGAGATATTCTAAATTTAGTCTGAAGTAGTTTGTGAAAAGCCAACATGAACTAAGACAGGAATGATCTAAACAGAGTCTGTAAGCAGTTCAGTTTGAATTAATTGCAGAATTTTAATTATTAGAGTTATAACCAAATATATAACCAGAATATTGGAGGAATATACATTTTTTGCTACCTTGCAAGTGCTGTAATAAGACTGTGGAGGACAGGACACAATGGAAAAACTGCATTTCATTCTGTAAATATCACAGGATGGCTATGATTAGTTTCTTATTATAATATTCCAGGAGAGCTCAGTAAAGCTCAAGAATCTTATGATGAATAATATATAGCTATTCATTTCTTCCCATGCCTTCCCATGTCATCTTATTTTTTCCTGCTTCCTGAGACAGATATTAAGTGGATTTTCCAAGGCACTACCCTGACATGTTTGAAATGTAAGTTTCCAGACAGTGATGCCTTCAAAATGCCACAACCTAAAAAAGATTTCTTTCATGATTTAAAGGAATAGTTCATCCAGTAATGAAACTTCTGTCATTATTTACTCTCCCTCAAGTTTTTTCAAACCCATGGGTTTCTTTCCTCTATGGATTTGGATCAACATGAGAATGATAGGATTTTCACTTTTTGGTGAACGATAACAGTAATGACGCAATCCCTACACGTGGTCCCTAACACATTGTTTCTCATGTTTATAAGCTGTCGTCATTTGTAATCAGCATCTTCTGTTGGATTTATAGGAAATGGAGGAACAGTTCGAGAAGGAACGTAGCTCTCTAGAAGAACAGAAGAGCCTTTTACGAGAGGAACTGGACAGTCTGCGAGAGGAGCTCGCAGCCAAACTCAACATGGCCAACAGTGAGGTACAACCTTTGTTTGTCTCTGTGAAAGTGATTTAGCAGGTAGAGAGGAAGGCACGGAAGCAAAGGGAGGAGGTGATTAATTTCAGAGTCATGTGTTTATCATCTCATTAGTCTCAATGTGTTTTAATGGGCTTCTGGAAGACAAATCTGGCTGAGTCCCATGTACCTTAGCCACAGCTGCAAATAGGCCAAGGAGACCCCTGAAGAGAAGCAGCATCACTGATTATTACTCAATTTAGCCAGATTTCATTCACTTTTTGAGTCATGCTTAATGTGCATATCACAATTTGCTCAGCATAAATGGAAATGAAGCTCTGAAATTGCTGGAAAATCCATTTTAAGATTGTGTCTCTTTTGAAATATGGTAGCTGTGGTTTCTAGCTTGTCTAAACTGGTCATTGGCTGTTTGATCATCATGCATGTTCCAAAAACCAGTCCAGCTGGTTTGTTGCTGGTCAAAGATGACGAACAACTTGGACCATCTAGAAACCAACTATATACCTAGGGTGCATATTTAGCCATGCTCCTCACTTAAAGGCTTTTCCACAATAGCTGAGTCTCATTAAAAAGCCATATATCACTGTATTTTCAGCATTTTATTAACATTCTTTGTTGGAATGAACTTGAGAGTCTGAATGAGCATGAATAGCATCTCAAATCTCAGTCACGTAAGAGGTTATATTTAGGTTAGGATGCTGCCTTTTGAAGATATCCTGCTGATTTTGTCTGTTTTAGCTTGGCTAAAACGTGCCCAAAACCCCTCTAAAACCAGCCAACAGACCCACTAAGACAAATATTTGGTTAAGGGGGGGTTCAGTTGAGTAGCTGCTTACGTAGCTCAGTAGGATATGAAATTTAAAATTATTTTTTATTTACTTATTTGCAGTAATTTAGTTTTATTGGGTTAATAAATAGTACAAGGTGCAATTAAAAATGTATGATTATAGTAATTATATAATATTAATAATTACTATAATAAAACAATTTTATTTTGTTTTGTTTTATTTTATTTGCCTCATTCTTACAGTGTCCTTTCACTCAACACAGAGAACAAGCATCTGCTCAAAAGTGACTTCTCCTGTTCCTCAGGTGAATCAACTCCAGGAGCTGGTGAAGCAGGGAGAGCAGGGACTCAGTTCTGCTGACGGACACATCTCCAATCTGAAGGACGCCCAGAAGAAGCTTCTAGAAGAGCTGGACGCCACGCGAGCAAGACTCAGAGAGACCAGCAACCTCCTAACAGCCCTTCAGGTCTATTACCAAAAGCAATTACTCCAAAAAAAAAAAAATTGAGAATGAGACTTCATACTTCAAAGTCACATAACTCAGCTACTCCTGCCAGACATTTTTATCACTGAAGTTGATGTGGGTGAATTTTTTTTTTTTTTTTTTTTTTTTTTTTTTTTATATATATATACTGCATTTGCCCTCAGTTTCCATGAATAGCTCCTAAAAACACCTGCAATGAGTTCATCATTATGAAACGAGTACTAGGTGCTCTGTTGAATTACACTCACCTGCAGTTTGGGCCCCTAAGTGACAAAGACACTTCATTAGAGAGGCCTCTTCATGGTTCCTCTTCCTGTGTCCTTGACCTGAAGCACAGTTTCTCCGAGTGACCATGCATAATGAATCAGACCTGTGTGTGCGAGAGAGAAGAAATGAGTGAGTGGAGAAATGAAAATGGATTTCCATCTCCTGGCCCCTGTTTGATTGATAGCTGTGAAGAACAGCCCTCCCTCTCGTCCTGAGTGCCACATGTTAGACCTCACTATTACAGGTCATGTGCTTAATGGCTCATCAGAGCTAATGTTCACTCTCGTTCTTGTCCTCAGGGAGAGATGGAGTCTCAGAAACAACAGCACGATGCCAAACTCATCACTACCAAAGAGGAAGAGAAGCTCAAAATGGATAAGATGGCCCTGGAGCTTGAGCTGAAGTGGACCGAGACGCTCAGGTAAGAGCACATGCTTTTGGGTTACACTAGGGAAGTTCTTGGAAATGTGTTTTCAGAGATATTTACTCACCCTCATGTTATATTAAGGGTCATCATCGAAATATGGTGACAAACCTGTCCCTTGAATTTTCAGTTTTGAAAAAAATTGTCCAGAAACTCCATATAAATGGCATTTTTCTCCAACATATTTGTTTGCTAAATAATATCCATCCATCAATCTCTCGGGATGCTGTAGCCTATGAATGGATGGACAGATTAAAATTTTCAGATTAATATTAAACTTTTAAATTATAAAAAAAAAACCTTGCTCCATCTGTTTTTTGGTTTTGTTTTGTTATTTATTTGTTTGCTTGTCTAAGTTTTAAGCATTTGTCATTTTTGTATTCTAAATAATTGTATAATGTAAAGTAAAATTAATAATAATAATAATGCCAATCACACATTAAGTATTATTTTTTTTTTTATTAAAAGCTGCCTTTGCCTTTGTTTTCTTCATCCTTCATTTTCATAATTTATTTATTTTTAATGATTATGTTTTAAGCATTAATGTGAGGGACAACAATTGTGCAAAAAAGGAAATTATTGTATTCTAAATAATTTTTACAAGTTATAATTTAAAATTAGTTTTTGTTTATTTATTATAGTTTTGTTTTATGGGTTATAAGTATTAGTGAAAGTTACAACAATTGTACAGAAAGCAAATAAAAATGTTACTTGAATATTTGAATGCTACAAGAAATAAAAGACACTTATTTATTTTTCCATTTATTTGTCAGTGATGTTGTCAATGTTAAAACTTGTATACAAAAAGTTGTGGAAAAGTATTTCAGAGTAAGAAGAGATATTCTTAAAGAATATTCTGGCCATATGACATGAGGGAGAGTAAACAATGACAGTTTTTTGTTCTTTTTTCATTTGTGGTAAACGATCCATTTAAGTGGTTTGTCAACAAGCAAGGCACTTCTCATACTTTCACGTTCTCTCCTTCTTTGCCAAGCTATGTGATGACTTGTATACCCTATAAAGTTCCCAACAGCTGTAAGTGTTTTGGCATTGCCTCAGAAAGCCCTGCCTGCCTAATTTATTAGCAATGCTCACAACCAGTGTTTAATATCATGGGCCTTCAAATAAGACAAATAGGTCATTAGTACAAGCCTGAGCTGTATTTAACGAAAACAAAGGCCGTTAATGGGATAGTTCAGCCAAAAATGAAAAATCTGTCATCGTTTACTCACCCTTAAGTTGTTCCAAACCTGAATTTCTCCCTTCTGCTAAACACAGAAGAAGTTATTCTGAAGAGTGTGGGTAAGCAAACAGCTTCTGGTCCCCAGTATTTTTTCTTTATGGAAATCAATGGCTACCAGCAACTGTTTGGATGCCCTGATTCTTCAAAATATGTTCTTTTATGTTGAGCTGCAGAAGGAAACGCATACAGGCTTGGATCAACTTGAGGGTGAGTAAATTGTTTTGTTTTTTAGGGTGAACTATCACTTTAAGGACATTTTGGCTACTTTTTTGCTCATAGTTTTGCAAAGTTACCAATTCGTCACTAAAACATCCGCCGAAAATGATAAAAATGATCTAACTAGGAAGGTTGAAGTTGAATAGACCCTAAGCAGACACTCGACATGCTTTAATGACAAATCAACAAGACATTTATTGGATTTCATCCTTGGTAGCTCATTTTCCACAACATTTGTTCAGGATGGTGCTGCGGTGCCCTGGAGCATGATATTTGGGCTTTAACTTGTTATTTGGGAAAATGTGGACCAATGTAGAGCGCATTATTGCTCAAAATAAGTGCTTGTAATGATTTTGGATCTAGGTCAAGAGATTCGTATTTCAAGAGACTCCTTGTTTTGAATATCTAGTAATAATAAATAATAATAATTCGTTACATTTATATAGCGCTTTTCAAGGCACTCAAAGCGCTTTACATAGTAAGGGGGGTATCTCCTCATCCACCACCAGTGTGCAGCATCCACCTGGATGATGCGACGGCAGCCATAGTGCGCCAGAACGCCCACCACACACCAGCTTATTGGTGGAGAGGAGACAGTGATGAAGCCAATCAGTAGATATGGGGATGGGTAGGAGGCAAATTTGGCCAGGATGCCGGGGTTACACCCCTACTCTTTTTCGAAGGACATCCTGGGATTTTTTATGACCACAGAGAGTCAGGACCTCGGTTTAACGTCTCATCCGAAGGACGGTGCTTTTTACAGTATAGTGTCCCCGTCACTATACTGGAGCGCTAGGACCCACACAGACCGCAGGGTGAGCACCCCCTGCTGGCCTCACTAACACCTCTTCCAGCAGCAACCTAGTTTTCCCAGGAGGTCTCCCATCCAGGTACTGACCAGGCTCAACCCTGCTTAGCTTCAGTAGGCAACCAGTCTTGGGCTACAGGGTGATATGGCTGCTGACTAGTAGCCTCACACACCTAAGTAAATTTTTAAGTCCACAATTAGCGAAGGTTCTCAACTAATATAATTTATGGTGCAGAGGAATTATTTAATGAAAGTTTAAAGAGGTCTAATCCATGGAAACATCATTCATTGGGTTTACAATAGGAATTTTATTGTAGAAATGCGCCAAGGAATGCAATGCTAACAGGTTGCTATAGATGCTAATAGACCATTTTCAGCTAGAATTATAGATCTCATTATAGTTATTTTAGTAATATTTGCTATTACAGTATTTTTTTTAAATAAAATGATGAATTAGCTTTTATTTTTATATTTTTGTTTTAAATTTTTATTTATTTATTTATTTTTAGTAGTTTTGTTTTTTTTTATTTAAGTTTTATTTAACTTCCAGTAGTTGCCAAGGCAGCATTTCTAATTTTTATATAAATTTTTATAAATTTTAATTTTTCGTCTATTTATATTAGTGCTGTCAAACGATTAATTGCGATTAATCGTGTCCAAAATAAAAGTTTGTTTACATAAAATTTGTGTGTGTACTGTGTATATTTATTATGCATATATAAATACACACACATACAGTATATATTTTTTAAATATTTACATGGCTGTATTTATATTCATATAATTTACATTATAAATAAATATATTTAATATATAAACATAACATTTTTCAGAAATATTTACATGCATGTGCGTGTATTTATATATACATAATAAATATACACAGCACACATATTATGTAAACAAAAACTTTTATTTTGGATGCGAATAATCGTGATTAATTGTTTGACAGCACTATTATTCTTTTAATGAAAACCATTTTTAATCATTTTAATTTTAGGTATCAATAACAGCATTGTAATTTGGTGGAAACTTGGATGTAAAGGGTTAAAAATGTGAGAACTAAAAATATTTTAGAAATATGTTTTAGCATGTAGGAGAATAATGAAGTAAGCCTATAGACAAAGGCTTCCTTAAACTGATCCTTCCATTAAATGCAGAAAAAGATCATCAGATTACAAATGTCTCGCAGACTTTATTACAAGTGTTACAAGAGGGTTTTTTCATCATTGTGCCAATCTGTCAGACACAGGCACTTGCATTTGCAGAGTCCTAAACCATCACTGACTTCTTTATCAACACTTGAATTTGCGTCGTACAATTACACTCACAGCTGCACCGCACAATGAAGTTCATAAAAACTCCAGATGGATCCTCCCCTTCGAGGCAGCGCCGTCTGGATATCGTGTGCCGAGTTCAACAAATCAAAACTGTTTATGTCAGTTTTGTTTGCCGGACTGACAGCTTTGCACTGAGATCATTTATGAAGACAAATGGACTCCCTGTAAGAGTTTATAAAGGTGATAAAGCCACTTACAGCATTCTGCGCAGCAGAAGTGCTGGTTAATTCACCAGCTTCTCTTGTAATGCACACCATGAGTGGATGAAGCAGTTGCTGTGTGTGTGATTGTCTCTGACTTGGCTATCATTTTTGAGACAAAACTGCATTAACAATTCCCAAGATGTCTGATAAAACCCTCTTTTCAGTTGCTCTGAATTGTTTGGAAGAAAGAGGAGTAATTGGTTTGAGACCAGGCTGGATTTGAACATGCAGCTCATAAAACATGTCTAACCACTTGGCCATGACTCCAACCTTTTTGCCTTGTAATTTAGCTTTTTGTCTGTTCATTTGACATAGAATCCATACCTGGGGTGGGACATTTTTCAAGATGAATATTGTGAAGATATCAAGCTGTAAATGTAGCATAATAATGTAATGTAAATTGTATGCTTTTTTTTATCTATTCAATATTTTTTATATATTCTATATAATATATATATATATTTTTTATTAATATTATTATTATTATTATTTTAAATGCATTTCCTGCACTGAAGTAGAGCAAGCAAAATTGTGATTTAAAATACATTTTCAAATATATGCATTTTCCCCTTTAAATTCATATAAATTTGTCATTTATATTTACATTGTTCATCCTGACTGCTCCATTTCATCTTTAACTATTTTATACTGAATTTCATAAAATATTTTTCACAATGTTGTTATGTTATGTTATGTTTCTCACAATGGAGGACCGTTTAAAATGAACTAATGAAGGTAAAAATGTGATTAAAATTTTGTAAAATTTAAGAAAGTTAAAAGTTTTGAAGTTATAAAAATTTGTAATTTAAATTTACATTGTTAATGTTTACTGCATTCTCTCTCTCTCTGTATGTGTGTGTATATATATATATATATATATATATATATATATATATATATATATATATATATGTGTATATGTATGTATGTATATATATGTATATGTGTATATATATGTATATATATGTATATGTGTATATATATATATGTGTGTGTGTGTGTGTGTGTGTGTGTGAGAGAGATAAGAGATAAGATAGTAATATTTATATAGTATAGTTTGTATAGTAATATGTATATAGTAAATAAATCAGTAATAATTAGTTAATAAATTAGTAAATAAATGCTGTTCTGCAGTGTATTATCAATTAGAGATTTCTGTTACCATAAACGAACAGATACATCAGATACAAAAATTCAATTACAGCCTCAGTGCTTATTGCTGTGGTCTCAGGCGGCTTTCAAGGTGCCCAAACTCTCATTACAGCTTCCATTTCCTCTTAAGCAGCAATTAAGATGAATTTCACACCTTTAAAAGGTTTCGCAGTGTCTCCGAGTGTGTGAGGTACTCTGCACTGACAGCTATTTGGGCAGTTTTAGAACAGTCTGCAGCACAGACTTAAAAATCAGGAATTTAAGCCCAGCGCCGCACTCTCATGACGTCCTGCAATTACACCAAATAACGTATCAAACTCTTCTGTGACCTCCACTGCTGTGGAGCAGAGAAATTCAGGTGCATTAAAAGATCTGCGGCTCATTTAGCAGCCATTAATGATCAATGGATCATTGACCCAGTATTCATGTATTTAATATTTAAATGTGTGCATTATCACAAACCAGTTGTGTCCTGTTTTTATAGGATTTGTATCAAAAGGTCTCGGCAAAAATGTAGCACAAAACCGTATGATCATTAGTGTATCTTTTGTGTTTGTGTCCACAGGCAAGAGTGTAAGAAACTGCGTGAGGAGCTGCGTGAAGAGCATGAGGAGAATAAAAGGTCAGCGCTCACTCAGCTGGCACAGAATAAAGATCAGGAGATGTGCTCCGCCAGAGAGAGCTGGCAGAGGAAGGTGGAGGACCTTCTAGAGCAGGTCAGAAACACATTCATGCAACTAATGTGCTAACACAGCAAACAGTTCTCATGTTGAGACCACTGCAGTCATCTTATGGGGGTCAATTGGTGCTGTGCAAGAAATTTGTAAATCAACTGAGAAATTGATCAATTAATTATATTACTGTGAATTAATAAATAAAGCTTTACAATATAAATAAAAAATAAGAGAAAAAAAATATATTTTTTTAATGTGCGATTATGAAGTTCTTAATAATTGCATTTTTAGTTTTAGAACTTTTTTATTATATATGGCTTTTTTTATTGATTGAATCCAGAGGCAACACATTGCCTTCAATATGAATTTATTTATCAATATTCTGATTACTTTTTTTTTTCTATTTGTAATTTGGTAATTTATCATCACAATTCAATTATGCCATTGTTCATTCATTTTATATATGCAACCACATTTTCTTGTTTATTTATGGATAACTTGTTTATGAATATTGCAAATTATTATTTCGTGGCACAATTGGGCCCCACAGAATTACTATTTGCATACTTCTGCAATGTACATAAATAAATACACTACCATTCAAACGTTTTGGGGAGTTAGTAAGATTTTTTTTTCTTAAGAAATTCATACTTTATTCAGCAAAGGCACATTATATTTATCACAAGTGACAGTAAAGACTTTTATAATGTTACAAAACATTTATATTTCACAAAAATATTAAGGAGCACAATTGTTTTCAACACTGATAATAATACAAACTGTTTCTTAAGCATCATTTCTAAATAATTACTAAAGGAGGTTTCTTAAGGAGCTGCTGAAAATTCAGCTTTACTATTATATATAGTTATAAATGACAAAATTACATTTTAAAATACATTAAAATACAAACAAGTTATTTTAAATTTGTTATATTATTTCACAATATTTTTTATTTTTTTTTCAATCAAATGCAGCCTTGGTGAGTGTAAGAGACTTCAGAGCCCAAACTTTTGAACAGTAGTGTACTTTTAAGGAAGGGTAACTAGCAAGTCTCCATTTGGTTGAGCATCCTGTCCTGACCAACATAGCAACACTGGCTTAAGCAATTATTTAAATCTGTGGTGGTGCTATGCGTTTATGTGACCAATAGCAGATGGGAGGATTGTTCAGAAAACCTCACATTATTTTTTTGCATTTTTGTTTGTTGAAGTCTGTGGCAAAGAAATTTCATAGTTCATCTTAACAGTAGCAAAAGAATACATGTAAACCCACAGCAAGTCAGACAAACAAGTCAATATAGGGAATACATGCTTTAATAAACTGCAAACCCCAAAGACACTTTTTAAACAGATAAAAGCATCAGTCAAATACAACAGTACCTGAAGATCCACCGCTCATCCTCACTTTAATATTACCAGATATTGCAGATGTATCCTTGGGTTCCCCTCTGTGCATTTTTCATATGCTGAACCCTCATATCTGCTGACTTAGTTACTATTGCATTTATACTGTACAGAATGGAAACACACACAGTTTTCTGTAATCAAATCAGGCCCAAAAACAATTCAAAATCATATGCAGCTTTTCAACTATTTACGGCAGTGCATGATTTGATTTATTCTAAATAAAAGTATGACCCTGAAACCAAATATTATGTAAGAAAGTCGTTTTACTGAACTTATTTAGAACTGCTTTTTCATTCATGAGGCTCTGTTATTTCGGATGGAGGTAGAGGATTGGGTTTTGTACATGATATGGCTATGGTGAGCGAATTGTGCAAATTATTTTCAAAAAAGATCAGTGCATTAATTGAACATCCACTTTTTTTGTTGAAAATGCCAAACACGTACTTCTGACTATTGTCATTGGACTATTGTCAATGGGATGCAGTAAACCTAATCTTGCATATAACATTGGATGAATAATATGCAATTTGGGATTCATCCTAGTCAGTAATCATTTCTACAACTAGTACAATGTGCACCACCACAGTTAGCTGATATTACATCATTTCATCTGATGTATCTCATTAGATGTCATTAGCTCCATTCAGTGACCTCCTGATGTCTGGACTTTGTTTTATAGCTAATTATTTTTCCATGTCTGCTTGTCCTCGTCTAGAGTACAGAAACCGAATATTACAGATGGAAAAAAGAAAACGGGCTGAAAAATGACACCGCTGTTGAAGCATTTCAGACTCTGTTTGAGACCTTATGCAAGTTCCTACTTAAAATCCACTTAAAATCGCAAGGGACCTCAGGCAAGCGATGCTAACGTTTTTTTGTCGTGACAGCGCATAACTCTTCCAGCACCGTTTAAGAAATACCTGTTATTAATGCATCAAATCATGAGGTGCATTGAGAAGAGGTATAATATTACATTTAAGCATTCGATTTTTGCGGTTTTTGCATCACTAGAGATGAGAATATCAGAGAGCCAAGAACACCTGAGCTACCACATAGAAACATCACAACAGCAACTTATCAGTATGGTAGTAAGTTTTATATAGACAAGCTACGGTGGCTGAGAGAGCTCAACGCGCTGCAACTTTAGAAAACGTGCAAATAGAAAAAGCACCAGCAAATCAAGAAAACATCTTCATCAATTTGACATCAGGTGCTGTAAATGCTCACAAGACAAACAAATAAAGAATTTTATTTGTTTCTTTGTTTGGTTGTGTTGTGAGCATTTGAAGCGCGTGTTGTAAAATTGATGACGTTTTCTTAATTTGCAGGTGTCTTTTTTTATTTGCAGTGCGCTGAGCTCTCTTGGCCACGGTACAAGCACCATTTCTATTGAATTAATGTTTCATGTTAGTCCATGTCTTTTATTATGACAACATTCCTGTTATCATTTATATTACTAATTATATTTTTATTTATTTAAAACAAATATTTATTTTAATTACATTTTAATCTGTCATTGCTGATCGCTTTTGGGGAAATGTAACAAGTTACAATATTGTGCATTTCAATTATTATTATTATTTTTATTTTTTTCTCATGTCAGCTGGCTCTCTTCTCCAGATTGGGAGTGTGGTACTTGGCATGTTGACAATATTTATATTAGAAATGCTATTTTTTCTGTGAACGAGATTTGTGCCAAATTAGTTTGCATACTTTTTTAGTGCAGATTGCAGGAGACATTGTTTCACA
This sequence comes from Barbus barbus, assembly GCF_936440315.1. Classification (NCBI taxonomy): domain Eukaryota; kingdom Metazoa; phylum Chordata; class Actinopteri; order Cypriniformes; family Cyprinidae; genus Barbus; species Barbus barbus. Next base: position 26,170,595 of record NC_136742.1, read on the forward strand.
CACCTCAGGTGTGTGTGTGTGTCTTTTATGCACCCAAATGTAACACAAATCTTTTTTGTGTGTGGTTTTAATTTGAATAGATTTATGTCATCTGTACCTTTGGGGTCAAGGCTGGAAAAACGGCTATTTTGAGTATCAAATTCAGTTATTTTTTCCCTCTAAAAATAATTATAACAAATGGATTCAACTCACTCAGATTTAGTTTATTTTACCAGCTGTATTTTGACCATTTAAAAAAACACTTATTGGGTCAGATGAAAATAAAATATTACTTGCAACACGTTACCCCTTTTGTCATTTTCAGCTTTATTAGATAATTTGTCTGCTTTCATCATCATAAACTTTGTTGTTTTATTTACTTGTATATGTGTGTTGAGTGTTTGGCAGGCAACCGAGACCTTTCTTTCTCTGAGCTCTAAATGTGTCAGAGCAAGTCTTACTGCAGTAGCAGGATCTGTAGAGCTTATTGGAGAAGTGATTACAGCCACTGAAGAGACGTCCTCACACTCACCCATCAGCACTCTCTAGTGCACTTCATGCATCAGAGTGGAGCACGAGATCTCCATGCACTGCTTATATCTGTTCACATCATTTTTAGTGGTGCTTGCTGAGAATCTTAAAGACACAATGAAACGGAAGTAGCGACAAATCTATTCTTACATATCGTAATTTACAATCCAAGGAAATAAAGTAATATAAACTGGGATTAGTTTTTTCAACCGTTCTTGATTAGATGGTGGAATATCTGAATAAATGCTTCAGGTTGATTGCAAGAAAGGGGTGGAGTTTAAGCAAATTAAAAATAAATTTAAAAAATCACAAAAAAAGTGTAATACTGCAACTTTAACAGGACCCCTCCCTGTTAAAACATAACTGTGGTTTATCACACAGTTTATATTATGTTCGCAATCAAGAAATCACTTAAATAGGACCTGGGCAAACACTTTTTCACACAGGGCCATGTGGGTTTGGATTTTGTTTTCCCTTCATAAAAAAAACCTTCATTTAAAAACTGCATGTTGTGTTTACTTGTGTTATCTTTGATTAATATTTAAATTAGTTTGATGATCTGAAACATTAAAGTGTGACAAACATGCAATAAAATAAAAAATCAGGAAGGGGGCCAACACTTTTTCACACCACTGTAAAAATGTGATCAAGAGAAATGTTAAACAATGAGATTCAAACAATGCACAATAAGAAATCATTTAGAAAATAGGATGAATTTTCATTTCATGCTGGGTTTTCACCTGTTAGACCAGATGTGACAAGTTTAAGACAAAGTGGCAAAATCAAACTTACTGTACTTGAGGGTCGTGGGGCAAAAATAAATACTGCATTAAATTTAAATAACAGTTTTTTTAAATGTTTAAATAATTGTAATAAATTTAAATGCAATTTAAAATTTAAAAATATTAAAATAAAAATATAAATTAGAAATTATATGCTTTATTGCCATCTTATCCGCTATTTTTTTTGTCCCCTGCATGGTTTGCCTGGTTGGGCCAAAAAACAGGAATTGTAAAGAGGACTGAAGTCTCATATCTTGAGACCAGACCTTCTAAAAGTTATTTTCATTTGTGGCAATGTAAAAATGTCCTGTGTTGGGGGCCCCTGGTGGCCCTTAACATGATTCAGCACTAAAATATCATAGCAACGTGATGTAGGTTTTTTTGACAACTAAAGTTGTGGCTTCAAGTTTTGCACTAGCAAGCTCTTTTCCCGATTTCCTCAAATGTAAAAATCTAGTTTTACGACTAGTTTTACAACATGACGACTTGCGTTCATCTTTTTGTTAGTGTCAGCAGCGCAACAGCAGGGATATGAGCAGTGATATCCCAGGCATATTGGGACCACTTCCAGCCGGCTTGAAAATGAAATTATTCGCTGATGCGACGACAAGCACAGCATCGTTTTATTGCCTTCACAAGTCTCAAGTTGTTGGCGGGTACGACACGGAAAAACTCTCTCCCTGTCACCCTCCAGTCATGAGCGACTCCTCTAATGAGGCTAGCAGGCCAACGAGTGGGCCGAAGCCACTGAAATCTCCAGTTCTAACATATTGATTGGTGTGAGGAGAGCGTATCTGGCGCCGACGTTTGACTTCTCACCTCGTCCCAGACTGAGTCCTCATTCAGTCCTTGTAGACATGGCTGCTAGACACAAATTCGCACCCACATACTCAACTCACGGCTCTATTCACAGAGGAAGACTAGAGCCAATGTGTGTTTGCACGCACAAGCCTGCTAACAGTTTGTGGAAATAGAAACCGTGAAAATGAATGAATGAAGATTTTCAATCACTGCCATTTTCCTGTATCTCATCTAAGAAGCATGTTTTACACAGTTTAGCTAATTAGTGGTGCTTGCTAAAGGGAAGCGCCACGATTACTGTTGCTCATACTTAAAGGAATATTCAGGGTACAATATACGCTAAGCTTAATTGACCGAATATGTAGCATAATGTTGATTACCACAAAAATAATTAAGACGCATCCCTCATTTTCTTAGAAACAAAGAAATTACTGTACACTGAGACAACTTACAATGGAAGTGTTTGGAGGATTATGTATAAATGTAAAGCTTACAATTTTATAAACACTTTATTTACATGAATTTTCTGTTAAAACATTATTTTAGCTTTAAATCTGTTTAATGTTTACTGTAAATCATTTTACAGGTGTTTTAACTTTTGGAATCAGCTTTTGTTTTTATATTTTCAGTGTTTTTTTATTTCTTGAATTTTTATTTATTTAATTTTTTCTAAGTTCAGTTTTAGGTTTTATTTATTTGCAGTTAGTAATTTTTGTGCTTCAACTTATTTTAGTTAGTTGCAATAAAAGGCAACATGTCAAATTTTTGTGTAGTTTTTCATCTAATTTTTACGTTAACATATTTCATTTTAGCATTATTTCAATAATTTCGTTTCCTTTTTTAAGTTTTAGTTAATGATAATAAATTTGCTTTTCATTGTGGCGAAGTTGCAAAATTGGATTTAACATTACACAGAAAAGATTTGTAAGTTTTTTTTTTTTTTTTTAATGTTTTTTCAATTATATATTATATGTGTTCAATTAAATTATATTATATGTGTATATCTTGTGCCTATCCTATTATTTTAGGGAGTATTTTAACATTTACAGTTTTACCCCATTCACTTGCCATCGTAAGTACCTGATTTTATTTTATTTCATTTTAATGAAGGACAAGTGGAATATCACTATTATTCCACAAATTTGGTTGAGCTTACCTTGCATTAAACCCAGAATAAGGGTTGGGTAAAGTTATTGGTTCATTGTTGGTGTTGTACAGTATTGCTGTTTCATTTCATTTGCTTTCATTTACCTGCAGAGTTGTTTCATTTATCAACCAGCGTCTCCTACTTCCTGTGTGCAGATTTCCTTGCTGAAACAGAGCCTGGAGATGCAGCTTTCCCAATCCCAGCATTCCCTACAGCAGCTGCAGGCCCAGTTCAATCAGGAGCGAGAGCACCTGGGACAGCAGCTGCAGGAAATGGAGCTGGAGCATCAGCGTAGGGAGCAGCGGCTGCATGAAGCCCACTGCTGCGCTATACAGGATATGCAGGAAGCTCGCCAGCACGACCTCAAGGTAACCACAAGAAAACATAATCTCCCACCTGTCTCACGCAGAGAGACCGCTCTGACCTGTATGCACGCGCTTATCTTTTCCTTTCACCTCCTAGCTCTCTGTTATTTGAGTTTTTATAACTCTGTGTTCCACATCCATTCTTATCTCTGCTTCAGACAACAATCTTACAGACCATTCAGAGACCAGCTGACCCGTGCTGCTTTTTACACAATTTTTTTTTATTTATTTAGTAGCAGTTTAGTTTATGATTTTACTTGCCAAATCATTTTAGTCAACAAAGAGAACACTACATTGTGATCAGGGTCTTGTATTGTTAATATGGTCATACTTTATATCAAGTTTCAATTCTCGCCGTTAACAAAACATTAACTACGACTTTTGCCTCAAACTCCTAATTGGCTGCTTATTAATAGTCAGTAAGATGTTAAGTTTAGGTATTGGGTAGGATTAGGGATGTAGAATATGATCATGCAGAATATATGCTTAATAAGTACTAATAAGCAGCCAATATGTTAATAATAGGCATGCTAATAAGCAAGTTAATAGTGAGAATATTAAAGTGTTAATATTAATAATATTATTAGGATCGTGTGTTATTGTTCATTATTTATTCCCATTATATATATTTGTATATATATGTGTGTGTGTGTGTGTGTGTATATATATATATATATATATATATATATATATATATATATATATATATATATATATATATATATATATATATATTGTAAATGTTCTTTTATATTTTCTATATTTTTGTTCTTATGGCAATATGGTTATTAAGCTTAATATGAATATTGCTTACACTAAATTTGTTTTATTTATTTTTTTATTTTGCATATGTATACACACACACACACACACACACATACATATATATATACATATATACTATTACATATATTAAACAACCCGAATTCCGAAAATTTAGACATTTTTTAAATTTGAATAAAATAAAAACTAAAAGACTTTCAAATCACAAGAGCCTATATTTTATTCACAATAGAACATAGATAACATAACAAATGTTTAAACAGAAATTTTAAAATTTTATGCACAAAATGGGCTAATTTCAAATTTGATGCCTGCTACAGGTCACAAAATAGTTGGGACGGGGGCATGTTTACCATGGTGTAGCATCTCCTCGTCTTTTCAAAACAGTTTGAAGACATCTGGGCATCGAGGTTATGAGTTTCTGGAGTTTTGGTGTTGGAATTTGGTCCCATTCTTGCCTGATGTAGGTTTCCAGCAACTGAAGAGTTTGTGGTCATCTTTGACGTAGTTTTCGCTTAATGACGTGCCAAATGTTCTCTATAGGTGAAAGATCTGGACTGCAGGCAGGCCAATTCAGCACCTAGACTCTTCTACTACGAAGCCATGCTGTTGTAATAGCTGCAAACACTTTTCCACTTTGAAACAGTCCATTTTAAATGAGCCTTGGCCCAAAGGACTCGACGGCGCTTCTGGACCATGTTCACATATGGCTTCCGTTTTGCATGATAGAGCTTTAGTTGGCGTCTGCAGATGGTACGGCGGATTGTGTTTACCGACAGTGTTTTCTGGAAGTATTCCTGGGCCCATTTAGTAATGTCAATGACAGAATCATGCCGATGAGTGATGCAGTGTTGTCTGAGGGCCCGAAGACCACGGGCATCCAACAAAGTTCTTCTGCCTTGTTCCTTACGCACAGAGATTTCTCCAGTTTCTCTAAATCTTTTGATGATGTTATGCACTGTAGATGATGAGATTTGCAAAGGCTTTGCAATTTGACGTTGAGGAACGTTGTTTTTAAAGTATTCCACAATCTTTTTACGCACTCTTTCACAGATTGGAGAGCCTCTGCCCATCTTTACTTCTGAGAGACTCTGCCTCTCTAAGACATCCCTTCTATAGCTAATCAAGTTACAGACCTGATGTCAATTAACTTAATTAGTTGCTAGATGTTCTCCGAGCTGAACTTTTTTCAGCCCTTTGTTGCCCCCGTGCCAACTTTTTTGAGACCTGTAGCAGGCATCAAATTTGAAATGAGCTCATTTAGTGAATAAAAGTTTAAAATGTATCCATTTAAACATTTGCTATGTTCTCTATGTTCTATTGTGAATAGAATATTGGCTCATGTGATTTATGAATTTTATTCAAATTAAAAAAATGTACCAACATTTCCGGAATTCAAGTTGTATGTTATTTATGTAAACACAGATATTGACAGAAGGATTATTCCGTTGCTAAATTTATTTTCTCCATTTACAACTTGGGTTATTAAAATCTGTTGATGTTGGTCTTATCGCAAGTTTTTTTTGTGGACTGTTTGTATGGCTTTGAAATTAATCGCTTGTGTTGCTTACATCAGCAAGGGTTAGATTATATTGTTACAGTTTCTTTGTAGTCACTGGTGTGTAACATGTTTTATTTGCTCAATGAAGCCATTTTTATTTGTATCTGCTGTTTGGCGAGCATCCATTTCCAGTCTTTGTGGATTGTGGATAAGACCTCATAGCAATTGTCAACAGTCTGACTACATGAAACCACATTCACTCCAACTTCCATTTGCTGCTGAAGCTCTTGCCTTGTACAGAGGCAGCCAAGCAACTGCGGACAGTAATCCTTTCAGCCTATTTGTCCACTGGTGAAATTGACCGTTAGCCCAGTTTGCCCTCATGCAAGGCCCTCTCTCTGTCCCCCAATAGACTTGGTGTGGTGAGGCAGTTCTGCCACAGATTCAGCCCTGCCCACAGCTCATCTCTCAGGTCCTTCTCCTGTCTGTGGGTTAGTAATGGCTGAGCGCTTGCTGTCACAGGCTGTAATGTCTGCTTTATCCAGTACCTGGTCCCTGACGACATCAGGGGAGAGAAATTCTCACTCCGACTGAAAATGTTTACCTTGAGCTGGGCTGAAGTGGCTCCACACCGCAGGCCTGGAGATGAAGGCTGCGAGCGGGGACAGCGGGATGAGACTGCTTGAATAACTGCTGATAAATTGAGATTGACTCACTAAATGCAGCATCAGTCAGAATCACAGGCTTCACTTCACTGTTTTACAAAGTAGTG